>NW_027411866.1:172278428-172620928 GCF_047663935.1 Musca autumnalis | reverse complement strand
ACCGATATAGCTATAATTTGACATTTAGGGTTCTTAAGTGTCAATAAACTTGTATAACAAAAGTTGTGGACATAGGTCCACGTTTTGGTATAGCCCCCATATAACGGTACCCTTCGATTTGCGGTATTTTGACGTTTTTAGCTACATTTTCAGACCGATGTAGCTATAATTTGACATTTAGGGTTCTTAAATGTCAATAAACTTATATAACAAAAGTTGTGGATATAGGTCCACGTTTCGGTATAGCCCCCATATAACGGTACCCCCCGATTTACGGTATTTTGACAGTTTTAGCTACATTTTCAGACCGATATAGCTATATTTTGACACTTAGGGTTCTTAAGTGTCAATAAACTTATATAACCAAACTTGTGGACATAGGTCCACGTTTTGGTATAGCCCCCATATATCGGTACCCCCGATTTGCGGTGTTTTGACGTTTGTAGCTACATTTTCAGACCGATGTAGCTATAATTTGACATTTAAATTTATTAGGTCTATAAATAAATGTACCAAATTATATCGAAATCGGTTCAGATTTGGATATAGCTCCCATATATTTTTCCGCCGATTTGGCGTATTTGCTGCACCAAACACGCTATATACGTCCGATTTTGATGAAATTTTGAATGTGTAACTGAATTCGGTCTCAAAATAAATGTCCCAAACTACATCGAAATCGGTTCATATTTGGATATAGCTCCCAAATATATTTTCGGCCGATTTGACGTATTTGCTGAAAACACGCTATTTACGTGCAATTTTGATGAAATTTGGAATGTGTGACTGAATTTAGTCTAGAAATAAGTGTAACAACTTATATCGAAATCGGTTCAGATTTGGATATAGCTCCTATGTATATTTTCGCCCGCTCTGTCTAATTTTGATGAAATTTGGGATGTATATATCACGAATGTTGTCAAATATTTCATATTCCGTTTCAAAAAAAATGTTAAATTTTTTTTTCGCGCTACATAAAAGATTCTTGGTATATAAGTTAAAAAACAAATTCCCAGTACGAATTCGCTCGCGAGACAGTTTTTGGTTGATGCGGACAAAAGTTATGGCGGTTTTATTTTCGTTTTAAAGAAAAAAATATTATAAAAACGCTAATTATTTTACCGCGAGCAATTGCTACTAAAAAGTTATCTGGAAGTGGCTTGAGTTAGTAGATTGCATAATATTTGTTAAATGTTACTCAGTACTCGCGAAATGTATAATAAATTGATAAATTATTGAATGTAAGTCAACTTTTTTCAAAATAGAGGTCCCTTTACCCGCTATAAAATTACGAAAAAATTCGTATGAGAGCAAAACTTCACGGCGAATCAAATGAGACTAAAATCATACAGATTGGTATTATAGTCTCGATGTCACAACCAAAATAAACACATATTCTGGTTAAAAAATAATTTTTTGTTTGAAAAAATATTTTTTTACATTCATTATGTAGTATAAAATTTTGGAAAAATCTATAGGAATACTTCCTTTATTTTGCTCAAATCTCCCATTAAAATATACGGATTTTGCTTTATAGACATTCATATAAAAGCTTTCCTATTAAGGAAGATAATTGGGTTGCTGAGGATATATCTCATGGCTTCTGAAATGGAAATAGGGGTCACATAACTCATTTTAATTTATATGCATTTTAAAATACGTGTAAATCGCGTAAATATCAAAATCATTCTGTCCGCATGTGATTTTCATGTACAGCAAGGCCATATCTATTAAGTTGTATATATTTTTCGAAATTTAATTTGGAGGCTAAGATGTAGCATCGGCTGCATCTTAGCACTAAAAAACCTATAAAATATCGCTAATTTGCGCAAAGTGCATTAAATTTTTGTCCGCATCCGATTTCAATGTCCACCATGAAAATCTACATCGATATATATCTATTTCAAGGCGATCAATCAAGAACCGTGGATGTAGCATCCCACACTATTTTTTGGGATAAAATTAATGTAGCTCACTTATCATTGAAGTTTTCAAATCTCTGTTTCCGCTAAAACGAAGATGCTGTGCTAATTGTTCCATTGCAGTGGAAACGAACCGCAGAAAACGCGATAAAATACGCGATATTTTCAAAAACATTTTTAGGTGATTTTTCTACTTTGGAATTTATCGTAGCTCGCGTTTTAGTAAATTGATTTTCACGGGGAATGATTTATTGGATCCGGAACGTAAAAAACTAAAATGTGCAATCAAGTACGAGGAATTCGAATGACAAATGTAAAAATTAGGCCCGAAAAATATGATTTTTAGAAAAATGTTCACACAAAATTTCCGTATTTGGATGCAGATTTCTATGAAGCTGTTCAGACTACATTCACAATATACGTATCAAATAACTCAGAATCGCGAGTTCTACAATCCTATATACGATTTTTTGAAAAACCTGTTTGCGGAATGAAATTAAAAGAAAATGTCAAAAAACACTGTAAATCTGGCTTCAAAATGTCAGCATCATTTAATGGTAGAAGCAGTTCAAATTTTGAAAAGTAATACATAAGTGAGATGATCCTTATTTAGTTTGCTTCTACTTTTACTTTGACAGAAAAATCGGGAAAAGTTTGGTTTATTCACAAATCAAGAGAAAACAAAAAAAGACACGTTGGCTTAACCCATTTTTACCTATTTTTTAACATAAATATAGCCACAGCTTCCACGCAAATTAACTTTTGATGCAAATATTTTTTGCCACGTCCAAAAACATCTCATTTTAGGTAAAACCATTTAATTTGTATAATATACAATCACAAGTCGCGTGTTCTGAAAGGGTAAACCTTGGCTTCAGCCATGTTAAATTTTCAAAAATATTGGTGATATATATGTATATAAATCAGTTCAAATTGATACATATCTCCTATATTTTACATATTCACAGTGGTGTAGGGTATCATATAGTCGGCCCCGCCCGACTATGATCCTTTCCTTACTGGTTTAATTTGTATGTGTGAGTACTTTTTCAATCCACATCTCCGAAAAAACGGAAATGCATTGAAGATCACTGTCGTCAATCTGTACCAACGAAATATTTTTTGCTATGTGCCGTTTGCTACTACAAACACACGAACAGATAAATGTCATGGTCGATGGTAGCAGAATTTAGACCACAAACTACTTCAAAATTCTAGGGTCACATTCGACAGCATGTCACAGCTATCTGCGACAAGCTGAGATGTAGGAATAAAGTACTCAAGTCGCTAGCTCGTGCAGTTCAAGAAACTTGATGATCAGATACAGCGTGAAACACAGACCTATGGTAAACTATGCGGCTCTAATGTTATCCGTGAATATAAGTGAAACGCTATTGAACAAATGTTCAAACCTGTCAGAATGCCGCCCTGAGAACTGCAATAGGATGTCCTTTCAGCCTTCAGTGGAACATCTACTTGAGGAGACAAAGATTCTTAGAGTTCAGCAACAGAATGGCATGCTTTCATTGCAATTACAATGTTACCCTGAGTTCCGTCTTAATCACCATAATCTAGAAAGAGATGTCCAGCGTTATAAGAGAGAACTCCTAGATCAACAAGCGTATCAAAGAAATTTTAATGTAAGCTAAGACATAATATTGTAAAGAGCAAAGTTTAGACTACATAGACTGATTCCTTTAAGCGTTATCATGCGTCCAATCCCGCCAGACTGAGGTAAATAGACTTGAAATTGTTTGAAACGTATTTCTTCCAAACTTACAGTCTTTGTTATGGGCCCCAAACTTTCAAGGTCTTGATAATTATGATGAGTTTACACTCATATATTGTAAACGGTTTAGAAAATCGGTATGTGACTATAGTCACTTATTTGTCCTCTTATGTACTTGTGCAGTAAGAATGTCATTGACTATGGTTAACTCCTATTTTTGTTAAGATTTACAAAGAAGGGCCCCTTTAAACAGCACCTCTCCCGCTTGTATAGCAAGCATTCACAGGTTTTCTTAAGACAACTGGTTAAAAACCGGATACGATTTAAATAACTGTTATTGTTGCATGTGATTTGACCTTTCAACAATAGACAAAAGCGACAACAACACCTACTGCAAAACAAAAATAAAAATCAACAGAAAAATGCTGGATGTTTAACTGCCATTTTTGGACATCTGTAAAAAATTTGGCAAATCTTTAAGCAAATAACAGCAAGAGGGGCTGTCGCCGAAAACATTAGGATGTGGCGAAAAGCAATTATACTAAGATAATAAATAAATTTCACACAAAAATGCACCACAAAGGCTAAACTATTGTAGAATGAATAAAGAAACGTTTTGCATTTGTAATCAGTTCTTACATATTGTCCTCAATGCATTGTTTTGACACTGTGACTAGTTTGCTTTGAACTTCCCTTAGATATACAATTATACCCTAATAAACTCAATGTATTGCAGTTATTCATCCTATATCTCGTTTTGTGTTGTGTCGCTGTTCATGTTGTGGTATTGGTTAAAAATATTGGCGCTTAAAGCCAAGTTTACATTGCGGGCTCCGGTGCTTTGGTATCTCTTTGTGTGTGTGTGTGCTAGTGTGTCGGATATTTTGGAAAACACAATATTGTGTTAACCTACATTTTGGCTCCCTTTTCTTTGTGCAGACCCGATCTTCTTCTTTACTTTTCTTATTTGCCACAGTAGATGGATGGTTGGATGGATAGACGGATTGGCAAATGGTCGTCGGTTGCATGGTATTAAGATGGGTGAACAGTATATTGGTACTGCTAATAGTAAGGTAGGTGGTAGGTACTGTGGTTTGGTTTCATTTCGTTTCTATGTTTTCATTGTTCACTTTTTTGTGTGTTTTTGCGGTTACTGCTGCTGCTGGTTGCTCATTTTTTTAAGCTGTGTTCTGCTATTGTAGCTGTTTCGTTATTTTTGCTCTACTACTACTGGTGATGCTGTTTATCCGTAAACAATGGCAATAAGTTTTAAAGTACCTTTACAAAAGGAAACAAACAAGTTTGAGAAAACCCAAAAAAATAACAAACCACAAGAGCTGCCGCAGCTGCTATAAAGAAACCCAAGAAATAGAGTAGATCGTGGCGAGACTGATGCCAAATAAGAACTGCTTATTGTTGATTTTCAATATGGGGGAATGTTCTTTGGGGGGACAATGAGGCGATGTTTTACAAAGTTATTCAAGAAGAATAGTTATATATGGAAGAAAGTGGTAGAGATTTTAAAATATTTATATATTGGATTTAGAATCATAATTTTAATTAGATTGAGGACTGAAAGAACTTGCGATGGACTCATCCCTTCGGAATTTTAGAAGGTGTTGTCTCTACGAAATAACTCGAAAAAGTATTTAGAACTGGTCGTTTATTAAAAGAATACTTTGAGAATGTCCCTCTACTATAGAGATCATGAGGAGGCCTTTTGTATAGAAGACATTGTACCTACAGAAACCTTGAGAAGGTTTTATACGTATCGAAGATCTTTAGAAGACTATGACAAGGTCTTCTAACTATAGAAGACTTTTAGAATGTCTTCTAACTACAGAAGATCTTGAGAAAACCTTATACGAAGGGAAGACCTTGCTAAGGTCTCCTAACTATAAAGGAGAAGGTTATCTATATAGAAGACCCGGAGAAGGTCTTCTAATTATGGAAGACCTTGAGAGGGTCCTTTAGTTTTGGAAAACGTTGAGGTGGTCTTCTACTTACAGGAGACCTTGAGGAGGTACTCAACCTATAAAAGCCCTCGAGAAGACCTTCTAACTATAGAATATCTTGAGATCGTCTTCTGCCTATAGAAGTCCTCGAGAAGGTCTTCTACCTATAGAAGACCTTGAGAAGGTCTTCGACCTATAGAAGACCTTCAGAAGGTCTTCTACCTATAAAATACCTTGAGAAGGTCTTCGACCTATAGAAGAAGGTCTTCGACCTATAGAAGACCTTGAGAAGGTCTTCTATCTATAGAAGATCTTGAGAAGGTCTTCAACCTATAGAACACCTTGATAAGGTCTTCGACCTATAGAAGACCTTGAAATGGCCTTCTAACTATAGAATACCTTGAGATCGTCTTCTGCCTATAGAAGACCTTGAGAAGGTCTTCGACCTATAGAAGACCTTCAGAAGGTCTTCTACCTATAGAAGGCGTCTTCTGTCTATAAAAGACCTTGAAAAGGTATTCTACCTATAAAAGGCCTTGAGAAGGTCTTCTACCTATAAAAGACCTTGAGAAGGTCTTCGACCTATAGAAGACCTTGAGAAGGTCTTCTACCTATAGAAGATCTTGATAAGGTCTTCGACCTATAGAAGACCTAGAAATGGCCTTCTAACTATAGAATACCTTGAGATCGTCTTTTGCCTATAGAAGCCCTTGAGAAGGTCTTCGACCTATAGATGACCTTGAGAAGGTTCATCTACCTATAGAAGACCTTGAGAAGGTTTTCTGCCTATAGAAGTCCTCGAGAAGGTCTTCTACCTATAGAAGGCGTCTTCTGCCTATAAAAGACCTTGAAAAGGTCTTCTACCTATAAAAGGCCTTGAAAAGGTCTTCTACCTATAAAAGACCTTGAGAAGGTCTTCGACCTATAGAAGACCTTGAGAAGGTCTTCTATCTATAGAAGACCTTGAGAAGGTAAACTACCTATAGAAGACCTTGAAATGGCCTTCTAACTATAGAATACCTTGAGATCGTCTTCTGCCTATAGAAGTCCATGAGAACGTCTTCTATCTATAGAAGACCTTGAGAAGGTCTTCTATCTATAGAAGACCGTGAGAAGGTAATCCACCTATAGAGGACCTTGAGAAGGTAATCCACCTATAGAGGACCTTGAGAAGGTAATCTACCTATAGAGGACCTTGAGAAGGTCTTCTATCGATAGAAGAACTTGAGAAGGTAATCTACCTATAGAAGACCTTGAGAAGGTCTTCTATCAATAGATGACCTTGAGATGGTAATCTACCTGTAGAAGACCTTGAAAAGGTTTTCTACCTATAGAAGACCTTGAGATGATTTTCTACCTATAGAAAACCTTAAGAAGATCTGCTACCTATAGAAGACCTTGAGAAGGTCTTCTACCTAAAGAAGACCTTGAGAAGGTCTTCTACCTATAGAAGAACTTTAGAAGTCTTTTACCTATAGAAGACCTTGAGAAGGTTTTCTTCCTATAGAAGAACTTTAGAAGTCTTTTACCTATAGAAGACCTTGAGAAGGTACCTATAGGAGACCTTGAAAAGGTAATCTACCTACAGAAGACCTTGAGAAGGTTTTCTACCTACAGAAAGTCTTCTCGAGAAGATCTTCTAAGTATTGAAGACTCTAAATTATGACCTCGAGAAGGTCTTTTAATAAACGAATTTGAGTTCTTCTACCAATAGAAGACCTTGAAAGGGTCTTCTACCTATAGAAGATCTTGTGAAGGTCTTCTGCCTAAAGCAGACATTGAGAAGGTCTTCTACTTATAGAAGACCTTGAGATGGTGTTCTAACTATAGAAGACCTTGAGATCGTCTTCTGCATATAGAAGACCTTTAAAAGGTCTTCTACCTATAGAAGACTTTGAGAAGGTCTTCTACCTATACAAAACCTTAAGAAGATCTTCTACCTATAGAAGACCTTGAGAAGGTCTGCAACCTATAGAAGACCTTGGAAATGTCTTCAGCCTATAGAAGACCTTGAGAAGGTCTTCTGCTTAAAGAAAACCTTAAGAAGATCTTCTACCTATAGAAGACCTTGAGATGGTCTTCTACCTACAGAAAGTCTTCTCGAGAAGATCTTCTAAGTATTGAAGACTCTAAATTATGACCTCGAGAAGGTCTTCTAACAAACGAATTTGAGTTCTTCTACCAACAGAAGACCTTGAAAGGGTCTTCTACCTATAGAAGACCTTGTGAAGGTCTTCTGCCTAAAGCAGACTTTAGAAGGTCTTCTACCTATAGCAGACCTTGAGAAGGTCTTCTACCTATAGAAGACCTTTAAAAGGTCTTCTACCTATAGAAGACTTTGAGAAGGTCTTCTACCTATACAAAACCTTAAGAAGATCTTCTACCTACAGAAGACCTTGAGAAGGTCTGCAACCTATAGAAGACCTTGGAAATGTCTTCAGCCTATAGATGACCTTCTACCTATAGAAGACCTTGAGAAGGTCTTCTGCTTAAAGAAAACCTTAAGAAGATCTTCTACCTATAGAAGACCTTGAGATGGTCTTCTACCTACAGAAAGTCTTCTCGAGAAGATCTTCTAAGTATTGAAGACTCTAAATTATGACCTCGAGAAGGTCTTCTAACAAACGAATTTGAGTTCTTCTACCAATAGAAGACCTTGAAAAGGTCTTCTGCCTATAGAAGACCTTGAGAAGGTCTTCTGCTTAAAGAAGGCATTGAGAAGGTCTTCTACCTATAGAAGACCTTGATATGGTGTTCTAACTATAGAAGACCTTGAGATCGTCTTCTGCATATAGAAGACCTTTAAAAGGTCTTCTACCTATAGAAGACTTTGAGAAAGTCTTCTACCTATAGAAAACCTGAAGAAGATCTTCTACCTATAGAAGACCTTGAGAAGGTCTGCAACCTATAGAAGACCTTGAGAAGGTCTTCTACCTATAGAAGACCTTGATAATGTCTTCAGCCTACAGAAGACCTTGAGATGGTCTCCTACCTATAGAAGACCTTGGGAAGGTCTTCTACCTATAGAAGACCTTGAGAAGGTCTTCTACCTATAGAAGACCTTGAGAAGGTCTTCTACCTATAGAAGACTTTGAGATGGTATTCTAACTATGGAAGACCTTGAAAGTTTTCTACCTATAGAAGACCTTGAGAAGTCTTCTACCTATAGAAGACCTTGAGAAGGTCTTCTATCTATAGAAAACCTTGAGAAGTCTCCTACCTATAGAAGACCTTGAGAAGGTGTTCTACCTATTGAAGACCTTGAAAAGGTAATCTTGCTATAGAAGACATTGATAAGGTGTTCTATATAGACCTTGAGAAGGTGTTCTACCTATTGAAGACCTTGAAAAGGTAATCTACCTATAGAAGACATTGAGAAGGTGTTCTATATAGACCTTGAGAAGGTCTTCTACCTATGGAAGGTCTTGAAAGTTTTTCTAACTATAGTAGACCTCGAGAAGGTCTTCTAACAAGAGAAGACCTAGAGGAGGTCTTGAAACTATAGAAGATCTAAAGAATGTCTTCTTTCCATAGAAGACCTGAAAAGGTCTTCTTTCTATAGAAGACCTTGAAAAAATCTCATTACGGTCTTTTAATTACAAAGGAATTTCAAAAGGTCTTATACCTATTGAGACCTTCAGTAGGTTTTCCTAAATATATAAGATATTTAGAATGTTTTCTACCTAAAGAAGACCTTGAAGAAGTTTTCTAACATTTAGGAATGAAGACCTTTCAAAGGTCTTCCCTGTAAATATGATTTTTGGAGGATAGTTAGAAGATCTCTGAATTAAGATTTAACCTACTTTTTTATTCTCCGCAACTTTTTGTTACCTCCTGCCAAAAGTTCACTTCATTTTCAGGCCTTTTAACATTTCAAGTGCAACATAAACAATTTCCAATTGGCAAAGAGAACTGAATTACGACTCCGTTTGCCTCCTCCTCTTTCGCCTTATACGACTTGTATTGCTTCGGCAATATCATATGGCTTAATAGCAAGCAAAGAATAAGAGCTGTAACGTTAAACCCCCCTCGACATGTTTATCAGGGAGTACCAAAAAAATATCAATGGTAAACATTTTTAACCATATTTGGTATCTTGTCAAAGGCAGGCAGGCAACCAGAGTATTCTTCTGCTCTGCTGGTGAATAAGAAGGAGTAATAAACCATACACAAAATGTGGCAAGTAGCAATACAACAACAGTTTTTGCAACTTTAAAGGTTCTCCCTCCTTTTTGTATTTTTGTGAAAAGTTCAACTTTGTAAATCTTCATGCAGTGACTATAGTAGCAACAACAACAGCAACTGCAAGAAACATGTTTGACTTCTTTATAATCATGGGAATGTTCTTTTTTTACGAATTTCAAGAATAATGGATGGTTTGGAAGCATTGCATGTTCCTTGCAGTTTTATAAAGGGTAAATTATGGTCCAACAACAACTAGAGGAATGGGCAACAACATTTGATATTCCTTATTTTACTTGATTTTATGGTCAAAATGTAAAGAGTAGGGAGCGAGAGAGAAGAGGGGAGATTGTCGGAATGCCTTTTTGAATTGAGGTGATGCATAATAAATCCATTCTCCTCGGCAAAATGCCTTACCTTTTAAATCAGATTAATTTTTGTTTTGAAAGGAGGCCTTTTCAGGTTATTGAAAATCCGATAAATACCCATAACATAATCATTTTTGTTACTGTAATCCATTACAATCCAATGGATACAATTTTCAAATGAAGATTAAAACTGTTTGTAATTAAGGTGTGTTTAATATGTTTTCCTTTCTTTTGTTATTGTTGTTTATTTGATAAATTGTTACGACATTTTAATTGTTTGTGAATACAATAAACAGACAAACACGCACACACACGCACACAAAGTGTTAAATTGAAAATCCTAAACAAATAGAAAATTCCTATGGTATCGTATTGTGATACCTGTTTGCTGGGAGGAGGCTGGATGTTAATGTTGGTTGGATTTCTTCGTTTGTTTGGATAATTAGGAAAACAAATATTTAATGGAGAAAATTAATATACGTTGAGATACATAAGCCAGACACAAGTTTTCCAAAGAAATATTTTTGGGTAATGTAACTATTAAATGCTCGCTAACAGACGTGTTAAACTGAATCAACTTATTTGGGTTTTTAAGAAACTGTCTTCAACACATTTTAAAGAAAATAATCGAGAATTCCTTAAATAATATTTGTAAGGGCATTGTAGAGCCATAATCGTTGAATTCTTAAATAATATTTTCACGTTCTGTATATATTTAATGGTGGATTTTTAAAGAGCCTTGCAAAGCTATAATGATGAATTTTTACCAGGGTTTAAAAGCCGGCAACTAAAAACATTAGCATTAACTGTACACTACAACTGCTACACAATATTGCCACACACGGCTAAATAATCAACCGAACGCATATTTATTTTTGTACATTTTTGCTTATTTCGTTTTTTACGAGTAATCTTTTTTTTTCGTTAGGCATAATCGAAAACCACGCTACATATTTAGCAGTCGGCTGACCATTCGTCGCAGCGAATTAGCAACCGAGGGTGGTTTTGAGATTAGAGTTGCCAACGCAGTAATAAAAAAGGTGTCATTTAATGTCAAAATGCCTCCATCATATGGTAAAACCTAAAGAATACTAATTATTATTGTTTAAAAATAAAAAAATATGTATTGAACGGCTTCACCAAAAATTCACATATCCTTTGAACGGAAAAGTGGAATTAATTATATCGTCATTTTTAATGCATTACACTGGTAACCCTGATCTCAAAAACAATTGTTTGCTGAAAACATGGCTAAGCCGTTAAAACTTTGTTGCTTATTCTCTTTTCTGATATGTGTTGATCATGTGTGCTGCAAAATATGAGTATGCGTGTCCGATGCTATTTTATTATAGCGACAATATCAAATAGCATCAGCATCGCTAGCAATATTTTTGTAAAATTGTTTGCTACATGTTGCCGTTGTTCATTGTTGCTAAACATATTTCGAAGAAATTTTAGCAGGCAAATCTACAAAAATTCGGTGCTTTTGCTAATATGGCGTTAGCATTTTAAACCCTGATTTCTACTCAATATTTTTGGAGGACTAGCATAACCATATTATTCGTCTTTTTTAACGTATATCCGAAAATATTTGAAACGCCCTTCATAGTCATAATCGTGGATTTGGAAATATAGTTGTTAGCTCCCTTCATAGCCGCAATCGTCGTGGATTAAAAAACAAACTATTTTTAGTGCCTTTCAAAGCCATAATCCTGGATTTTTTAGCGATAAATTTGTGTTTTAAAAAATATAGTTTTATGGATATACTCGTGGATTTTGAAAGGATATTTATGCCCAACACCACACTGAGGTAAGGGGTGTTATGTCTTTGTACATTTGTATGTAACATACAAAAGGAAACGAGATAGACCCATAGTTTCTTCTAGGTATATATGTACATAGAATCACTTTCTGGTTCGATTTATGCATGTCCGTCTGCCGTTCGCAACGTACAGGTCGCATTTATTGTCCGATTCAGCTAAAAATTAGAGAATATCATTTTTTTAGCCACCGGAAGAACTCTATTGCTTTTGGTGAAATTTGGAATGTGTGACTGAATTTGGTCTAGAAATAAATGTTCCACATTTTTTCGAAATCGGTTCACATTTGTATATATTTTGGATTTTTGGCCGATTTCATATATTTGCTGACCAAACACGCTATATACATATGTCCGATTTCGATAAAATTTGGAATCAGTAACTGAATTCGGTATGGAAATAAATGTGCCAAATTATATTGAAATCGGGTCAGATTTGGATATAGGTCACATACATATATATTTTCGGCCGATTTCACGTATTCGCTTCACCAAACACGCTATATGTGTTTGATTTCGATGAAATTTGGAATGTGTGACTGAATTCGGTCTAAAAATAAATGTGCCAAATTATATCGATATCGGTTTAGATTTGGATATAGCTTCCTTATACATTTCGCCCGATTTCACGCCCAATTTTGATGGAATTTGGAATGTGTGACGGAATATGGTGCAGTAAAAAGTGTACCATATTATATCGAAATCAGTTCACATTTATATATCTCCCATCTATATTTAAGGAAAGGATCAAAGTAGGGCGGGGCCGACTATATGACACCCTATATAGTCGGCCCCGCCCGACTTTGATACTTTCCCTAAAGGTTTTAGCGATATGACTAAAAAAAACTTGTATTCTCTGTCCTCCATTCGACGATACAAGTTTCACCAGGGTCAAGTCAAAATTTCAAAAGTCAAAAGTTCAAAAATGTTCGGAAAAATTGTGCGCACTATAACTCGTGAAGAAAGTGGCCGATTTGGTCCATACTTTGCACATCATAATTTATCTGTCAGATATTGGTCAGGTTCGAATATGAACTATATTTCTCCACTCCTTTGGGTACCTCCCAAGTTCACTTTAAGACTTGCTCCCGAATCACTATGGTTTTTGTTGAAGCCTCTTGCATTCGCTGCCTCCATTACGACGGTGAGAGCTTTTTCAAGGGGCAAGTCCATACTTTTTGAGAAAACAGCCCGAAAGGTATAAAAACCCCTATGGCACCATATTTGGTGGCTGGAGAGCGTGATAACTCTCGAACTGATCAATCGTTTTGTTCCAAAATTTGGCCTTCTTCATATTTTGTGCTAACTTAGTTTCAGTTCGAAGATGGGCAATACCGGTCCACAACTTTCGGTACTTAAACCCAATATTTAAAAATGTTCACTAAAATGGTATGCACGATATCTCTTGAACGGGGCAACCAATTTGGTCCAGGGTACCTCCCCCCACAAAGGTTCAACATTTGTGTTTAAGTGCAGTTTTGGGGTCCGTTCGAGGATCCTTTGAAAATGTATACCGATGCTATTCGTTGTGGTCCTGTTTACAGCGATATTATGTTTACCACGAACAAGTCCATGCTTCCTGACATACTGGCCAAAAAAGTTACACGACGGCCCACTGAAATGACTAGTGGGTGCAGTATCAATCGAAAATATACATACATATATATGTTCCCACAACATCCCCGAAGGGACAAGGGAGACTTCTCTCATATCAATGAGTGCACGCCGATTCATATTGGCTCAATGATATGGGACCTACTTTTTATCGCTGAATCAGAACGGCGTGTCTTACGACACCACTTGTAGAGAAGTTTTTCATGGCTGAAGTACTCAGGAAATGTCGCCAGCATTACTTAGGGTGAATTTTGCCACTGTTGTAAATTTGATTTTGCTTGGCCTGGGATTCGAACCGCAGACCGTGCAAGGCGGACGTGCTAACCATTGCACCACGGTGGCCCCAATCAAAAAACATATGACTCCCAAAATAAAATCCACTTTCATAATAGGCTATGTCGGTCCATTCCTTCAAGTACCTCCTCCTCAACACTTTTGAACTTTAACCCTAATCCACTTTTTGTCTGTAAGTTCAAATGTTCAAAATTGTGAAAAGACCCTAAATAAATTCAATCTGTCCGTAAATGAAAGTTTCAGTTCATATAGGCTGTGGTTATATATCTGTAGGCGACTGATACTTTTTTACTTGGTTTTAATCTTTTTAGTGAAATAATCGTGATTAAAAAAAAACATTTTTGCGCCACAAACTACTTTTTATCGCTGAATCAGAACGGCGTGTCTTACGACACCACTTGTAGAGAAGTTTTTCATGGCTGAAGTACTCAGGAAATGTCGCCAGCATTACTTAGGGTGAATTTTGCCACTGTTGTAAATTTGATTTTGCTTGGCCTGGGATTCGAACCGCAGACCGTGCAAGGCGGACGTGCTAACCATTGCACCACGGTGGCCCCAATCAAAAAACATATGACTCCCAAAATAAAATCCACTTTCATAATAGGCTATGTCGGTCCATTCCTTCAAGTACCTCCTCCTCAACACTTTTGAACTTTAACCCTAATCCACTTTTTGTCTGTAAGTTCAAATGTTCAAAATTGTGAAAAGACCCTAAATAAATTCAATCTGTCCGTAAATGAAAGTTTCAGTTCATATAGGCTGTGGGTATATATCTGTAGGCGACTGATACTTTTTTACTTGGTTTTAATCTTTTTAGTGAAATAATCGTGATTAAAAAAAAACATTTTTGCGCCACAAACGTGGATTTTAATATTTTTATAGTCGTGTTTTTTTTAATATTTAAGCGCCCATCATAGCCATAATCGTGGACTCTTTAAAAAAATATCGCCACAATCGTGGATTAAAAAAAAAACATATTTGTAGCTATGACAATTATGCACTTTTAACGAATATTTTTATTTTATATTATTTATTTTATTGCAGTGACGTAGTGGATGATTTTTAAAGAAACACTTATTCCGTATATATGACAACTCCTACTGTATACCTGAAGCAACCTCGTAATGCTATACAAATCTAATTGTCCTTACATCGACTTTCACTTCACTGCTAGAGACTAATACTACCTTTTTATTTTCCATATCTTTTACGATCTCATCAACTAGATTGCGACACAAGTCGTCCACACAATCTACCGCAGGATAAATATCTTTAATGTGATCTGCTAGGGAAATTGTTGTTTTTTGCAATAGACCAGATACTTTCCTGATATGAACTAAAGCAAACTCCCTGGTTGAGGAAAATAAATTCTTTGATTTAAATACTAAAGTTCCCCACACCCTCTTTAAGGGGTACATAGCAATCAGGATTTTTCACTACATTGGAGTATGTAACGTAGCCTGTTTCGTGCGGGGATTAATATGTTGATGTTTGGTGGTAGATCGCCAAAAAATCAATCTATTCATATATTACATATGAAGACAGATCTGAGTCCATCCGCACACTCATCGACTTCAGCTATATGCCAGTCAGTAGGAAAGATGTATTCGTTCTAATATTTCCTGCAGTAGCCTCTGAGATGAAGTTTCACCGTGGTAGATATAAGACCAACATCAATCCAGAAAAATGCATAATTCTTCAACCTCAGCCGTATCTGCACCCATACTACGATTGAAGACAAAAACCAGCATACTTTATGTTAGCAGCACATCAGAGATCTGCAAGAGTTGACTGTTTTTAGTGCATATTTCGGTATTCATTCGATTGTTGTTGTTGGCCAATGATTTGGTAATGTTTGCTACTATCATCATCCCCGTATTGTTATTATTTGCTTTGTATTTCTGTCTGTTTGAACGATAACTATCTGACCTTACAATGAAAACGCGAATATTTACAATCAAACCTAGTTTTGTTGTTTCCTTAAGTAGTCTCCAGCATGATTTATATATTTTTTTCATGCGCTCAAACCAATTGTTGAATCCCTTTTCAACTCCGATTTAGACACCTTCAAAACATAGTTTTTGAACGCTTTTATGGCATCTTCTGGCTACGAAAATCGTTGACCACGTCTTTTTTTCTTGATGTGCTGGAATCAAATGAAGTCATTGGATCCCCAGTCAAAGCTGTACGGCGGATGACGGATAAATTCCACATTTTGTCCGGTCAAACAGGCGCTGGTTTAAATCGATGTGTGAGAGCTTGAATTTTCACGATACAGAATGATTCATCTTCTCTTGCTCGTTTTTCGAATTTCTCAGTAGACTTCTGGCAAACAAATTGTAGTGTACGACTGAGAATTAACTGTCCTACATTTCTCAAGCCGTTTAGCCGCCACACGGTCAGTTTAGCCTCAGAAACAGGCGACTTTTTGATTCGAAATGCTTCTAACATGAACAACTTTCGTTGGATTTGGCTCGCTTTCGAGTACGTATAGGCTAAATACTGTAAAGCTGTCACAACACGCGGTGTTGCCTAGGCCAGGTAGTTTTCTTGCAGCCCTCGTATAAACACTAACAACAGTTAAAACATTCACTGCATTTCCAATGTATTCATATGTATGTATTCGCAGCAACATTTCTATTCAACTATTTTGATCTTTGAAAATAAATTAATTTTTAACATGATCTTCAAATGTTATGGCATGTATTCATACTATTCGTTGCATTTGCGAATCTTGTGCATACCCATCACCAAGCTATTGATGGCAGACACTAAGCACACATCAGTAAACGTTTTTACAGAATCGCTTTCCACTGAATTATTTATGTTAAAATAATATTATGGAATTTTAGTTTTTTTTTCTTAAATATGGTACAATTAGCGAACAAAGAAATTTGTTTGTGTCTATTCATAGTATTCGTTGTATTTACGAATAGTGTGACTATACATCACAAAACAAAGAATATCTAATTTTCAGGACCACATCAGACTGTTGCATTATCCTTGTTTTTGGTCATGACAACATTGTGAATTGGGATTGGGGTAAAAAAGGTAATGTTCGTTTTTGATATCCATGCAGTACTTTGCTGTGCACTGGCGATCAAAACGACTGTAGGTCAACTGATGCTTAATTTCCTTTTTGTTCAAAATACTACATTCCCAACGGCCCCTTTTTGAAATTAAAAACTTTGAACTCATATAGCCATTCTATAGTTTTGAATCCCTTCGACGCCAGTGACTTTCTTCATACGACCCCAAGCCCAATTTATTGAATTTTGATTTATTTTTGTTTTTCTTAACACTTTCAAGAAACCAAAAAAGAAAAACTCCAACTAAATCCCTCTAAGTTTTCTTCCATAATTCAGGCTAACAATGTTAAGCTAAAATTCAATTGCCGGTTTACAATGTTATGTTGCACGTTTTCGTGTCAATACTACAATTTACTTGTGTTAGACTTAAACGTGCAGCAGCACTGTATACAACAATTTTTCAGTTAGCAATGGAGACAGACGAAAAAGTTCAAGTTGCCACAACGAAAAACAAAAAGAAAAAAAAAATTCAAGTCAAAGATAAACACAGGAAAAGTTTTTTTTTTTTTGGCCTTAAGCTGTGGAATGAAAATCTGCAACATGGTGAAAGGATTTCAAGCTCATGGTTAAGATGTTAGAGGATGAATGCTGTGCAATAAAGGAATACAAAATTGCAACAAACTGCATTCCAATTGAGAGAAGGGAGAAGTTAAAATTGATTGAAACTGGTTTACTGGTAAATCCGTCTCTTGTGAATGCCAGTGGTAGTATGCCCTGGATATTTTTCGCTATGATTGTCTTCGAATTAAATGATGTATTAAATTAAGGGTTACTCTGCGCAAAAAGATCATTTTATATTAGCCCCGGTACACACTAGCGTGAATTTCATTAAAACATTTCATGAAAATAGGCGTTCTTAAATCGAATTCCTCACTACAGCAATTTTATGATTTTACTCTACTATGGAAGTCGATCTAGAGACGCATAATTTCATGCAATTTTTTCAACGAAATCACCTAGTGTGGACCGGGACTTATTTCGGGGGAATATTTGATAACATTTAAACAAAAAATGGAATTATATGACCAAACATTTATAAAAAAAAAATGGAAAAGAGGTGGGTCATCTGCACCTTGAAATGAAATGCGAGGTGATAGAAAGTACTGCGTAATTTATGAACGATAAAGTTCAATTGAATGATTCACTTAAAGGAACAACTGAACTAGTTAACGCTAGTTCTTTTATCGAACTAAAAAAAAGAAGGTAACACTAAGTAAATTAGAAAAGAATTCCAATGGCAAAAATAATTGGTAGTAGTTGTGCACGATTTTCTAAATGCCAGAAAAGACAAATAGAGTACCGAGAGACTATTACACCATGCGACGCATTTCGCCGTAACAAATTTTATAATGGAAAGCATTTTGTCGGTGCTTTAAAACGTGAAATGGAATGCGTACAATAGGAATTAACTAGTTCAATTGGACGATTAACTTAGGAAAACGCAGAACTAAAGGAACCGCCAAACTAGATCACAGTAGTTCTTTTATCAAACTAAAAAGAAAAGAAGGTAAAACTAAAGAAATGAAGTGAAGAATTGGAATCCATTGTAAAATCTTTCTGACTTTCCTTTCTACAGCGAATTCCAGTAGCTTTCTATGTAAAACAAGTAAAAAGTCGTTAAGTTCGGCCGGGCCGAACATTTTATACCCTCCACCATAAAATAGTCTTAATTAAAATGGAATAATAAGGGTCCTTTCACAATTTTAGGTTCAACAACTTTTCGACAAGTGATAGACTCCTACTGCCACCCACTATTGCTTAAAATACACTGTGAACACAAATGTTGGGGCAGAGATAATTCCTTTTGCGGCAGAGATAATTCCTTTTGGAGCCCTTGGTGTGTGTATATTAAAAACCCCGAAGGACAGATGCGCCGTGAGTCGAACTTGATGAAGTTTTTGCAAGAGTGTTCAGCTAGGTGAAAGGTACCACCTACGGGGCTATATGAAAGAGTCAACCTATCCTTTTAAAACTTCAAGATTCAAATTGAGGGTAGTTTCATCAAAACAATGTAGACACTCAAAAATGGACCCATGTTGGCGAATTTTAGTGAAGAAATTTCGTGACCACTGAAAATTCCCGAAAATCGGGAGGTACAGTTATATGGGGGGATATACCAAAACATGGACCTATACTGACGATTATTTTTGAATAGACAAAATTGTAGCTAAAATTCTCAAAATACCGATCATTACATCTAGTTCGGTTAAAAATTGCCGCTAAAATTCTCAAAATACCGAAAATCGGGAGATACCGTTATATGGGAGCTATCAAAACATGAACCTATGTTGACGATGTTTCGTTGGAGATGTTTTATGACCACTGAGAACTTCAAATGTGAAAATTCCGGCTATTTCGGTTAAAAACTGTAGCTAAAATGCTCAAAATACCGAAAATCGGGAGGTACCATTATATGGGGGCTATACCAAAACATGGGCCTATGTTGACGATGTTTTTTGGAGATGTTTTATGACCACTGAGAACTTCAAATGTGAAAATTCCGGCTATTTCGGTTAAAAACTGTAGCTAAAATTCTCAAAATACCGAAAATCGGGAGGTACCGTTATATGGGGGCTATACCAAAACATGGACCTATGTTGACGATGTTTTTTGGAGATGTTTTATGACCACTGAGAACTTCAAATGTGAAAATTCCGGCTATTTCGGTTAAAAACTGTAGCTAAAATGCTCAAAATACCGAAAATCGGGAGGTACCGTTATATGGGGGCTATACCAAAACATGGACCTATGTTGACGATGTTTTTTGGAGATGTTTCATGACCACTGAAAACCTCAAATGTCAAATTACAGCAAGTTCGGTTAAAAATTGTAACTAAAATGCTCAAAATACCGAAAATCGGGAGGTACGGTTATAAGGGGACCATACCAAAACATGGACCTATGTTGACGGTGTTTGGTGGAGATGTTTCATGACCGCTGAGAACCTCAAGTGTCAAATTGCAGATAGTTCGGTTACAAATTGTGGCTAAAATTCTCAAAATACCGAAAATCGGGAAGTACCGTTATATGGGGGCTATACCAAAACATGGACCTATGTTGACGATGTTTGATAAAGATATTTCATGACTACTGAGAACCTCAAATGGCAAATTACAGCTATTTCGGTTAAAAATTGTAGCTAAAATTCTCAAAATACCGAAAATCGGGAGGTACCGATATATGGGGGCTACACCAAAACATGGACCTATGTTGACGATGTTTCGTGGAGATGTTTCATGACCACTGAGAACCTCAAATGTCAAACTGCAGATAGTTCGTTTAAAAATTGTGGCTAAAATTCTCAAAATACCGAAAATCGGGAGGTACTGTTATATGGGGACTATACCAAAACATGGACCTATGCCCATATCCTTTGGGATATAAGTTTGTTGATCACTAGGAACCCTAAGTGCCAAATTGTAGCTAATTCGGTCTGCAAATGTGGAGAAGAACGTCAAAATACCTCAAATCCTGAGGTACCGTTATATGGGGGCTATACCAAAGAGTGGACCGATATAGCCCATCTTCGAACTTGACCTGCCTATGGAAAAAAGACCCTCGGGTGCAAACTCTATCTCAATTATTGCGGACGCTAGAGTGATTACAACAGACGGACATGGCTAGATCCTGATCAAGAATATATATACTTTATAGGGTCGCAAATGATTAGTTCGATGTGTTACAAACGGAATGACAAACTTAATATGGTGGAGGGTATAAAAATTGGTAGTAGTTGTGGACAATTTACTAAATGGCAGATGAAATGAGGAATATCGAAATACTATTACACTGTGCGACGCATTTTACCGTTACAAATTTCACAATGAAAAGCATTTTGCCGGTGCTTTGAATCGTGAAATGGAATGCGAAATGATAGAGTTGGGTACTGTATGAATGAAATAGTTCAATAGAACGATTCACTTGCAAAAACACCGAACTAGGTGGCAGTAGTTCTTTTTAGTTCGCTAAGAGGACGACCTAAAAAATACCTAACAGATGATCTAAATTAATGTTTATACCCTCAGCATTTATGCTAACGAGGGTATGTACACTTTCATACGGGCAAAATGTGCCTCATAGAAATAATGGTTTCAGACCCCAGTTATGTTTGGACGAAACGTGTTTCAGACAATTTGGAGTTGACTTAGCCATGTCCGTCCGTCTGTCTGGCTGGAGCGCACGATAACTCTGGAATGGATCAACCGATTCGGTCCAAAATTTGGCTTTCGTAATATTTTGCCCAAACTTAGTTTAAGTTCTAAGATGGGTTATATCAGTCTACTCCTTCCGATACCTCCCCCACAAGAGTTCGAAAAATTGTGCGCACGATAACTCTTGAAGGGAGTAACCAATTTGGTACATACATTGTACATCATGAAATTTTTATCAGACTTAAATGTGGTTCCAATATGGACTCAATCGGTCCACTCCTTTATGTACCTCCCACACAAAATTTCGGAAAAGTTCAGTTTAGGACCTACTCTCGAATCGCTTTAATTTTTGTTGTAACAACTTGTATTCACTGTCCCCCATACGATGGTACAAGTTTCATCAGGGGCAAGTCCATACTTCCTGAGCAAATAGCCTGAAAGGTGCAAAAAACCCCTATGACACCGTGTGTAGTGGTTGGAGCGCAAGTCAAATCTCGAACGGATCTGCCAATTCGGTCCAAAATTTGGCCTTCGTAATATTTTGTCCAAACATAGGTTAAGTTCGAAGATAAACTACATCGGTCCACACCTTTAGGTACCTCCCTCACAAAAGTTCAAAAATGTTCGGAAAAATTGTGCGCACTATAACTCTTGAAGGGAGTGACCGATGTAATCCATACTCTGCACATCCTATTATATCTGACAGACATATGTATATCAGGTTCAAATATGGACTATATTTGTCTACTCCTTCTGGTACCTCCCACACAAAATTTCGGATAAGTTCAGTTTAAGACCTGCTCTCGAATCACTTTGTTTTTTGTTGAAGCGATTTGCATTCGCTACCTCCATTACGACGGTAAAAGTTATTTCAGGGGCAAGCCCATATTTCTTGGGAAAACTGCCCGAAAGGTGTAAAAAACCCTATACCACGATAACTCTCGAACTGTTCAACCGATTTGGTCCAACATTTGGCCTTCATCATATTTTATCCAAACTTAGTTTCATGGGACAATACCGGACCACAACTTCCGGTACTTACTCACGATATCACTTGAATGGGGCAACCAATTTGGTCCAAACTTTGGATCTCCTAATATTTTGTCAAAATTTAGTTTAACTTCTAAAATGGCCCATATCGGTCCTCCCTAAGGGTCACACTTAGTGCAAATGTGCACTTAGTTCCTAATCCACATTTTTGTCGGCAAGTTCAGATGTTCAAAAAGGCCCATAAAATTCTGAAGAGACCCTAAATACATTCAATCTGCCCGTAGATGAAAGTTGCACTTCACATTGGCTGAGGGTATATCTATGTCGGCAAAGCCGACTGACAGTTTTGTACTTGTTTTCAAGAAGCTTTATAGGGAATCGGAACCAATGTACTTGCGTATTCCTTTAAATAAATTTCTATGAGCTTTCTATGGAAACAACAAATCCATATTTTATTTAATTCTCCCCCCTTTAATAATTGTAATGTAAATGCCACGCTCATTGTTATTGTTCCCCTGATTGAAATAAAGCAGAAAGATGAACAATGAGCAATATTATATATTCCAGTCAGATTTCAAATTTTAGTTGTTGTAGAAAATTGTTACCCCGGTACAAGGAATACTAAAGCTGCACACACACACAACAGTAAAACAACAAATAAAATTTTTCTGGAAAATTAAAACGAACAAAAAAACTAAAGAAAAACATCCAGAAGACAAGAGCAGTACAAAAGGTGAGAAGTTCCACAGGCCAAAGGAAGATGAACAATGCAACGAACAAAAATGCATGGTTGCTCAGGTACTTAATCGAGCTTAAAATAAAACAAATTTGCAGCTGCAGTCTTCAGTCAGCCAGCCATCTATGATACCAGTCATTCCATCCAGTCACTTCTAGTAGGATAAATCGAAGGTACAATGCAGTACATACTTATTGCACGCAAAGTGCTGGGAATTACCAACGACCGACCATGATGAAAATGAAAATCACACCATCAGCCAGGCAGACAGGTAACACACACATCGTCGAAGTGCAAAATATTTGAGTGTGAAATTGGTAGCAGATGCCAGCCAGTATGATGTTTGCCTCTTTAAAAAAAAGCAAGAAAAAATAAAGCTCTCGAGATAGCAAGGAAAGGTAGAGATGGTAAGCCTTGTCGCATGGTTCAGTGAATGACAGCCTTAATTATAAACAGGAGGAGCACATCCCAAGAAAATGAAGAAGAACAACAGAATAAAGCTGCTACACATTTCCATAGAAGTTGAGAAAGCAAAGCCATTCTCACATCCATCCTCACTCAACCATTCATCCATATCATTGTTAAATGCCAGGAAAAGCAATCTTGAACACCTTTTTACCATTTTTCCTGCCATTTGTTCGCATGTTTTTGTATGTTATCCGTGCAACTTTTTTTTTACTTGGTTAAATTTTTACATATTTTCTCTGCTTTCGTTGGTAGTAGACGAATGAAGCAAATTATGTTTATAAATGTTGTGCTGTGTGTCTGTTTAAAAAGCATCAAATCAAAGTGTTGCCACAGGTGTAATGCTGCTGAGAATACAAATTACCAGCTATTTATTATTGCAAATTATAGGGTTGGATGAGTTTTTAGAATTGAATAAGGTCACATGGGGATTTAAATACAAGATGCATTCGAAATAAGAGGCAAGATGTTTTATTTCTCGGAAGGAAATTAATAAAATATATTCTTTTTTTAAATATATGCACAATTAAACGAAAGTGGAATCTGGGACCATTTTATACCCCGCCAAAATCATTATTTTTCTGGGGTTGATAAAGTCTTGCAACGGATAAAAGAGTAGGGCGCCACCTGCCGTGCATCCGTGGATATAGTGCGAAATACAGGCAGACATTCTAACATATCTAATCGTTTACACGACAAGAACTTTCGACGACCAAAAATAGAATAAGCTGTGGCATACCATACAGGTGCACAGATACAGAGGGTACGTGCAGAACCCCTGTGCAAGCACCATTCTATCCGGACGACCCTGCTGGTCATAGCACTACCAGCTGTCAACTTATCCTTCAAGCGATCAAAATGTGGCAAAAAATTCATTCTGCCAGTCATACGAGGGTCACTAAAAAACCTTCTGGCCTGGGCAACACGCAGTGTCGCCAGGCGTCATTTGACTTTTTTTTTGGAAAGTTTGACAGTTTTTCGCCTAAGAGTACTCAGGACAATTTGACATACGACCATGTGTTGGGTTGTTTACAGTGGCTTGATTGAGACACCTCTAAAACATGGTTTTTGAACGTTTTTACAGCATTCTCTGGCGACGAAAATCGTTGACCACGCCTTTTTTCATGTTGTGCTAGAATGAAATGAAGTCATTCGTCTTCTCTCGTTCGTTTTTCGAATTTCTCAGGAGATTTCAGGCAAACAAATTGTTGTGTAATACTCAGAATTAACCGTCCTACATTTCTCAAGCCGTATAGTCGCCACGCGGTCAGTTTTGCCGAAGAAACAGGCGATCATTTGCTTCGAAGGTCTTCTTCCATGTACAGCTTTTGTTGGATTGTTTTGGGCTCTTTGCACAAATCCACAAGAGCCTTTTTTGAGCGATTGGCCCATTTCGCTGGATCTAGCGAGAAAATTAATTTTTGCGGCCAGGTGTTCATGTTAGTTGGTGAAAGAAATGCCCAGGGATGCCTCTATCTCAAGTATTTAAAATGACGATCTTGCATTATCCGTTCACGTAAGGCTTATTTTTTTTCTGGCACAAAGGCCGATTTTGGGCGACGCTCACGATCTTCGTTTTTTCGAGTGTCGGCCAAGATTGAATTCATTAAACCAGTTTTTCATAGTGCTATAGGAAGACCCTTTATCGACATACAAAGATTTAATTTGATCGATGCATTCTTACCGTGATAATCCACGTCGAAAGTTGTGAAAAATTATCGGACGAAAATGATTACAAGTAAATTCCATTTTTTTGATAACTGATTTTTTCAAGTAACTGTAAACAACTCAACACATGGTCGTATGTTAAACTGTCCTGAGTACGCTAGGCTAAAAACGGCGGTGCCGAGGTATACGAAGTCGTTTCCTACCTCAAAATTATAGGAACCAACTTCAACAGTTAGTCCGATCTCAATGCACGCATTACGAGTCGACACAATCAACTTGGTCTTCTCGCCGTTTACCGCCAGATCCACTTTAGCAGATTCTCCTTCGACCTTCATAAAGGTATCGGTTACTTCTTTTACTGATCGTCCCATGATGTCTATATCATCAGCATAAGCAAGTAACATGTGGCTATTGGTGCAGATTGTGCCACTTCTTTTGACGTTTGCCTCTCGTATAACCTTTTCTAGCAGGATGTTGAAATGATCACACGAAACCTGAAACCTCTTTTGGTACAAAACTCTTCGGAGAGGTTCTTTGCTATTTTAACTTAAGATCTTGTGTCAGTTAGAGTCCTTTTACAAAGCCGAATGAGCTTTGCGGGGATACCAAATTCAGACATGGCTTAGGATACCTTTGAACGTAACGGCTGTCGAAGGATGCTTTATAATCGACAAAAAGGTGGTAGGTGTCGATCTGCACCTCTTGGGTCTTCTCCAATATTTGCCGCAGGGTAAATATCTGGTCAATTGTGGACTTACCAGGTCTAAAGCCGCATTGGTATGGTCCAATTATTTCGTTGACCATGGGCTTTAGTCGTTCGCACAATATCCCTTACACTATCTTGTAGGCAATAGGAAGAAGACTTATGCCCCTATAGTTGGAGCATAAAGTCTTATTTCCTTTCTTATGGACGGGACACAGGATGCTCAGGTTCCAATCGTCGGGTTCGCGTTCTTCCTGCCAGATGGAGCTAACTAGCTGATGCATGCACCTTATCAGCGCGTCACCTCCGGTTTGAAACAGCTCGGCTGGTAGGCCATCAGCTCCTGCTGCCTTATTATTCTTCAACCGGTTTATTGCTGTCTTTACTTCATCTTGGCCGGGTTGTATACATTCAATACCATCTTCTGGGATTGGATCTGTGGATACCTGTATACTATTGGATACCTGTATACTATTGGATACCAACAGTTTGAAAAATGCTCTTTCCATATCCTTAGCACACTATCTGTATCAGTTGCCAGATTACCTTGCTGGTCTCTACAGGAGGATGTGCCAGTTCCAAAGCCATCAGTTTGATGTTTCACTCTTTGGAAGAATTTTCGGACATCATTCTGTCTCCTGCACATTTTGATTTGTTAACACTCCCGCTTTTTCTTGCGAAAAAGACGTTTCTCCTCTCTCCTTTTCTCCCGATACCTCTCTTGTGCGCTACGCTTTGGTACTGATTGTAAATTAGCCCTATATGCCGCATTTTTCTCTTCAGTAGCAGCAAGACACTCCTGGTCATACCATGGATTCCTTGGTGGAGGTCTCTGGTATCCAAGTACTTATTTTGCGGCTGTTTGCATGAAGTGGGCAATGTTTTGCCATTGTCCTGATATGTTATCGGGACGAGGAGTGCTTTGATTAAGCAGTTGGGCCAGTGGAATATGCTGTGGCTATCTGTTGTGATTTCTGCTTATCGATGTCCAACTTCCGTGTTGTGTCTGTTCGCACTTTGTTTGCAACGTCCGAGTCTACGTTTGCACCTCGGAATGATCGTACATCCATCTCCATCTATCACAACGTGATCAATTTGATTTCTTGTTCTTTGATCTGGCGACAGCCATGTGCCCTTATGAATATCGAGATGCTTAAATCTGGTACTGCTAACTACCATGTTTCTTGCAGCTGCAAAGTCTATCAGCCTCATATCATTGTCAGATGTTTCACTGTGGATACTGAATTTCCCGACTGTTGGGCCAAAGATATTCTCTTTTCCAAATTTGGTATTAAAATCACCTAGAATATTTTAATGTTATGGGCAGGGCAACGGTCATAAGTTTCTTCCAAGCGCTCGTAAAATATATCTTTTGTCTGTTCGTCCTTGTCTTCAATGGGAGCATGAGCGCAAATAAAGCTGATGTTGAAGAATTTTGCTTTTAATCGAATTGCAGCGAGTCTTTCATTCACTGGGGTGAAGCTGGAGACCAGATGTTTTAACCTCCGAACTACAAATCCGCAACCAAACTCATGCTTTGTGTCATGGCAGCTATAATACAGTTCGTCAGCTTTAGGTGTTTTTGTGACGCCTTTCCCGTTCCATCGTATTTCCTGTATGGCAGTAATGTCGGCCTTGTACTTTTCAAGTACATCTGCCAATGCGTAAACTGCACCTACTCTATAAAGAGTGCGAGCATTCCAGGTGCAAATTCGCAGATCATGGTCCTTAAAACGTTTGCGGGGTTCGTCAAATTTAGAGGGGTTTGTTTTTCTTTTCTTTCGTTTTTTTCATAGTAGGCTGTTTTTTCTAGGGGAGGGTTACTAACCCGACGCCCAAACCCAAGTTCTTATTGGTGAACGTGCGGCACATGTTAGCTTACTACCTTTAACGGGTGTTAAAGGCAGTTCCCCAGGGGACACAACGGTGTCCACTTGAGATGAAAGAGGGACCAAGATAAATCCTGGGCTTTGCCATGTTAAAGCCGGTCAGGACCGTTCCTTGGTATCTTCCATCCCTTACGTCACCCGGTGGAAATATTACGATTTGACTCATATTTTGCTCATCGGTGGAAATATTACGATGAGCAAAATACGAGTCAAATCGTTGACTCCGTTCGAGGGATATCGTGTGCACTGTTTTCGCGAAAAATGTGGGGGAGGAAGCTGAAGGAGTGGAACGATATAGCCTATCTTCGAACCTAAATTAAGTTTGGACAAAATATTAAAATTTTTGAACCGAATTGGCTGATCCGTTCTAGAGTTGTCGTGCGCTCCTGCCATCCAAACAGACAGACAGATGTGTCTAAATCGACTTCAAATTGTATGAAACTGATTTTGTTCAAACATACTTGGGGTCTAAAAACCATTATTTCGATGAGACACATTTTGGTCGTATTAAAGTGTATATACCCTCGGTTAGCCTAAAGGCTGAGTGTATAAAAATATATATCTGACAAATTCATCATAATCTAGGTAAACTTGAAAAAATTATGATTTTTTGAATCCCCTTAAAGCTACCATTTGTTCAGGGTCTCTTCGCTGATGATGCCTTGTAATGTGTGTACATGGCAACCTTTTTTTTTTTGCTGTTTATTTTTAAAGGCAACAACCTTCAGAATTTGTTGTTTGAGTGACATTTGTGTAACGTTTATGTTTTTGTTTTTACTTTTTCCTTGGCAGTGTCTGATGTATCTCCACAAAAAAAGGATTTAATGCTTCCGTAGTACTTTTAGGCTTTTGTGTGATTTGTTGTTGTTTGTTTCAGTTGAGGTACTTAATATTTTACAACAAGAGCAACAACAAATGCACACATAATATTTTAAGAGCTTCACGGTTATGTGTGATCTTTGCTGCTTTTTTTTAATAGAAGCTACATATTTTTTTATTGTTAAGAACGCGGAAAATTGCTAGAAAAGGATATTAAGAATCTGTTTAAACGAGAGAACCATTAACTTTAAATATGTTATATGCTTTAAGGAGAGAATCTGGGGATGAATTTAAGCAAGTAATACCCGAAGAGATGAATAAATAAGATCCCAGGTCAGAAAAATATTAGAATAACATTTTTATCAAACAATTATGGACACCAATATGGGCATATGGTTCGTTATTTTTGGATTTAAGATTTGTTTGCAGAGAAGTAGAACAACTTTAAATGTTAACCAATATGAATTTATATTTTATTGTTAATTGGATGATGCAAAGTGTATTTTGTATTTTGGGATTTATTTTATAAACTCCCTTTACGAAATGCATTTTTAAATTTCAAACGAACTTAATAGGTTTGTCTGGTTACTTTAAATTTTGTAACAATAGTTGCTCGAAGTCGTCTGTTAACACAAAAGTCCAACAAAATAGAGCGATTCAAGAGAGACATTTTGACAGTTCTTCTACTGAGAGTTTGCAAATTCTTGCTGGACAAATTTCTTCTAGCAAGCACTTGCAATTCTTCTTTTTCCTGCAAACAATAAATCAGCTGTTTTTATTCCCTCAGCCTTTAGGCTAGAAAGGGTATATACACTTTGATACGAAAAATGTCTGTCTGTATAAATTTCAATGTGGAAATAGAAAATTCTATTACTAAATTTGCTGTGCGTAACGCAACTGGAGTTGGGTTGCTATCCATAATCGACCCTTTATATTTTATTGTTAATTGGGTGACGCAAAGTATATTTTGTATTTTGGGATTTATTTTATAAACTCCCATTACGAAATGCATTTTTAAATTTCAAACGAACTTAATAGGTTTGTCTGTTTAGCCTAAAATTTGTAACAATTTGTACCAATTGTTGCTGGAAGTCGTCCGTTAACACAAAAGTCCAGCAAAAGAGAGCGATTCGAGAGAGACATTTTGACATATCTTTTACTGAAAGTTTGCAAATTTTTGCTGAACAAATTTCTTCTAGCAAGCACTTGCAACTCTTCTTCTTCCTGCAAACAATAAATCAGGTGTTTTATACTCTCAGCCTTTAGGCTAGAAAGGGTATATACACTTTGATACGAAAAATGTCTGTCTGTCTGGCTGGTTGGTGCGCACGATAACTCTCGAACAGATCAACCGATTCGAACCAAATTTTGGGTATCGTGGTATATTTTGTCCAAACTTAGTTTAAGTTCGAAGATGGGCCATATCGGTCCACTGCTTCTGGTACCTCCCCCACAAAAGTTCAAAATTTTCAAATTTTTCAATCGATTTGGTCAAAACTTTGTACATCGTATTATTCCTTCCAAATATAGATCGGGATCGAATATTAACTATATCGGTCCACTCCTTTGGTACCTCCCACACAAAATTCGGATAAAGTGAAGTTTAAGAGCTCCTCTCGGACGGTTTTGTAATTTTTTCAGTAAGTTGTCCTTGCGACTCCCTTTACGACGGTACAATTTTTATACCCTACACCACTATGTGGGGAGGGTATTATAAGTAGGTTTTGGCCAAAAAGTTTGTAACGCATCGAAATAATAGTCGTAGACCCATACTTATATATACCAAAATGAATGTCTCGACGAGCTGAGTCGATCTGGCTATGTGTGTCCGTCCGTCAGTCCGTCCGTCTGTCCATCTAAACCTTGTAATCACGCTACAGGTCGCAATTTTGATCGGATCGTCACCAAATTTTGGGTGTTGATGAGGGTCCCGGAGGGGAAGAAGCCTATTGATTTTGGTGATGGTCGGATAATATTCAGGGGTCGGAATGGGCAAAAAACTTATTTGGGGAAAAAGTCAACGTTTTATTTTAAAGCGAATATCTCCGCATCTATAATGGGTATATCAAAAGAAAAACCTGCTAATGAAAGTAGAAAGTATCACCTTTACAACGATGTATAGTAGGTTGTCGTAGGTGGTCAAACAAAGAAGAAATCGCAATAGTCGCTAATGCAACCCATCTTTTTATTTTTGCGATTTGAGTTATAATGACGAATATCACAGCCTTGGTTGGGGATCTCCAAAAGCAAAGCCTGACTATGAAAGAAGAATATCCTACCTTTACAATGATTCAAAGTGGGTTGGCGTAGGTGGCCAAATAACGGAAATATAGCAATAGTCGGTAATACATCCCATTTTTTATTTTTTTCAAAATCGCGCTACAGGTCGCAATTTCGATCGGGAGTTAATGGGGGTCCCACAGAGGCAGAAGCGTATTGATTTTGATGATGATCGGATAATATTCAGGGGTCGAAATGGGCAAAAACTTATTTGGAAAAAGGTCAACGTTTTATTTCAAAGCCAATTGCTCTGTTTAAGAGGTATATCAAAAGCAAAACCTGGCAAGGAAAGTAGAAAATATCACCTTTACAACGATGTACAGTAGGCTGTCGTAGGTGGTCAAACAACAGAGATATCGCAATAGTCGGTAATGCATCCCATCTTCCGATTTTTTTGTAATCACGCTACAGGTCGCAATGTTGATCGGATGGTCACGAATTTTTTGGGAGTTGATGCGAGTCCCACAGAGCAAGAAGCCTATTAAGTTAGGTGCTGGTCGGATAATATTCAGGAGTCGGAATAAGCAAAAAGCTTATGTGGAGAAAAGTCAATGTTTTTTTCTTATGCGAATATCTCCGCTTCTCGTAGGAGTATTCCAAAAAGAAAGCCCGCCAATGGTAGAAGAAAAGATCTCCTTTATATTGATGCAAAGTATGATGGCGTAAGTGGGCAAACAACCGAGATATCGCAAAAGTCAGTAATATATCCATTTTTTTCATTTTTTGTAATCACGCTACCGGTTGGAATTTTGATCGGATAGTCACGAGATTTTGGGGGTAGATGCGGGCCCCACAGAGGAAGAAGCCTATTGATTGTGGTGATAGTCGGATAATATTTAGGGGTCGGAATGGGGAAAAACTTATGTGGATATAAATTCAAAGTTTTTTTCTTTGTGAATATATCGGCTTCTACTAGAGGTATTCCAACGGCAAAGCCTGTAAATTGGTGTGAAGTAGGTTGGCGAAGGTGGTCAAACAAGGGAGATACCACAATGCATCCAATTCTTCCATTTTTTGCAATCACGCTACAGGTCGCAATTTTAAGCGGATGGTCACGAAATTTTGTTGCTTATGGGGGTCCTTAGAGAAAGAGGCATATTATGTTTGATGGTATTCGGATTATGTTCCCTAAAAGAAATGTTTACCAGTGGAAAGCTTATGCACAGGGGTAGTGGTGTAGGGTATCACATGGTCGGCCCCGTCGCGACTATAACCTTGGCTTACTTGTTTTTCTTGCCATACTTCCTGAGATATTTTCCTAAAAGCTCCAAGAAACTCAGTTGGAACCAACCAAAATGAAGAAAATCTGCAAGATAATTCTCGCAGGGAGTTTCTGATTGGTGCAGGCTTTGCACATCGTATTATTTCATCCAGTCATATATCAGGTTGGAACATGGATTGTATCGGTCCACTCCTTCGAGTGCCTCCAACACAAAATTCGGATAAAGTGAAGTTTAAGAGCTCCTCACGGATCGTTTTAAATTTTTTTTCAGTAAGTTTTTTTTGCGGCTCCCTTTACGGCTGTACAATTTTTTGCCGGAGTAAGTCAATACTTCCTGAGATATTGGTCTAAAAGCTCCAATAGACCCTGACGGCACCAACCAAAATGGAAAATCCGCAAGATAATCCTCGCAGGGAGTGTTTGATTGATGCAGGATTTGCACATCGTATTATTTCATCCAGTCCAGTATGGGATTGAAATATAGACTATATCGGTCCACTACTTCGGGTACCTGCCACACAAAATTCGGATAAAGTGAAGTTTAGGAGCTCCTCTCGCATCGTTTTGATTCTTTTTCAGTAGATTGTTGGAGCGGCGTCATTTACAATGGTACATTTTGTTCCGGAGTAAGTCAATACTTCCTAAGATAATGGCCCAAAAGCTTGGAGCTTTCCCTGCCGGCTATTGTACAAGATAACTCTAAAACTTTTTCAAAAATTTCTTTTAAACTTATTATAACGTAATTTAATATTTCGAGTCCTTTATGAGGAAGGTTGGTTACCAAAAATGTTTGGTATATGTCAATGATTTGGTATAGCCCCACATTACGGTACCTACTGATTTTAAAGCAAACTAGTGATACAAAATCAATATATTTTATATACGGCATTGTGTTTGGTTTGGTTTTGTTGTTGTTTTTTTCTTGGTCAGTGGCTGAGGGTATTTCTCCGTCAGCACAACTGACTGATACTTTCTTACTTGTTAATTATTCGGTGATTTATGTTTGTGCAAATTGAAAACAAGTTCATTGTGGAAATAAGCTAGTCAATTGTGTGTATTTTTTTCAGAACCAAGTTACAAAATTGAAAAATTCTTTTCTTGAGGGTCATTTTCGTTTTTATGTTTCATACAATACAAAATTGTTGCTGGCTTTGGCTGCTTTAAATGCGGACAAATTGTTCTGTTTCGTCAAATCAGCTGATTGCTTTCTGGTTTCTGCAGGGAAGGTGTCTGTTTACTTTTTACATTTTTCTTACAAAAGAGAATAAAAAATCCTTACTCTCCGAGAAAGTTCCTTCTGGACAATTCTTGTTGGGAAAGTAACCGGACAGACCTAATGTGTCCCATATATTTCATAATCTTTATTTCGTACAAAAATAAACCGTCACAACAATAATCCATAGTTCGTTTTTATTAAAACGGAAATGAAAACAAAAACAAAAAACAGTTAAATCCTTCCAACAAAAATTATGTTGAAAACAATTAAATATGATTTGCATGTTTACAGTAAACGGGCTCGTTTTATGTGTTCACTTTGTCAAAAGCAATGTGACAATAGCAAAAAAAAAGAAGGAAAAGCGAAAAACAAAACGACTAAAAGGAAGCTGAAAGCATATTTTTATTCATTTATGCAATTTAAAACCAGTTTTTTAAACAGACAAAAAATAAAGTAACCAAAAAATGTCTGAATACTTTTTGTCACGTAGATACATTGTTATGCGTCATGTTATAAAATAAAAAACAATAACAAAAATGTTTCCACCAGCATTCTTTATTCAAAGCACCAAGTTTTGTTTTTTTTTTGCATATTTTTGTGATGTCCTTTTTTGTTGATAATGGAGGTATACACTTCATGTTGAAGGATGTGGAGGGAGCAGGGAGTACCTTAAGCAGATAGCGTTTGAACGAAAACAAAAACATGTGTTTGAATGGCATCTGGTAGAATGTATCGTGTTACAATGTTGAAATATTGTACCGAATTTTTTGGTTTATTTTTTCGTTTGTAACAACAGGCTCGACAGGATATTTCTTTAGATGCTGGGTGAAACAAACACACACACAAATTTCGCATAAATAAATGGTGTTGTTATCAATGTTACGCACAGACAGAGGCACATTGAGATGTCCTTGTTATATTGCATATTGTAATTGAAGATTTAAGAGAAATTTTGAAACGATATATGGGTACTTTAATGTTTTTCCATTTAATTGGCGTAATTCAAAAATCGTATATTTACAAATTTTATTTTAAACTAGCAAAATGCCCGCTACTTCGTAAGCGGAAAAGGAATAATATACAAATAAGCAATATTTAGTATGGAGAACACTGAAAAATTTGATGTACTAATACCTATTTGAATTGATATTAAATTTCTTTCAAGTACTGCTCGTATACGTTTTGTTCGAATTTCAAAAAAAAGACCTCTACACTTCAACAGCGGCCTACATTTTAAATTCCAGTCCATGTTTTATTAGAACGGTATGGGTATTTTGAAAATTTTATCCATATTTTCCAACCGAATTTTGGAATTTGTGATATCAAAATGTAGAAAACCATTATTCAGAAGATGTTACCCTACATAACAGTTAATTTTTGAGACATTTTATTTTAGGCCTTTTTTCTCAGGATGTAAAAACCTTCTTGTAAAACATTAGCCGCATAGATCCACCTTTTCAAATGAACTTACAATAACGTTTAGAATAGACAACAAAGATAAAAACAATTTTGTTGAAAAGGTACGTTTGACTTTTTGATTTCAGTACATTATTTAGAAACCAAATTCGTGTTAACCTAGAAACAATAGTACATTATTCAGTACAATTTTTAAAATCCAGGACCTTAGCTCAAATGTTACAGTTTTAGCTCTACTTGTTCACCCAATGTCAACGGTATTACATGTAGAAACCTTTCATACATTTAAAGGCGGATTTAAATAAACATTCTGATCCAATCTCAACAGTTATTCTCATAACAAATTTCATTTATCAATTCACCCAGTACCAGTGTTTTAATATTTAGTATTATTTAATACTTCTAGTACACTTATTGTACGACCACCTCTAACAATGAACCTGACAAATCAATAATATATCAGAATTTCACATCTATACCAAATTTATTGCAATTTTGTACTTTTCACGCACTAATGATATAATTCAATCTTCATTGCTACACCCAACGTCAAATTTAATAACATTTAGTACATTTCGTATTTCTCAATAAATCATCCAGCCCTACGCCTAATTTTAGAATTTGTATGCATTTCAAAAAATCCTTATCTAAACACCAACACAATCCCTCATACAACAATTTGGAATTCCACCTATATCCCATCATGCAACACCAAACTGGTACAACATTTAGTACTTATAGTATGTATAAGTTTCAAATATTACTTCCTTTTATCAAAAACTATATCCAAACCGCGATTTAGTGTTTTTCGTATACATTAGTACGAATTTCCAAAACTTTCCCTCTATCTCCACTCTAAACGTCAACTGCTATACTAATACAAATTTCACAATTTCAGCTCTACCCCTTTACACAATAACAGTTTGGACCAAATTCTGTGCCATTTAGTAATTTTCGTACACTTGTTGTACGTAAATCCACAACCACATCCATATCTCAACCCTACACACCAACAGCGGCTATAATACCAAATTTCCGAATTCCACTTCTATTCATAATACCATTAATACATTTCGTATGAAAGTACGCATTTCAATAACTATCTCCAACAGTAATTGCGAATTTCAGGATTCCAACCCTATCCGTCCACCCAAATCTAAATTTTACCAAATTTAGTATCATTTATTAATTTTCGTACCCATAAGTACGAATTTCCAAAGCTACCTCAATGCTACACTCCATTAGTAATCTTAATTATAAATTTCAGGATTCCAGCTCTATCTGTACACCCAAATCCAAAATGTACTATACTTAGTACCATTTAGTACTTTCCGTACCCATAAGTACGAATTTCCGAAACTACCTCAATCCTTTACTCCATAAGTAATCTCAATTCCAAATTTCAGGATTCCAACTCTATCCGTTCACCCAAATATAAATTGTACCAAATTTAGTACATTTTGTACTTTCCGTACCCATAAGTATGAATTTCCAAAACTACCTCAATGCTACACTCCATAAGTAATCTTAATTATAAATTTCAGGATTCCAGCTCTATCTGTACACCCAAATCCAAAATGTACTAAACTTAGTACCATTTATTAATTTTTGTACCCATAAGTACGAATTTCCAAAGCTACCTCAATGCTACACTCCATATGTAATCTTAATTATAAATTTCAGGATTCCAGCTCTACCCGTCCACCTAAATTTAAATTGTATCATATTTAGTACCATTTAGTACTTTATTCCACATTTCAGGATCCCAGCTCTATTCGTTCCCCCAAATCCAAATTATACCAAAATTAGTACTTTTCGTACCCATGAGTACGAATTTCCAGGACTAACTCAATCCTACACTCCTAAAGTAACTAAATTCCAAATTTCAGGATTCCAGCTCTATCCATTCACCCAAATCCAAATTGTACCAAATTTAGTACATTCCGTATCCATAAGTACGAATTTCCAAAACTTCCTCAATCCTACACTCCAATAGTAACATTAATTCGAAATTTCAGGATTCCAACTCTATCCGTTCAGCTAAATTTAAATGGTACCATATTTAGTACGTTCCGTACCCATAAGTAAGAATTTTCAAGACTAAGTCAATCATACAGTCCAACAGTAATCTTAATTCCAAATTTCAGGATCCCAGCTCTATTCGTTCCCCCAAATCCAAATTGTACCAAATTTAGTACTTTTCGTACCCATAAGTACGAATTTCAAAAAACTTCCTCAATCCTACACTCAAACAGTAACCTTAATTTGACATTTCAGGATTCCAACTCTATCCGTTCACCTAAATTTAAATTATACCATATTTAGTACCATTTAGTACTTTCCGTACCCATAAGTACGAATTTCCAAAACTTCCTCAATCATACACTCCAATAGCAACCTTAATTCGAACTTTCAGGATTCCACTCTATCCGTTCACCTAAATTTAAATTGTACCATATTTAGTACCATTTAGTACTTTCCGTACCCATAAGTAAGAATTTTCCAGACTAAGTCAATCATACAGTCCAACAGTAATCTCAATTCCAAATTTCAGGATCCCAGCTCTATTCGTTTCCCCAAATCCAAATTGTACCAAATTTAGTACTTTTCGTACCCATAAGTACGAATTTCAAAAAACTTCCTCAATCCTACACTCCAACAGTAACCTTAATTCGAAATTTCAGGATTCCAACTCTATCCGTTCACCTAAATTTAAATTGTACCATATTTAGTACCATTTAGTACTTTCCCTACCCATAAGTACGAATTTCCAAAACTCCTCAATCCTACACTCCAATAGTAACCTTAATTCGAAATTTCAGGATTCCAACTCTATCCGTTCACCCAAATATAAATTGTACCAAATTTAGTACATTTAGTACTTTCCGTACCCATAAGTATGAATTTCCAAAACTACCTCAATCCTACACTCCATCAGTAACCTTAATTCGAAATTTCAGGATTCCAACTCTATCCGTTCAACTAAATTTAAATTGTACCAAATTTAGTACCATTTAGTACTTTCCGTACCCATAAGTACGCATTTCCAAGACTAACTCAATCATACACTCCATAAGTAATTAAATTCCAAATTTCAGGATTCCAGCTCTATCCGTTCACCCAAATCCAATTTGTACCAAATTTAGTACCGTTTACTACTTTTCGTACCCATAAGTAAGAATTTCCAAAACTACCTCTATCCTTCACTCCATCAGTAATATTAATTCCAAATTTCAGGTTTCCATGTCTATCTAAATCCAAATTGTACCAAATTTGGTACCATTTAGTACTTTTCGTACACATAAGTATGAATTTCCAAAACTACCCCGATATCTCAATCGTACACTTCAACGGTAATCTAAATTTCAAATTTCAGGTTTTTAGCTCTATCTGTTCACCCAAATCCAAATTGTACCAAATTTAGTACCATTTAGTACTACTCGTACACATAAGTACGAACTTCCAAAATCATGTCCTTATATCAACACCACTTCCCAACCTTGACTCCCATACCAAATATGAAGATTGTAGCTATATCCGCTCAAAATATACAATTGGTACCAAATTTAGTAACTTTTCGTACACTTATAGTTCGAATTTCCAAAAACCCTTTGGTACATCTTTCTAACTCTCCATCAGTTACCCTCATTCCAAATTTCAGAATTCTAGCTCTTCCCGTTTGCCTAATACAAAGGGTACCATATTTAGTAGCTTTTAGTACTTTTGGTACCCTTCTAGGTCGAATTTCAAAAAACCCAGCCTTATCTCACCCCTACACACTGACAGCAACCCACAGTCAAAATTTCAGCTTTCTAGCTTCAGCGGTTTCGTCTGGGCGATGATATGTCAGTCACTCAGTCACTCACTCACTCACTCACTCACTAAGCTCTTTTATATATATAGATTATTTATTATTTATTATTTATTATTTATTATTTATTATTTATTATTTATTATTTATTATTTATTATTTATTATTTATTATTTATTATTTATTATTTATTATTTATTATTTATTATTTATTATTTATTATTTATTATTTATTATTTATTATTTATTATTTATTATTTATTATTTATTATTTATTATTTATTATTTATTATTTATTATTTATTATTTATTATTTATTATTTATTATTTACTATTTATTATAATTTCCGGATTACAGGGCTATCTCTCCATACAAATGCAATTTATACCAAATTTAGTATTTTCCGAAATTTCAATTTAATTCGAAATTTCTGAATTCCAGCTCTATCCGTTCACCCAAATATAAATTGTACCAAATTTAGTACATTTAGTACTTTCCGTTCCCATAAGTATGAATTTCCAAAACTACCTCAATCCTACACTCCATCAGTAACCTTAATTCGAAATTTCCGGTTTCCATGTCTATCTAAATCCAAATTGTACCAAATTTGGTACCATTTAGTACTTTTCGTACACATAAGTATGAATTTCCAAAACTACCTCAATCCAACAATCCATCAGTAACCTTAATTCGAAATTTCAGGATTCCTACTCTATCCGTTCAACTAAATTTAAATTGTACCAAATTTAGTACCATTTAGTACTTTCCGTACCCATAAGTATAAATTTCTAAGACTAACTCAATCCTACACTCCAAAAGTAATTAAATTCCAAATTTCAGGATTCCATCTCTATCCGTTCACCCAAATCCAATTTGTACCAAATTTAGTACCGTTTACAATTTTTCGTACCCATAAGTAAGAATTTCCAAAACTACCTCAATCCTTCACTCCATCAGTAATCATAATTCCAAATTTCAGGTTTCTATGTCTATCTAAATCCAAATTGTACCAAATTTGGTACCATTTAGTACTTTTCGTACACATAAGTATGAATTTCCAAAAGTACACCCATATCTCAATCGCACGCTTCAACGGTAATCTAAATTCCAAATTTCAGGTTTTCAGCTCTATCCGGTCACCCAAATCCGAATTGTACCAAATTTAGTACCATTTAGTATTACTCGTACACATAAGTACGAACTTCCAAAATCATTTCCTTATATTAACGCCACTTCCCAACCTTGATTCCCATACCAAATATGAAGATTGTAGCTGTATCTGATCAAAATATACAATTGGTACCAAATTTAGTAACTTTTCGTACACTTATAGGTCGAATTTCCAAAAACCCTTAGGTACATCTTTCTAACTCTCCATCAGTTACCCTCATTCCAAATTTCAGAATTCTAGCTCTTACCGTTTGCCTAATACAAAGGGTACCATATTTAGTACCTTTTAGTACTTTTCGTACCCTTCTAGGTCGAATTTCCAAAAACCCAGCCTTATCTCACCCCTACACACCGACAGCAACCCGCAGTCAAAATTTCAGCTTTCTAGCTTCAGCGGTTTCGTCTGGGCGATGATATGTCAGTCACTCACTCACTCACTCACTCACTCACTCACTCACTGAGCTCTTTTATATATATAGATTATTTATTATTTATTATTTATTATTTATTATTTATTATTTATTATTTATTATTTACTATTTATTATAATTTCCGGATTACAGGGCTATCTCTCCATACAAATGCAATTTATACCAAATTTAGTATTTTCCGAAATTTCAATTTAATTCGAAATTTCTGAATTCCAGCTCTATCCGTTCACCCAAATATAAATTGTACCAAATTTAGTACATTTAGTACTTTCCGTTCCCATAAGTATGAATTTCCAAAACTACCTCAATCCTACACTCCATCAGTAACCTTAATTCGAAATTTCCGGTTTCCATGTCTATCTAAATCCAAATTGTACCAAATTTGGTACCATTTAGTACTTTTCGTACACATAAGTATGAATTTCCAAAACTACCTCAATCCAACAATCCATCAGTAACCTTAATTCGAAATTTCAGGATTCCTACTCTATCCGTTCAACTAAATTTAAATTGTACCAAATTTAGTACCATTTAGTACTTTCCGTACCCATAAGTATAAATTTCTAAGACTAACTCAATCCTACACTCCAAAAGTAATTAAATTCCAAATTTCAGGATTCCATCTCTATCCGTTCACCCAAATCCAATTTGTACCAAATTTAGTACCGTTTACAATTTTTCGTACCCATAAGTAAGAATTTCCAAAACTACCTCAATCCTTCACTCCATCAGTAATCATAATTCCAAATTTCAGGTTTCTATGTCTATCTAAATCCAAATTGTACCAAATTTGGTACCATTTAGTACTTTTCGTACACATAAGTATGAATTTCCAAAAGTACACCCATATCTCAATCGCACGCTTCAACGGTAATCTAAATTCCAAATTTCAGGTTTTCAGCTCTATCCGGTCACCCAAATCCGAATTGTACCAAATTTAGTACCATTTAGTATTACTCGTACACATAAGTACGAACTTCCAAAATCATTTCCTTATATTAACGCCACTTCCCAACCTTGATTCCCATACCAAATATGAAGATTGTAGCTGTATCTGATCAAAATATACAATTGGTACCAAATTTAGTAACTTTTCGTACACTTATAGGTCGAATTTCCAAAAACCCTTAGGTACATCTTTCTAACTCTCCATCAGTTACCCTCATTCCAAATTTCAGAATTCTAGCTCTTACCGTTTGCCTAATACAAAGGGTACCATATTTAGTACCTTTTAGTACTTTTCGTACCCTTCTAGGTCGAATTTCCAAAAACCCAGCCTTATCTCACCCCTACACACCGACAGCAACCCGCAGTCAAAATTTCAGCTTTCTAGCTTCAGCGGTTTCGTCTGGGCGATGATATGTCAGTCACTCACTCACTCACTCACTCACTCACTCACTGAGCTCTTTTATATATATAGATTACTGAATTAAACATTGTTTTACTTACTACTTTAAATACGTCAAGCATAAAAAACTCACCTGAAAAAAAAATAAAGAAATATACATACATATATTAGAAAAGCCATATATTAAAGAGCGATAAACATATGAACCAGATCTGACATCTGGCGGCGTCAAAAAAAAAACGAAAAACATAATTATTGATACGAGAATGATGAATCGGATGGGATTGAAAATACCAATCGGAGATATTTCAAAAATTAAATTTCAGGACCGAAGAGTCCTCCCAACAAACATAATTGAAAAGCCCTAGGACCACAGTGATGCAAAATGCTGCCACACGCAGAGAAGAGATATTGTAGAAGCAATCATATTCTACGAACAAAATAGTGTATTTTAAAATTATGAAAATATGTATTGTTGGTGCAACAATACATTTTGTGTCATTATGTTTCCTGATAAAAAATATATGGTTGAAACAACAATATATATTTTAAGATTTTTAAAATACACTATTAACAAAATAGTGTATTTTAAAAAGAATATGATTGCTTCTACAATATCTCTTCTCTGCGTGGATTTAAGGATCACAAGTAGTGGTGAGAGTGGACCGTGCTCTGTTTCGGTCGTGATTCATTTAAAATGTTGAGCTTCGGGTAACTCTGGTAAATTTCAATGTCGTGCCTAGAGGTTAAATTGAAACACGCCCCAAACCAGTATTACACGATAGCATCTAAACTTTGTCGGACTACGGAAAAAATAACGAATACCAAGGTACTAATTTTTGAAAAAATAACTCACCTCAGGTTGATGATTTTTTTCGAACGAAACTAAATTTTTTATAAAAAAAAAAAAACGAACCCGGGTCCTAAAGTTCTTTCTGCGCAAAAATAGGAACATCATGCTGCTGATTTTTTTCTATATAAAAAAAGAGCGGACCCCATGATCCTGAAAAATAACGAACTTCATGGTCCTGGTTTTTTTATTTAAAAAATAGGCGACTTAATGGTTCTGTGGACCTCCTATTCCTAATGTTTTATATAGAAAAAAATTCTGACCTCATAATCAGGGCACTAGATCTTTGAATAGAAAAAAGATGATGGAAATTAAATTTCAGGACCGAAGAGTCCTCCCAACAAACATAATTGAAAAGCCCTAGGACCACAGTGATGCAAAATGCTGCCACACGCAGAGAAGAGATATTGTAGAAGCAATCATATTCTACGAACAAAATAGTGTATTTTAAAATTATGAAAATATGTATTGTTGGTGCAACAATACATTTTGTGTCATTATGTTTCCTGATAAAAAATATATGGTTGAAACAACAATATATATTTTAAGATTTTTAAAATACACTATTAACAAAATAGTGTATTTTAAAAATAATATGATTGCTTCTACAATATCTCTTCTCTGCGTGGATTTAAGGATCACAAGTAGTGGTGAGAGTGGACCGTGCTCTGTTTCGGTCGTGATTCATTTAAAATGTTGAGCTTCGGGTAACTCTGGTAAATTTCAATGTCGTGCCTAGAGGTTAAATTGAAACACGCCCCAAACCAGTATTACACGATAGCATCTAAACTTTGTCGGACTACGGAAAAAATAACGAATACCAAGGTACTAATTTTTGAAAAAATAACTCACCTCAGGTTCATGATTTTTTTCGAAGGAAACTAAATTTTTTATAAAAAAAAACAAACCCTGGTCCTAAAGTTCTTTCTGCGCAAAAATAGGAACATCATGCTGCTGATTTTTTTCTATATAAAAAAAGAGCGGACCCCATGATCCTGAAAAATAACGAACTTCATGGTCCTGGTTTTTTTATTTAAAAAATAGGCGACTTAATGGTTCTGTGGACCTCCTATTCCTAATGTTTTATATAGAAAAAAATTCTGACCTCATAATCAGGGCACTAAATCTTTGAATAGAAAAAAGATGATGGACTTCATGGTCCTAATTTTGTTCTATAGAAAAAAATATACTGTATTTTTTCTATAGAAAAAAATAACGTATCTCAGGGGCTTGAATTTTTTGAAAAGGGGATCTGAAAAGGGAATAGAAAAAAATAGTGGAGTTGATGGTCCTGATTTTTTTTTCTGTAGAAAAAATAGCAGAACTGATTGTCTTGAATTTTTTTCTATAGAAAAAAATAGCGGAACTGATTGTCCTGAATTTTTTTCTATAGAAAAAAATAGCGGACCTGATGGTCCTGAATTTTTTTCTATAGAAAAAATGGCGGACCTGATGGTCCTGAATTTTTTTCTATAGAAAAAAATAGCGGATCTTATGGTCATGAATTTTTTTCTATAAAAAAATAGCGGACCTGATGGTCCCGAATTTTTTTTCTATAGAAACAAATCGGATCTAATGGTCCTGAATTTTTTTCTATAGAAAAAAGCGGACCTGAATTTTTTTCTATGGAAAAAAGCGGACTTTATGATCCTGAATTGTTTTCTATAGAAAAAAGGGGGGACCTGATGGTCCTGCATTTTTTTCTATAGAAAAAAAGCGGACCTGATAGTCCTGAATTTTTTCTATAGCAAAAAAGCGGACCTGATGGCCTGAGTTTTTTTCTATAGAAAAAAGCGGACCTGATGGCCCTGAATTTTTTTCTATAGAAAAAAAGCGGACCTAATGGTCCTGAATTTTTTTCTATAGAAAAAAGCGGACCTAATGTTCCTGAATTTTTTTTTCTATAGAAAAAAAGCGGACATAATGGTCCTGAATTTTTTTCTATAGAAAAAAAGCGGACATAATGGCCCTGAATTTTTTTCTATAGAAAAAAAGAGGACATAATGGTCCTGAATTTTTTTCTATAGAAAAAAAAGCGGACCTAATGGTCCTGAATTTTTTCTATAGAAAGAAAACGGACCTAATTGTCCTGAATTTTTTTCTATAAAAAAAAGCAGACCTAATGGTCCTGAATTTTTTTCTATAGAACAAAAAGCGGGTCTAATGGTCCTGAATTTTTTTCTATAGAAAAAAAGCGGACCTAATGGTCCTGAATTTTTTTCTATAGAAAAAAATAGCGGACCTAATGGTCCTGAATGTTTTTCTATAGAAAAAAATTAGCGGTTCTAGTGGACCTGCATTTTTTTCTATAGAAAAAAATAGCGGACAGAAATAACGGACCTGGTTGTCCTGAATTATTTCTATAAAAAAATTACGGGCCTGATTTTCCTGAATTTTTCTATAGAAGAAAAATAACGGCCGTGAATAGCGAAAATGACGGGCATTGATGTCCTCGTGTTTTTGTATACAAAAATATTTTTTCTAGAAAAAAAAGTCCAAAATTCCTGAACTAAACCTCGTAACCTAACAATGGCGCTCAAATTAAATTACCCTAAGCGAAAAGCATTAACATTTGTATTTTATTTGATATCTAAAACGAAGTTATGGTCAAAGAAGAGAAAAGGCTCGGCAGACTGACCACGTTTATATCGTAGATGGCCCCAAGTACTGCATTAAAATACACTAGCCATTGTGTGCTGTTGCTGATGATGGTGTATGATTCCCGATTCCAACAATTTTAGCCATAGTAGAGTAGACATCACAGACGTTAACGTTTGAGTTATGGAACATTGGTCATCTTTCATTAAGTGTAAACTAAACCGGTGATAGTTTGTGACGGTGGTCGTGGTGGTGCTGCTTGATGATATAAGTTGACGCTGACGATGAAATGGGAAATGAAGAAGAAGAAGAAAATGAACCTTGCCTGAGGAACAAAACATTATGTTGTGGTGGTGCATCTCTGGGAAACGTAAAGAACATGCTGCTGATTTTGCTGTATTATATTGTTAGCTTAAGCAGTCATCCGTGCCAGACCAGACCAGGCCAGGGCATGCCATTCGTTTGTTTGTCATTTTCCATGCGTCCGTTTGTCTGTGAGCTGTGACCGGTTGCCTGCCTGTAAGTCTTGCTTCTGCTGCACGAGTCTAGTGAAGTTTACAGGAAAAAGTATTTTTTTCTGTATTTCTCTAAACGTTGTCGTCGTCTTCTTTGTGGTGGCTCGGTCGCTTGTGTATGTTGGGGACTTTGTGCAATGCGGTTTAATTCTTTCACTTTTATAGCGTTTTTTTCTTCTTTCACATTATAACCAGTTAGTTGGGTATTTCCTACTGGATTTCTTGAATTTCCCTTTTTCCCCACTGCTGTCCATTTTTTATTCCTGGCTGGAAACATGTTTGTGTGCTTTATTTTTTACTAAATTACTGCATAGAATATTTTCCTGATTTTATGTTGAATTTTCTTTTTTCTGTTGAGTCCTGATGTTTTATAACCATCGTTGTCGTCGTCATCATCCATCCTCATCCTCATCATCATCTTCATTTTCTTGTTGCTGGCATTACAAGTGAATAGGTAAGCTTCCATAATTGGTATAAACAATGCACCATTTAGGGCATAATTCCTATTTGTTACAAGTTGTTATTGTTTAAAACAGAATTGCAAAAATAGAAATTCCCAGAACAGAACTCTTCTCTCGGAATGTTTGCAAAACTTGCCATTTCACCATTCCCTAACTCTGTTCTTCTTTGATACAATACTTATTATTCTGTGCCAGTCTGAGTGGAATGATGGCTGGGTTGGATTGTTGGGTTCATTTGGTCTCCATGACTTTTGCTTCACATGAATATTTTTATTGTCCTGAGGGACTTAACCCTCAACAACCAACAATTTTGTGCAACCAACTATACCATCAGCAGCTGAAACAGAAGAAGAGAGTTGCTCCGCTATACCCCAGGGACAAGCAAGAAATGTTATTTTATATTTGATAGTCATCAGGTATTTACTAATTTGCATTATCTACTTAAGCCTTGGGGGAAATTACTGCAATTTCTTTCGTTTATTAATTTGTCTGTGTGACAACAATCCAAGTGAAATTAATGCTGGAATAATATTTTGTGTTGTATACATTTCATTTATAATATACATATTATGTATGTATGAAAATCTTTAGATTAATGTAAAAAAGTGCAACAAGGTTTGTTATTTTATTCTATAAAAAATCAGGACCGTGAAGTCCGTTGTTTTTTTTTTCTATAGAAAAAATTCTGGACCGTGAGGTCCGTTGTTTTTTTTTCTATAGAAAAAAATTCAGGACCGTGAGGTCCGTTGTTTTTTTCTATAAAAAAAAAATTCAGGACCGTGAGGTCCGTTGTTTTTTTTCTATAGAAAAAATTCAGAACCGTGAGGTCCGTTGTTTTTTTTTTCTATAGAAAAAAATTCAGGACCGTGAGGTCCGTTGTTTTTTTTTCTATAGAAAAAAATTCAGGACCGTGAGGTCCGTTGTTTTTTTTCTATAGAAAAAAATTCAGGACCGTGAGGTCCGTTGTTTTTTTCTATAGAAAAAATTCAGGACCGTGAGGTCCGTTGTTTTTTTCTATAGAAAAAAATTCAGGACCGTGAGGTCCGTTGTTTTTTTCTATAGAAAAAAATTCAGGACCGTGAGGTCCGTTGTTTTTTTCTATAGAAAAAAATTCAGGACCGTGAGGTCCGTTGTTTTTTTCTATAGAAAAAAAATCATGACCGTGAGGTCCGTTGTTTTTTTCTATAGAAAAAAAATTCAGGACCGTGAAGTCCACTTTTTTCTATAGAAAAAAATTCAGGACCATCAGGTGCGTTTATTTTCTATATAAAAAATTTAGGATCGTGAGGTCCGTTGGTTTTTTCTATAAAAAAATTCAGGACCGTGAGGTCCGTTGGTTTTTTCAGGACAGTGAGGTCCGTTGTTTTTTTTTTCTATAGAAAAAATTCAGGACTGCGAGGTCCGTTGTTTTTGCTATAGAAAAAATTCAGCACTGTGAGGTCCATTGTTTTATCAATAGAAAAAATTCAGGACCGTGAGGTCCGCTTTTTTTCTATAGAAAAAAATTCAGAACCATCAGGTCCGCTTTTTTTCTATAGAAAAAAAAATTCAGAACCATCAGGTCCGTTTTTTTTTCTATATAAAAAAATTCAGGACCATCAGGTCCGCTTTTTTTCTATAGAAACAAATTCAAGACCATCAGGTCCGCTTTTTTTCTATAGAAAAAAATTCAGGACCATCAGGTCCGCTTTTTTTATATAGAAAAAAATTCAGGACCATCAGGTCCGCTTTTTTTCGGTAGAATAGAAAAAAATTCAGGACCATCAGGTCCGTTTTTTTCTATAGAAAAAATTCAGGACCATCAGGTCCGTTTTTTTCTATAGAAAAAAATTCAGGACCATCAGGTCCGCTTTTTTTCTATAGAAAAAAATTCAGGACCATCAGGTGCGCTTTTTTTCTATAGAAAAAAATTCAGGACCATCAGGTGCGCTTTTTTCTATAGAAAAAAATTCAGGACCTGATTTTTCTGTAGAAAAATTCTGGACCATCAGTTCCGTTTTTTTTTTCTATAGAAAAAAAATTCAGGGCCATCAGTTCCGTTTTTTTTCTATAGAAAAAGTTCAGGGCCATCAGCCCCGTTTTTTCCTATAGAAACAATCAGGTCCGTTTTTTTAATAGAAAAAAAAATCAGGACTATCAGGTCCGTTTTTTTATAGAAAAAAATTCATGACTATCAGGACCGTTTTTTTTTCTATAGAAAAAAATTCAGGGCCATCAGTTCCGTTTTTTTTTTTATAGAAAAAAATTCAGGACCATTAGGTCCGCTTTTTTCTATAGAAAAAAATTCAGTACCGTTAGGTCAGGACCATCAGGTCCGTTTTTTTCTATAGAAAAATATTCAGGACCATCAGGTCCGTTTTTTTTCTATAGAAAAAAATTCAGGACCATCAGGTCCGTTTTTTTTTCTATAGAAAAAAATTCAGGACCATCAGGTCCGTTTTTTTTTCTATAGAAAAAAATTCAGGACCATCAGGTCCGTTTTTTTTTCTATAGAAAAAAATTCAGGACCATCAGGTCCGTTTTTTTTCTATAGAAAAAAATTCAGGACCATCAGGTCCGTTTTTTTTTCTATAGAAAAAAATTCAGGACAATCAGGTCCGTTTTTTTCTATAGAAAAAAATTCAGGACCATAAGGTCCGTTTTTTTTTCTATAGAAAAAAATTCAGGATCGTCAGTTTCGTTTTTTTTTCTATAGAAAAAAATTCAGGACCATCAGGTCCGCTTTTTTTCTATAAAAAAAATTCAGGACCATCAGGTCCGCTTTTGTCTATAGAAAAAAATTCAGGACCATCAGGTCCGTTTTTTTATAGAAAAAATCAGGACAATTAGGAGGAATTCTTATAGGAAACCACAAGGCCTTCTTATAGATGACTCCACGGTCCTCTCATAGAAGACCACAAGGCCTGCTTATAGAAGACCACAAGGTCTTCTTATAGAAGACCACAAGGTCTTCTTATAGAAGACCACAAGGTCTTCTTATAGAAGACCACAAGGTCTTCTTATAGAAGACCACAAGGTATTCTTATAGAAGACCACAAGGTCTTCTTATAGAGGACCACAAGGTATTCTTATAGAAGACCATAAGTTCTACTTGTAGAAGACTGTAAGGTCTTCTTATAGTAGACCACCAGGTTTTCTAATATAGGCCATAGGTCTTCTTCTTATAGAAGACTACAAGGCTTTCTTCTTATAGAACGCCACAAGGTCATCTTTTTCAGAATTTCACGAGCTTTTTAAAGAACACCACAAGTTCTCCCTGAAGAGATGCACAAAATCCCCTTCTTGTAGGTCTTCTTTAGCAGACCACAAGGACTTCTTTTAGAAGAACACAGTATCTTCCTTTGGTCATCTTATGAAAGACCAAAAGGTCTTCAGATAGAAGACCATACGATTTTCTTCTCATAGAAGACCATAATGTCTTCTTATAGAAGACCAAAGGTCTTCTCATAGAAGAAAAATTTTTCTTCTTTTTCTAGAAGACCACAATGTCTTCTTATGAATACCAACATAGAAGATCACAAAGTCTTCTTACAGAATGTTAAGCTTTATGGCTGAGGATATAAAAATCAGATCCTCCCAATATAGATGTTGTAATAAATCCTTTAACACAAAGGAAAAATAAATAAACAAGAAAATCAGAAACCAATGTCCAAAGAGTTCTTTGTTAGCCGAGTGCTGCTGCATTATTACACACACACACAGAATGCAGTATAGCCATCATCAGTGTGCTGTTTGATAGTACGTTAAATGTAATCATCTGGCCAAGAAGCACACACACACACGCACAAACAAATACGTATATACGAGTATACAAAATATAGTGTGTTTTACTGACTCAACTCCTCGTTACTAACAACATATGGTTGGTTTAAAAAACCAGTTAAGCATTACTTAATACCAGCAGTTTTATCTAGTCAAAGAGTTGTGGCAGCAGAGGAAGAAGAGTTGCTCACAGATGACTGACTCAATGTTGAATTATTTGGCTTGGGGGATGGACAGTAGTATTGTTGGTTGGTTGGTCGGTTGTTTGGTTTGTTGAGTTTCAAAGACAAACATATTAAAGGTAAGTGGAGGAGTCTTAAAAAAAACAACTCACAGAGCTGGGAACAGAAACAAAATGAAAAACCTGACAATGATTCCAGTGCAAATGTTATGTGGCGGTAGTTGCCATTGGTAAAGGTCTGATTGAAAGGGAATGGTAATGATGGTGGGTAGTAGGTAGCTTCGTTATCACCTTTGTCGTCATGAGCAGAGTAAGCAACATCATTAATTTTGTCGTTTGACCATTAAAAAGTCATAAAAATATGTAACAAAAATCCCCTCTTTTAGCTAGCTGCTGTCTTCTTTGCAGATACATGTTACGTATGATTCTATTTAAGCGTAATTATATGTTGGTTAATATGTACGGACATGTAGTTTGACGGCATAAAACGTGAATAATAATTATAGAATGTGAATATCGTTTGCCAAGAAAATATGGACATAAAGAGGGGAAGTTTGTAGTTTGATGTATACGCTGGCATATTCAGTGGATTTATGCTAGATCAAAGAAGACTGTTAGACCGTTCCCAAAGAACAATAATATGCAATATAAAACTTAATCATAAAGTCATCGGTTGCCTTGAAATGTATAAAAATATATGAGAGCCACATATAGCTTAGGTCACAATTCCCATTTTTGCATTTTGTATGAAAGTAATTCGCTCCGTAAACTTTCTTCCTTAAAGTTTTGGTGTCTAAAATAAGCTTCGTATGAAATTAAAAATATAAAATGTGAATCTTTAATTTCATTCCAGTATTTCTGGTTAAACAAATGACGCATTTTACAACCTTAAAGGACCTTCCAGCATATCATGGGATAAATATTATTATCACCATCATCATTGCCTTAATGAAATAGCCAAGGCAAGATAATAAAACAAATCAAATCTCCAGCCAGAAAAAAATAAATGTTCTCAGTTAATGAGGGATGTAATCATCAACAGCTATTAAAATTCCTTTAGAGACATAAACAGTATGGAGAGGGGGCAGTCAAGGAAGGATATTTTGTTATGAAAAATACTGATAAGGAAAAAAACGTACACGTGGAAATTAGAAAAGGGAATACAAAGTTACACAACAACAGCAGCAACAACTGAAATTATATTATCATAGAAAACACATAACAGTCATTCAGTCAGTCCCACCATGGACTCCCAGTAACAAATTGTTCAATTTGACAATATAAAAGTGAAATAAAAAATATATGCCTACTTTACATTTGTAACAAACAAAGAAGGAGAAGACGAGGCAACAACCAACCGTACGCAACAGAGGTAGCTAAATCAAAGATACCAAAGAACAAAGGATACAAATTGAACGACGACGAACTGACAGCCAACAACCTGTTTCCTGTGTAACAACATTTCAATCACTCGAGTAGACCTATCTGTGCGCTGGCATGACTCCTGCTACCTAGGCTTTGTGTAGCTACACATGTACAACCACACATACTTATGAATATATAAATTTCCTCTGTTTTTGTTTTTGTACGTTTTTTTATGAACTCAAGGATTTTGTTAGGTTAACGTTTGTGTGTGTGTGGTTGCTGCCAGTTAACCAGAAAAAATCATGCGTTACGCTTTTTGAATGTTAAATAAAATTGGGTAAAGGCCGTTCTGTGCACAAGCAAAACCCACAAAGGGCAATGCCATCAGATTTGTGGCGCGCCCTTTTGTTAACTTGAATGGTTATGAGTTAATATTGGACGCGAAGGTGACTATTGATATCAAAAATTGCTTATAATTCAAGTCAACCATAATCGGCTTCATGATCGATTTTGGGGATTTAAAACTAGTATAAAAATAGTTTGTGGCATTCGTTCGATTAATCGAATGTCCCTAGATTGGACAAAGTTTGGACCATTCTAGCTAAAATTTTTGAACTTTTGTGGGGTGATATCCGAGGCCCATCATCGAATTTAATCCAAGTTTGGACAAAATATTTGAGGAACAAAATTTGAATCAAATCTGACAGACAAAGCTAAATCGACTCTAAATTTTCTGAAGCGGATTTCGTCTAAACATATTTCTATGAGGCACATTTGTTATAATTATACTAAAGGCTGAGGGTATACATTCTTTTATGTGTCTGAAGGTGGAAGTTCCGAGACATCATCACTAATGCAGGTGCACGCCATATATCTACTGTTCGAATGCCCGAAGTGAGAGCAAATTTCAAAGCAGAGAAGTTGAAATTATCAAATGAGCGAGATGAGCTTTGTCGTGCCAACCCCAGTGACCCGAGAGTCAGGAAACTGGCACTGGAAGTTAATAGGTTGGTCGGTGCGCACAAGCGCAACATGTGGCTATATCACCCAAAGAGTTGTATTATTGGAGCCAGAAGAAGTAAACAGTGGGCAACGATTAAGTCACCCCTGAATCCAGGAAAAAGGGAAGATAGGACTTCAGAAAAAAGCTCTCTAGTTGCCGATCACCACCATGGGTTCCGTAAGCAGCACGACAACAGCTCTACATGATATTTCCTCACATTGTATTAGTCGAATACTCAACCGGAGCAAGCCGTGATGGGGTGACTGTTTGAGGACACATATGTATATATGTATGTGTGGACGCAAGACGTACGTGGAGTTTAGGAGCAAGAAGTCCAGGCCCTGTAGAGTAGAGATGGGCGCGTGCCTAAAAAATTAGGCACGAACATGCACGAACACGGAACAAAATTTTTATGCACATTCACGCACAAACACGGCGTTTTTCAAGAAGGCACGAACACGCACACTCACGCACGAAATTACAAAAAAGAGATATTCATATGGTTGCGCAATTATTTTTTCAAAAAATATTTATATATACTTCTAAAATGTTCATATTGCAAAATTACTTATAAACTAATATTTACATATTCTTATTTAAAAACTGTTTTTTTCAAAATAGTCTGGCTTAATCCCATTGTTGTTGTTTTAATATTTTAAAACAACTAGTTTATTAGTGGAAAAGATTTGGCATTGTTCGCCAAGGGGTAAGGCAGGGAATACTATAGTTTCGATTCTCGCCACAGAATCTCATCAGTTCCCTTGTTTTTTGTTTGTGGATATTCTCCACCTGGTGCATTCGTTGAAATTCGACGACACATACTAGTTGAAAAGGTTTGAATTGTTTTCGCAGACACTTTCGTCGGAGTTGTGTGAGGTTGCCAAGGAAAAACTTCTCATTGAACTTTTTTCTTTGATTACCTTTATACTTCGAGCTGACGATTGATGTTTGGGTATAACAAGTTTTTTGTTGAAGAAGTTATTGAAAAATAACTTCGGTGGAGAATATCCACAAACAAAAAACAAGGGAACTGATGAGATTCTGTGGCGAGAATTGAAACTATAGTATTCCCTGCCTTACCCCTTGGCGAACAATGCCAAATCTTTTCCACTAATAAACTAGTTGTTTTAAAATATTAAAACAACAACAATGGGATTAAGTCAGACTATTTTGAAAAAAAAAAAAACAAAATTGCAAACGCTATCCCAATAAAAACGCCACAATGTTTTTTATTTAAAAACATTATTTGCAGATGTGGAAAAAAATCTCTCGCTCGTTGCTGATTTTAGAATAGACTATTTCCAAAAGTTTAAAACGTCAGTCAGGCTGGATACGGCACTCTCTAAATATGTATCAATTTCTTTATCAATTAGAGACTTGTCCATTTTTCGTCGTTTTGCCAAATGTGGTATTGTAATTTCCTGCTCATACTTAAAACACTCTATGTTCTCACTTTGTATATCAAGTAATATTGCTTTTACATTAGCTATTACGTCATTTCTTTTTTCTCCTAATAAAAAAATCATCTCCTTAAATGGCGGAAATAAAAACATCCCTATAAGATGTGTCATTGCTGGTACAAAGCGTTTAAGCAATGTAAACAATCATTGCTTTCAAATGTTTCATTATAACTTTCAAATTTTTCATGAATTGAGAGTCAATGGTATCAAATGAGCAAACATTCAAAAGTTTTTCAGACCAAAGGGCAAAAACGTGCATAATAGGGTATTTTTCCGAGCTTAATTTTTCGGAACACTCTTTGCATATTTTGAGAAAACCCAATAGAGGTTCTAGCTTTATGTCTGATATACGATCCAACTCATTCTTTTCTAGCAAAATACTCTTAATCTCATTCTGGACTTGGTATATGCTCTCATACATAATACGAGGGCAGTTCGGAAACTTCTTAGCCTAGCACAAAAAGCGCGGTATAAACAGAAAAAAGTTAAGTGTTTTGGAAACTTCCATCTCTGTTATGAACACATGTTAAATTTTGTTTCGATCTGGCAACTCCTTCATATAGAAACAGGTGTTCAAAAAAGACGCATCCGCAATTTTTTTACAATGGAAAAATTAGAAATGCGTGCCGTCATTAAATATTTACATAAAAAAGGTTTATCGGGACAAGAAATTCATAATGATATGGTGAATGTGTTAGGTAAAAGTGCTCCTTCATATGCAACAGTAAAAAATTGGGTTGCTGAATTTAAACGTGGTCGTACAAGCATTGAAGATGAACCACGTAGTGGACGTCCAAAAACAGCAACAACAACAGAAATTATAGCCAAAGTGCATGATATGGTATTAAATGATCGACGAATAAAAGTGCGTGAAATTGCTAATATCATGGGCATCTCAAATGATCGAGTTCAAAAACGCATAAGAATGAACATTTCTCAAGCTTGTTTGGATCGTTTTAAGCGAAATAAAATGGATTTTAAGCGTCGTTTCATAACTTTTGATGAGACATGGATCCACCACTATACTCCAGAGACAAAAGAACAATCCAAACAATGACTGAAGCTGGAGGAAGTGCCCCAAAGAAGGCAAAAACAATTCAATCGGCTGGTAAGGTTATGGCAACGGTTTTTTGGGACTTCAAAGGTATTTTATTGATTGACTATCTGCAAAAGGGTAAAACAATAAATTCAGAGTACTATTGCAACCTTTTGGATCAATTAAATGTACAAATTCGAGAAAAACGTCCTGGCTTACAACACAAAAAAATAATTTTTCATCAAGACAACGCACCAGCGCACAAGAGTGTTTTAAGAATGGCTAAAATCAACGAATTAAAGTACGAGTTGCTTGACCACCCACCTTATTCTCCTGATTTAGCTCCAAGTGACTTTTACTTGTTCCCAAATCTAAAAAAATTCATTGCTTGCAAGCGTTTTACCTCAAATGAAGATGCAATTACAGTTGTAAACCACTATTTTGAAGACCTTGAGGAAAACTATTTTAATCAAGGGATAGAATTGCTAGAAAAGCGTTGGACTAAGTGTATTGAAGTTTCAGGAGATTATATTGAAAAATAAAAATATTTTTGAAAAACTAACTATTCTCTTTCATTGATAGGCTAAGAAGTTCCAACGTGTTCTTATATCTTGTTTTAACGTTTTCGACAATTTGTTGTTTAGCTCCGAGTGTTTAAAATATCTTACAATCTTTTTTGAGCAGTCAATTAGTTTTCCCTATTCGGGAAGAGGATGTTTTTCAACAACATCATCCATAACTAAGTTCAAATTGTGGCAAGCGCAAGGTATACGTTTAAATCTTTTAAAATCCGAAACAACGTTGGAACAAATTTAGCAAGACAGCATATTGCGTTAACACGCTGAGTTGTTATTGTTTTTGCTCTCTCTCATGAACAAAATAATTGGCAAACAAACATTATATTTTTGTTCTGGCCTCTCCATAACAAAACAGCAAAATGTTCCAGACTACAAAAAAGAAGAAAATAATTTTAGGAAAACTACAGTTGGTGAATTTTTTGGTCGGTTTTATATTCTTGTTCTATTTTTGTGGTTAGTATGGCCTCTTGCACGACTTCTAAAGGGAGCCCAAAAATTTGGCACGATCGTGTCACATAGTGCAGATCGTGTTTTGTCGTGCAAAATCGTGCCTTGAAAAAAAGCACGATCACGCACGGCCAAAAATTTGTTCCGGCACGACACGCACAAACACGGCGATTTTCGAGATGGCACGAACACGCACTACTCACGGCACGACACGCGCCCACCTCTACTGTAGAGTGAAACAAGGAGTTATCCAAGGTGGGGTGATATCTGCGTAACTGTTTAATCTCTCCTGTATTCCACCGACTCAAAACGGAATTGAAAGCTTAACATGGGCGGATGATTATACGATCTGGAAAATGTTCAAATCTGTTGGAATGTCGGCCTGAGAACTGCAAAAGTGTACCTCCTAATGTTTTCAGTGGACCATATACATGAGGAGACAACGATTCTTCCAGTATAGCAACACAATGGCAAGCTCTCTTTGCTATATCGATCAAACAATTTCGGAGACGCTTCATTTCAGTAGTCCACCTGAGGAACTGCACGATGTCAGATAGCTGACGTTGACCATTGTGGCCATTTCCCATATCTCATCAAGGATCAACGACGACTGCCTCGAGATCTGCGGAAAATGTAGGATTATTTGGGTACATTCATCCAAACAAGCTGGTGAAACGGGTGAGCCTCGGGACTTGGAATGTTTTGAAGTTGAGCAGACTACACTACGGTCAATTTTGAAAAGTTCGATAATCAATTACATGTATGTGTGGACGCCAGTCGTACGTGGAGTTTAGGAACAAGAAGTCCAGGCCCTGTAGAGTTAAACAAGGAGTTATCCAAGGTGGGGTGATATCTGCGTAACTGTTTAAGCTCTCCTGTATTCCACCGACTCTAGACGGAATTGAAAGCTTAACATGGGAGGATGATTATACGATCTGGAAAAATGTTCAAATCTGTTGCAATGTCGGCCTGAGAACTGCAAAAGTGTACCTCCTAATGTTTTCAGTGGACCATATACATGAGGAGACAACGATTCTTCCAGTATAGCAACACAATGGCAAGCTCTCTTTGCTATATCGATCAAACAATTTCGGAGACGCTTCATTTCAGTAGTCCACCTGAGGAACTACACTTAGTCACATAACTGATGTTGACCATTTTTCCCATTTCCCATACCTCATCAAGGATCCACGACGGCTTCCTCGAGGTCTGCGGAAAATGTAGAATTTTTTGGGTACATTCATCCAAACAAGCTTGTGAAACGGGTGAACATCGGGACTTGGAATGTTTTGAAGTTGCGGGCAGTATCTGCCGGATTAGGAGTAGAAAATCGCCAGGTATATATAGTACCACAGTATATTGAGTCTGTTTTTAGTGGTTGCATTAGTCTTGGGTATTTCCCGTGTGCTTTGAAACAGGTTAGAGTTGTTGTGCTGATTGATTCGCCTGATCGAGTGAGGAGTAATCCTCGTTCGTATCGTGACATAAACCTTCTTCCAGTGGTTCGAAAAACGCTTAAGGATAGTTACAGCTAGGGTTTGTGTCCTCAACAGTTCATTTTTGCGGTGATCTCGTGGTTGCACATTCAGAAAAGGCTGAGCGTTTCAAGTTCCAAATATTAACGCCACATTAAGGACATATTTAACTACCTTTCTTAGGATAGCGTGCTCACCAACTTGTTTGAGATCAGGTGTCAGAAGTTTGTTCTCTGGTCAAGCTACTTTAGTGTAAGCAAGGCTTGTGTCATACGATCCAGTGAGATGGTCCTGTCAGATGTGGATCGAGGTTGCCCTCAGGGATTCATCTGTGGTGTATTTATTTGGAACCTCAAGGTGGATTCTCTTCTGTAGGAATTAGCAGCCACTTTAAAGATCTGTGTGTATGATAACATACTGCTTATTATGATAGAATGTGAGCCTCGTGTCGAACTGGAACGTCGTGGTGAACAGGCCAGGGGTATTGTGGCGGTTTGGAATGACAGAGTGCTGCTGAAAGGCAGGTTAGCCCATAGTCGTCTTTCCCCACATTCGAATCGCTGAACATGGTATACGCTGCGTTACATGGGTACCTGGGCATAACTATGGCGGAGAGAATGAACCTCCTTCACATTTTGCTTGAAGGATAAGTTGACAGCTTTAGCTGGTATGCCAGAAAGGTTTTGCCGACTGACTGGGTATTGAGCAGGCGCTCTTTGCTGAGCTCTTTGTTGCCTGTGCAGATCGCCGAAAATTCTTGTCGTGTCAACTTGTAGTGTTAGCATGTCTGCCTTTGTGTCGTACTGTGTCCATATACTGCTTATTATGATAGAAGGTGAGTCTCGTGTCGAACTGGAACGTCGTGGTGAGCAGGCCAGGGGTATTGTGGGGGTTTGGAATGACAGAGTGCTGCTGAAAGGCAGGTTAGCTCATAGTCGTCTTTCCCCATATTCGAATTCGTGAACATGGTATACGCTGCGTTACATGGGCACCGGGGCATAACTATGGCTGAGAGAATGAACCTCCTTCACATTTTGCTTGAAGGATAAGTTGACAGCTTTAGCTGGTATGCCAGAAAGGTTTTGCCGACTGACTGGGTATTGAGCAGGCGCTCTTTGCTGAGCTCTTTGTTGCCTGTGCAGATCGCCGAAAATTCTTGTCGTGTCAACTTGTAGTGTTAGCATGTCTGCCTTTGTGTCGTACTGTGTCCATATACTACTTATTATGATCGAATGTGAGCCTCGTGTCGAGCTGCAACGTCGTGGTGAGCAGGCCAGGGGTATTGTGGGGGTTTGGAGTGACCGAGTGGCTGTTGATGCGGTGAGTAAGGGGATGGTGCAACTGCTGCTGAAAGGCAGGTTAGCCCATAGTCGTCTTTCCCCATATTCGAATTCGTGAACATGGTATACGCTGTGTTACCGGGTACCTGGGCGTAACCTTGGCTGAGAGAATGAACCGCATTCACATTTTGCTTGAAGGATAAGTTGACAGCTTTAGCTGGTATGCCAGAAAGGTTTTGCCGACTGACTGGGTATTGAGCAGGCGCTCTTTTCTGAGCTATTTGTTGCCTGTGCAGATTGCCGAAAATTCTTGTCGTGTCAACTTGTAGTGTTAGCATGCCCGTCTTTGTGTCGTACTGTGTCCACGGATGCAATGTAGGTGTTACTTGGCGCCCTGAACTTTGATCTGTGAGCGAGGGCTCTCGGATACAGTCGGACCCTTAATCGTTTAAGTAGTTTTGCATGTGAAGTGTTAGTTAGAAGGACAAGACTTAGTGAAGATAATACTATCACATAGTAGGGCTTGTTGGTGTGCAAGAGTGTTGGTGCAGCGTCGTGTTGTTTTTGTGAATGGAGGGCCTTGTCAACCAGGTGACTGACCCATAGAACGTTTCAAACACAATCCTTGAGGGTATTATTCTCCCTGTCCTTCAACAGCTTGTTATGGTTGACGATATCTAAGGTCATCGATAAGCCAAGAACATCAATCAGTGTTCGTTCGAGTGGCGTCGCTTGATGAAGTCCTCGACCAATATGTATGGTTGTGTAATGTTATTGTGGTACATTCTCCCGAATCACAAAATCTTCTGGCGACAGAAAACAATGCTCCTAGTACGGCTCACGGTAGTACTATACTCAACTCTGGGCTCATCCAGTTGTTTTCAGCATTACTGGGCCAAAAGTTTGGATGATTTCGCATTTTGGATGGTATCTGCCTTCATCGGCTGGATCATATACTCATCACCTCTTCTGTTAATATTGCATTGAATGCAAACTGGCCTGTTGGTTCACACTTCAAACAAAGTAGCTCACGCGCTCACTTGCTAGTCTCGTCGCCTCTGAGATGCACCATTGATGATGCCACCTTCATATGAAGGCTACGCGATAAATATGTGGCCTAACAATAAAAACCAATTGTTCAAACACTTTTTCCGCTCCTCCAAAACAGACGCTTCAACAGCATTTTCTGGTGACGAAAATCGTTGACCACGCATTTTTTATTGATATGCTAGAATCAAATTATGTCATTGGATCCCCAGTTCGGCCTGTACGGCGGATGACCCATCAATTCCACGATTTGTCCGGTCAAACAGGCGCTGGTTTGAATCGATGTGTGAAAGCTCGCATTGTCATGATGCAGAAATATTCGTCGTTTCTTGTCCGTTTTTCGAATTTGTCAGGTGACTTCAGGCAAACAAATTATAGTGTAGCACTCGGTCAGTTTTGCCTAAGAAACAGGAGACCATTTGTTCTGTTTTGTTTCGGGCTCCTAAGTATAGATTCAAGATTTGTCGTCTGTGACGATCTTATAAACGTCGTCTGAAGCGCCGGGATCGTTTTTATTCACTATTTCTTTGTACCAATCCACAAGAGCCTATTTTGAGCGATTGTCCAATTTTACGGAATCTATCACAGAGGTTAAAGTATGTAGGACATGCTGTAAAGGAACTCAACTTTTTTCATATCATTTCTGTTTCGAATTTTTCTGATTCTAATTTATCTCATTCTCATTTGCCACAGTAAGATTCATGCCACTGATTACAACAATAAATTGTATTTGTTTCCTAAATGTAATTACCCCCAAATTGTAATTTCAACAATTCCCTTCCCTTGGTTTTATGCATTCATTCGTCGTTTCTAATCACATTCTGAAATCTATGAAAATTTATTACATTTTTAATGAAACTGACTGACTTCTTCTTCTTTGCATTTTAGTGCTTATTGTTCATCTTGTTAATGCAAATGTACCAATTAGATTTATGACTGATTAAAAACTGCTCTCTGACATGTGTTTCTACAATGGATAAATGCAGGCTACACACTCGTACATTCAACAAGTCTGTCATCGCCTTAACACACAATTTCTAAATTAAAAAATATTTTATTTAAGCTTTAACAACTGACATTTATTAATTGTGAAAAATTCATGAAGCCAAAATGAAAAATTTGTATTAAAGAAATTCACATTTTCATCACAACTTCAACTCCCACCATCAGCTCCGGCCCCTTTTTATGTGTTATACTTACTTAAAAAAAGGAAAATATTAAGAAAAAAAAAAAAACGAGCCACACAAAATAATATCAATCATTAATTTGTTAAAAGCCACCAACTCTGACTTTTATTGTTATTTAAGCATTTATTTTACTTGCCCTTCTTCATTGCTTGTGGTGGAACGCCATGATTGGATGAAATAAAAATGAAAAACCGTCTTAATATCAGAAAATATCATGAAAATTATAACCCGCAGAATTAACGAACATTTTGATGGACAAAAAAATCTACAGGTCAAACATTCAACTCAAAGGTCATAGTTAAAATGGTCGTTTCTTTCATTTCTTTCCTTTACGTTGTCGTCATTTCTTTATATTTCAAATATAAAATTAATGAAGCACACAGTATTTTTAAAAAGGGATCACACAAATTGACAGGCGAACATTGCCACACACAGTGATGCCCAGCATGAGCTTGGCATTATTTTTGGGTTATTGGTTTTTTTTTTTTTGTTGGTCACTACGGCAAGGGAAGGGGAAATTTCGTTGGGGTTTATTTTTTAAAATTATTAAATTATTGGACGAATGAATGAAGCGTATTGATTGTTTGAAGGCAGCCATAAATATTAGATACAATTTTATAATATAAAAACTAAAAACAGGTGAGCAAAGGCTATAGTCGGGACGGAGCCGACTATGTGTTACCCTACACCACTACTCCTATGTATAGGCTTTTTACTGGTAAACATTTCTTTAAGCGAGATACTAATGTTATCAGAAGGATCATTAACTCAAGATTGGGAGAGAGTTTTATTAGGAAATCGGTTACTAGGGGAACACCTCAGGTGGGAGTACTTTCATCGCTACTTTGGCTCTATGTATAGGCTTTTTACTGGTAAACATTTCTTTAAGCGAGATACTAATGTTATCAGAAGGATCATTAACTCAAGATTGGGAGAGAGTTTTATTAGGAAATCGGTTACTAGGGGAACACCTCAGGTGGGAGTACTTTCATCGCTACTTTAGCTCTTAGTAATAAATGAGATACTGAAGGATTTCGAAAACTTGGGAACTGTGATCATAGGCCGACGATGTAGTCATCCTTATAAGCGGGAAATTTGTCTCAACATTGCCAGAGCTTATGCAGGGCGCTCTCTATAGACTATACAGATGGGCCAAACTCAATGGACTTAGCATAAATCCTACAAAAACTGACTTCGTACTTTTTAGAAGAAGGAGGAAAATCGAAAGCTTCCCACTACCGGTTTTGGATGGTATAGAATTATGTCTTTCAACGGAAGCAAAATATCTTGGTGTTGTCCTTGACCATCAACTACTATGGAATAGCAACATTGAGGAGCGCGCAAAGAATGACTTGATCGCACTTTACTCCTGCAAGAATTCAATAGGTAAGAGTTGAGTGTTAGGACCTCAGGTTATACATTGGATATATAAAACTGTGGTCTGGTCCGTCTTAACATATGGATGTCTTGCATGGTGGCATGCGCTTTGTTCGAAGTCAAACCAGTCAAAGATGGATAAAGTACAATGAGCAGCATCAATCCTCATCGCCGGCGTCGTCAAAAGCACGTCGCAAGCTGCGCTAAACGCAATGCTGGATATTAAGCCACTAAATATTCTAGCTGAAAACATCGCAGCCAGAAGCACTTTTAGGCTCAAAGAGATGAAGTGCTTCTAACTTTACAAAAGAGGCTGCCTAGACTCTATTGAGATAAGTGATTACCTCTCACCAATAATGAATTTCAAAACGGCTAGGATTTTGAATACAACTAGGAGTGCCTGGACTTATGGAAGACAACTTCCACAAAGCTTGGCCATATGTACAAATGGATCCAAAAAGGAAGAGGGCACAGTAGCCGGACTCTTCTGCGAGGAGCTCAATGTAAGTTGAACCAGTTCTATAGAGTCTTCAAGCGGTATTAGCCATTCAAGAGGTATTAGCCATTGTAAAGGCTCTAGAACTGATTCGGGTCAACTTGCGTGGTTATGAGAGACCAATAGTGGTTTTTATTGATAGGCAGGCTGCACTCCAGGCACTCAAGTCCTGCTCTATCAAGTCCAAGATTGTTAACACGTGTAGAGGATTGTTAGGAAGGCTGAAGAATGAAATGACTTTCTGCTGGATACTGGGACACTGTGATATAATTGGAAATGAAATTGCCGATGAGCTGGCACGTGCAGGATCGCTGTCTCCAAATATTGAAATTGAGGAAGCTGTGCATCCTCTTGGACTTCCATTAACCTCTTGGACTTCCAACATTTCGAGACGATCCGATCTTTAGCCTAAATGCTGAGGGTATAAAGAATCAGTCGACATCTAAATACCCTCAGCCTATGGCTGTACAAACAAAAACATTAGCAGGAGGAGGAGAACATTAAGGATATTTTCGGGCGTTGCAAAAAAAAACCTCCGAAAAAAAACTATAAAAAACTTTGGTGGAAGAATTGTATGAATAAGTGCCTCTAAATATTGGGACATTTCGGGAACCATATCTCAAGAAGTTTTGACATCTCTAGTAAAAAATTAAAATTTCTAAAGAATCCTAGAACAGCCCTTAAACCGCACTTAAGCGAAAATGTTGAACTTTTGTGAGAGAAGTACAGGAAGAAGTTGTCCGATGCCGTCCATATTCGAAGTTGATTTAAGTTTGAGAGAAATATTACGATGTGCTCATGTTGGACTCCTTTAGATAATTACCGTGATTGGTATGGGTACTGATGACGGGGAACGAGATGTTGATTGATGATGGGTGATGACGATGTTGATGATGTTCAAGATTGAGGGAGAATGTTTGTGTTGATGATGTCTGATGGACAATCGGGTTCTACGATGATCGGGAGCGACGAAACTTATTGAAAATCGAGTGCCAACTCGTACAAACCACTGGGTACATATAGGAACAGGCAACCAACGTTCCTTTGAGGGAGTATACCGAAGTGTCTTTGTGGGTCAAGAAGCCGAAGCTTCCGTTTTAGACAGGAAACTAGAACCTATGTTCGAAAGAGAATACATAAGCATATGCGTGGGACAGAATATCGAAGTTTATATAAGGGACAGGAGACCGAAGTTTCAGTGTGGGACAGAATACCAAAGTCTTTGTATGGGACATAATACCGAAGGCTCTACCAGCCTTTAGGAAGAAGGAGGGAAGGAAAATAGCTCACGAAAACAACCATATCGCTGTTAACATGGCTACTAAGAGTACCTTTTTTAAAATTTTCAAAGTGATCCTCGAACAGATCATAATTTGCACTTAAGAAAATATGTCGGACTTATGTGGATCACGACAGTAGTGCACACGGTGCTCTTGAAGCAACTATAAATGGAAGGTGCTTACACATGGGAAGTTTTTGCGGATTCTGAAACTACAATGTTCATAGATGAGAAAAATCAAAAGACAAAAAAATCGCCGCAGTGCTTTTTAAATAAATCGCGATTCAAGTTGACATGTTTAGGGGTTTTTTTAGCTTTTCACGATTTTGTTTGGAAACCGTAAGTTCCATCGTAATGAGACTTAAGAAAGTGCTGTAGCTATGAAAATGTTCTACATGATTGACTTTTATGATCATTTCGTAGGTTTTACCGTTATTGAGATGTAGAAGTTCAAATTGGGACAATGCATTGACTCTATCGCCTCCTTATAAAACAATGTCATGAATGCAATATCCCAACTTAAACTTATATATCTCAAAATGGTACAACCTAGGAAAAAATTACGAAAACCAATCTTGTGGAGAATTTTACAGCTCTCTCTAGTCCTATTTTGATAAGACTTACTGTTTTCAAGCAAATCGTGAAAACCTAAAAATATGACCTGAACATCTATATATCTCAAAAATGGTAAATCCTATGAACAAACCGTAACAGTCAATCCTCTAGAGAATTTCCACAGCTACAACATATTCTTTAGCCTCATTTCGATAGGACTTGCGGTTTTCAAGCAAAATCCCGAAAACCTAAAATTAACCTAAAAAGGTGAATTTTGACCACGATTTATTAAAAAATCCCTCAAGCGATTTTTTCTTGTTTTTGGATTTTTCTCACCTATGAACATTACTGTTTCAAGATCCGAAAAAACTTTCCAAGTGAAAGCGGTTTTCACTTAAAGTCAGTTAAGGCGCACCATGTATGAACTTGTTTTATAAGGGAGCGATACAGTCAATGCATTGTCCCAATTTGAACTTCTATATTTCAATAACGGTAAAACCTATGCAATTATCATAAAGGACAATCTTGTAGAGAATTTTCATAGCTACAACATTTTCTTTTGTCCTATTTCGTTAGGACTTGCTGTTTCCAAGCAAAATCGTGAAAACCTAAAAAAAACCCTAAAAATGTCAACTTGAATCGCGATTTATTTAAAAAGCGCTCCGGCGATTTTGTTGTATTTTGTTATCTTTTTGATTTTTCTCATCTATGAACATTGTTGTTTCAGAGTCCGCAAAAACTTCCCAGGTGTAAGCACCTTCCATTTAAAGCATCGATTAACTTAAATCTTTGTATGGTGATGAAGCACCATCCTATGGCACTGTGAAAAACTGGTCGTCAAAAAACGGTCGTTGTGACAGAAAACCTGAATACCTACCCAAAAAAGGTTTGTTCTGTTTGGATCCAACAAAAGTCGACAATCGCTCAAAAACAGGCTCTTATCGATTGGTGCAAGGACATTTTGAACAATCATGGATTTATGCGTATGAGGCCGAAACAAAACAGCAATCGGCCGTCTGGGTTTCCAATGACGAGCCAAATTTAACGAAAGTTGTTCATGGAAGAAAGAAGCACTTCGAAGCTAATGGTCGCCTGTTTGTTCGTCAAAACTGACCAGGTGGCGACTATTCCGCTTGAGCAATGTAAGACGGCCAATTCCGAGTGGCGAGTAAGCTGCCTCGCCTGCTTGCTTCTGATAAAATAATAAAAAAGAGAAAAAGGCAACCTAGTTCGAAAATTGGCTCAGCTTGTCTATATTCTTTTATCAGAAGCAATCAAACAAGCAGGCGAGGTAGCTTATGTACCCAGACCTTAATACAAACGCCCGTTAAGACTGTTCTAAAGTAATTAATTTGTGCATTATCCCGGTCCACACTAGTTTGATTTCATTGAACAATTTCATAAAATTATGCGTCCCTAGATCGTGTTCCATAGTAGAGTAATATCATGAAATTGCTGTAGTGGGGAACTCGATCTAATTTTTTCAATGAAATCACACTAGTGTGGACCGGACATTGTTTGGTCCACTGAAATTTGGTCGAAATAATTATAATCCTGCATTCCCGGATCATATAGGTTTTCCCAGTTTGTCGGTGCAAAATTAACAAAAATGCAGCGTTTTCCTTTCCCTGATAATAGAGGTTTACGGATAATCTTTCCATGGATAATCGAGGTTCGACTGTAGTTCTGGCTACCAAAAAATACTATATATACCCGCTATTTGGTAATGGAATTTTTTGTTTTGGGAGCATTGGACAATTATTTTGTAAAGGTATTTATCTCGGTGGCGGGTAAGCGTATCCGTGTCTGTTGTCATTTGTCCGTTAAAATTATTAGAGATTGGTACGAAACACTCTTTGCTGCCACTTTTGCGGGCAAAACATGTTTTGACAGCAATGGCCGGCCACATCGATCGGACGTGTTGGGAATGTATTCTTAGTTCGGCTTATGGGACAACTGTTCTGTATTGGGTCTATGAGTATTAAAAACATTTCATACTTGCTCTTTTCCACAATTCCACAAATGGTCAACTTACCTAAAAATGAAAAAAATAAGTAAATAAATTTATTAGTAATCAATAAAAAATTACAAAATACGTTGAGTGAACAGAACAAACAAATTCTGTTTGTTTTAAAAACTAAATATCCTAAAAGTATGCTTTAAATATTTCAGATGCAAATATATGCCCAAAAGGTATGCAAACACTTTTATGTTATCAATTTAATAATTCAAAAATAATTCAATAACAAAATTAAATAAACTAAATATTTGTTGAAAGAACAAGAATTTTAAATATTAAAAAAAAAAACGAACAAACAAATATGTATATTTACAATGTTAACCCTTTGTAGAGTAAATTTTGAGGATCTTGTGTTTCGAGTTTAAAAAACAGTAATTATGTCTCATTTATTACTATTACCAACACAGTTCACAGTAAGAAACTGAAGATCAAATGCCAAACAACCTTCAACATTAAAGGGTTAATTGCATTTATGTGTATGCCTGAGAACAAGAACCAAACAACTGCACAAGGCAAATTTATAACCTAATTCCATTAAGAACAGCAGCTAGTAGAGCATGCTACAGTTTTCCTCTTCATCAGTTCTTGTCGTAGTAAAGACAACTAATTGAACATCACTTAAAAATGACAAACTTGTAAGCAGAGCAAAGAATAATAAGAACAACTATAAGAACAGGACAGACAGACAGAATGCAGCAGCAATAAGTTTTATTGCTGCTTTATTACTCTTCTTATTCTTGTTGTTGTTCAAGAGTGACCTCAAGAGCATTATTATTATTACACAGTAAAGAAGACAAAATGCAGACAATAATCAACAACTGAAAAGAACTTCAATTAAATAAAGAAAATGTGATGATGAAGTAGTAATACAATGCATGACAAAAGAAACCAAGGAAGTAGGGACGGTATGCATTTCTTAGTTTTAAATTTTTAAATACATTGAATACAGCAAATTCTGCAAACTGTTAAGAGGACAAAGGGTTGGCTTTGTTCGTTTGATATTTTTTGGTTTCCCCTTTTTCGTTTAAAATTAACTCTATGGTCATGAACGGTTTTTGGTGAGCGGGCCAAAATGTCTTCGTATATGAAAACTGCACATAAATCATAAACTCTGGGCAGTAGCATCATCATCAAATAAAGAGAACGCCCAGTGGCGTTGAATTGAGTGCTGAACAAATTGGTGTGGAATAAAATATGCACAAATCTAGCAAAGCCAACCCTGACAAAGAAGCAGAGCGAGCACAAACAATTTTTAATTGAAAGAGGCCAACATTGAGTTGACCCAAACGGCAAATTGTATATTTAATTTTTAGCGAATTGATAAATGCATAAATATGCAAATTCTCTCTTTGTGAAAATTGAAAAACAAAAAAAAAATTTTGTTGACAAATAATACAAATTATAATTAAATTCAAAATAAGTTAAATTGAAATGTTCTATTTAATAAACTAAAATGAGAACAGCAAAATATAGAAAATAACTGTAACAAATTTAATGATATTTAAATGTTACATATATTTCATACTTTCACTTTCTGTGCACCAACGAAGCAGTAAAAATTGTGACCGAACTGCAACCAAGCATATCGAATTTTGTGTTAACAGTCATAAAACAAACTTCATGGCAAGAATCATAAATTACTTTATTAAAGTTCTTTATGATTTTTATAATAATAATAAATGAAGGTAGAAGGAGGAGGGGACATGGCCGCAAGAGCAAAAAAATATGAATTAATTTAAAACAAAATATGAACAAGTAAAAAAGTATCCGTCGGTTTGGCCGACAGAGATATACCATTAGTCTTGGACCTAAAGAAAAGAAGTAACACAGAATACTTCGGAGGTCTATATAATACGATGTACAACGTTTGGACCAATCAGTTTCTCCCTTCGAGGGTTACCTTACGTACTACCCAGTTCAGTTGGTGCCGGCCGGCAGGTATTTTTGGAGCTTAGGGGCCATTATCTCAAGAAGTAAGGACTTGCCCCTGAAAAAACATGTACCGTTGTAATGGGAAAAGCGAATACAAGTTGTTACAACAAAAACACCAAATTTTGGACCAAATCGGTTCATTCGTACGAGAGTTATCGTGTGCACCAGCCAGACAGACAGACGGACGGACATGGCTCAATCGACTCCAAATTATCTGAAACACATTTCGTCCAAACATACTTGGAGTCAAAAACCATTATTTTTATGAGGCACGCTTTGTCCATATGAAAGTTTATATACGAGGGGCACTAGAAAACCTTCTGGTCTAGGCAACACGCAGTGTCGCCAGGCATCATTTGACATTTTTCTGGAAAGTTTGACAGTTTTTAGCCTAAACGTACTTAGGACAGTTTGACATGCAACCATGTGTTGGTTTGTTTTCAGTGGCTAGATTGAGACACCTCCAAAACATGGTTTTTGACGCATCTTCTGGTGACGAAAATCGTTCACAATGTCTTTTTTCTTGATGTGCTGCAATCAAATAAAGTCATTGGATCTCCAGTCAGGGCTGTACGGCACATGACCCATCACTTCCACTTTTTGTCCGGTCAAACAGGCGCTGGTTTGAATTGATGTGTGAGAGGTCGCATTGTCATGATGCAGAACGATTCGTCTTCTCTTGTTCGTTTTTCGAATTCCTCAGGAGACTTTAGGCAAACAAATGGTAGTGTTACACTCAGAATTAACCGTCCTACATTTCTCAAGCCCTATAGTCGCCACACGGTCAGTTATGCTGAAGAAATGGGCGACCATTTGCTGCGAAGTGATTCTTAAATAAACAACTTTTGTTGGATTTGGCTCGTTTTCGGAGACCCAAACGGACGATTCCTGTTTTGTTTCGGGCTCCTAAGCATAGGTCCAAGATTGGTCGTCTGTGACGATCTTATAGACGTCGTTTGAAACACCGCGATTGTTTTTGTTCACAAGTTCTTGGGACAAATCCACAAGAGCCTTTTTTGAGCGATTGACCAATTTTACTGGATCCAGCGAGAAAAATCCATTTTTGCGGCCAGGTGTCCATGCTATATCAAATCTAGTTGGTGGAAGAAATGCCCAAGGATGCCTCTATCTCACGGTATATAACATGACGATCATGTATTATCCGTTCACGCACTGCTTAATTTTTTTCTGGCACAACGGCCGATTTTGAGCGAGCCTCACGACCACCGTTTTTTTTTTTTTGCGAGTGCGGCCACGATTGAATTCATTAAACCAGTTATTCATAGTGACATAGGATGACCCTTTATCGACATACAAAGATTTAATTTGATAGATACACTCTCGCCGTGATTATCCATGTCGAAAGTTGTGAAAAATTGTAGGACGAAAATGTTGTTGTAAATAAAGAGAATAATAAAAAATCATAAATGCTGAGGGTATAAAAACAGGACCGACTTAACATTCAAATTATATATAAATACGACGCTAAGTATGACTTGAGAATCTCCATATAGACTGAAGTGTTATTCATCTCCACCATTTAGAACTATCTTCTTATGTCCCAGACATACTTTGCAGCAAACATATATATGTTCGCAACAGTCCCTAACATAACATATGTTTGGATCCCGCAAAAAATATATGTGTGGGTGCAAACAAATATATGTTTGGGTACAAACATATATATGTTTAGATGCAAACAAATATATGTTTGCGAGCAAAGAAATATATGTTTCGATATAATATAATTACAAACCCAAAAGCCACAAAAACAGACATATTCACAAACATTTATAAATGGTGGTTTTTTTCTTTTATTGAAATTCATAGAAATGCTAAACACAAAAGCAACAGCAGACGTATAGTATCTTAGTATCTTGCTTGGATTTGGTAGATGTATTATTCTCTATAGTAAGCAATAGTAGCAATGTCACTTTAGAAGTGCCAATTTATCTTTCTTAAGGTCTGGAAAAAAAATTATATGTTTATTTTCCAACTACAAATTTTCAATGCGGCACAATCCAATACCATATGCCTTTTGTGTCATATTTTCATTACTCAATAATTACTTCTGCAATAGAATTAGTCTTCGCATGGTATAAGTGGTTGGTAATTATTTATTAATTACTGTCAATAGATTTTGTGTGTGTGTGTTTTAGTTAATTAGTAATTAAATCCTAATAGACTTAATCACACACACGCAATTACAGTCCTTGAAAATTGTTAGTTGGTTAATTAGAAAATATTAGAAATTATTAAGTGGCGTAAGGGTGCGATAGGTACCACCAACATGTTGGTCGCAACTCATTCACCCATAATTATCCATATCTAGCATATCGAACCTTTTCAACAAAAGGGTAGTAACTTAAAATTTCTTATTTTTCTGTAGAGACAAAAAACTGTTGTTGTCGGCGTGAGGAATGGCACAACGTTTTTTTTTTTTTTTTTTTTTGACGTAGGTGTAGTCAAAATAATGGGAGATTTTTACAGTGTCTGAAGATGAGCATTATGTATCGTTTTTTAATAAAAAGTGAAAATTTCAAAATTTTGATATGTTTGTCACAGAATTCCACCCACTAGCTATCCCAAGCCACATCTATCTGGCGCAAGCTGAGATGAAGAGACCTCGCACCCAGCAGTTTAATTTGTTGTTGTTGTTTTTCTCTTTCGAGACCAACTAAATAATCAGTTTTTGTAAATGAAAAAGAATGTCAGAGAAATTGTCATTCCAAACCACTATACTGCATGTTTCGTACTTGGTGAGGGTGCTCATCAGGTGTATTTTGTGCGGCAAACTGACTATGCCCCTACCCCAAATTTTACCTTTACTCATAAAACGCTAAAAACTTGTAGTCAACACATCAAATTAGAAGCCCATATTTCAAAAGACTTACTACTCGGAGCTCCTCTAAACGCTTCATTTCCCTCTTTGTAGGGTAGAAATTTGGCCAGTAATTTGAGAAGGGGTTTAGCCACCACTGAACTGTCTTACCGGGGTTTTACAACCCTCGACGTTATATGTTGAAGGCAGTCATACGTTAACCCAGAAGAACGATTACTGTCACTTTACGCTTCAAACATTTTGTTCATCCCATTTACGCTTATTTTTCGAGTATTTTATGGACGCACTAGGGTTTACTCTTCTTTTTAAATACCCTAATGACTCTTACTTACTTAGCTGGCCCATTACAGAACATTTGCTCCATAGGCCGAACTAAGAAAAGATCTCCAATTCTCTCTATTTGTTGCTTCGCTTTCTGGAATACCGCGCCTTTTCATCTCATCATCCACTTGTTTGCGCCATCTATTCCTTGGCCTGCCAATTCTGCGTGCACAGCCAAGCGGTCCGTGTTTATACGCCTTTTTAGCGGGTTCATCATCGCTCATTCTTATGATATGGCCTAGCCAACGCAATCGCTGCATCTCGATACGTTTAACAATATTGATGTCGTTGTATAGCAGATACAGCTCGTGGTTCATGCGACGTCGATATTCACCGTCAACGCAGATTGGTCAGTAGATCTTTCGAAGAATTTTTCTCTCAAACACACCAAGCACTGCCATGTCTGCTTGCGCAAGTACCCAGGCTTCGGAGCCACACATCAGCACGTGTAGTATCAGTGTTTTGTAGAGCGTTATTTTTGTTTGAAGAGATGTGGCTTTGTTTTTAAACTGCTTACTTAAACCAAAGTAGCATCTGTTGGCCAATACAATTCTTCTTTTTATTTCACAACTGATGTCGTTTGTTGTGTTTACGGAGGTGCCGAGGTATACGAAGTCTTTTACTACCTCAATATTATAGGAAGCAACTTCCATAGTCGGTCCGAGCTCAATGGACACATTGCGCGTCGACACCATCAACTTGGTCTTCTCACCGTTTACCGCCAGACCCACTTTAGCAGATTCTCCTTCGACCTTGATAAAGGTATCAGTTACTTCTGTTACTGATCGGCCCATGATGTCTATATCATCAGCATAAGCAAGTAACATGTGACTATTGGTGTAGATTGTGCCACTTCTTTTGACGTTTGCCTCTCGTATAACCTTTTCCAGCAGGATGTTAAAGAGATCACACGAAAGGCTGTCTCCTTGTCTGAAACCTCTTTTGGTACCAAACTCTTCGGAGAGGTTCTTTCCTATTTTAACTGAGGACCTCGTGTCAGTTAAAGTGATTTTGCAAAGCCGGATGAGCTTTGCGGGGCTACCAAAGTAAGACATGGCTTGGAATACCTTTGAACGCAGCGGGCTGTCGAAGGCTGCTTTATAATCGACAAAAAGGTGGTAGGTGTCGATCTGCATCTCTTGGGACTTCTCCAGGATTTGCCGCCGGGTAAATATCTGGTCAATGGTGGACTGGCCAGGTCTAAAGCCGCATTGGTATGGTCCAATTATCTCGTTGACCATAGGCTTTAGTCGTTCGCACAATATCCCTGACATGATCTTGTAGGCAATAGGGAGTAGACTTATGCCCCTATAGTTAGAGCATACAGTCTTATCTCCCTTCTTGTGGACGGGGCACAGGATACTCAGATTCCAATCGTCGGGTACTCGTTCTTCCTGCCAGATGGTGCTAACTAGCTGATGAATACACCTTATCAGCGTGTCGCCTCCGGTTTTGATTAGCTCGGCTGGTAAGCCATCGGCTCCTGCTGCCTTATTATTCTTCAGCCGACCCTAATGACTCTTAGCCCTAAGAAATTCGCAACAAATAGGGGTAAATGGGGTGAACAAAATGCTTGAGTTTTAAAGTGAGAGGTGTAGGGTGCCACCGTGGTGCAATGGTATGCACGCCCGCCTTGCACGCAGAAGGTCGGTGGTTCGATTCCCCGGCCAGGCAACACCAAACATTTTTCAACGGTGGCAAAATACCCCTCAGTAATGTTGGCGACATTTCCTGAGTATTTCAGCCTTGAAAAACTTCTCTACAAGTGGTGTCTTAGGACACGCCGTTCGGACTCGGCGATAAACAGAAGGTCCCATATCATTGAGCTAAATATGAATCGGGGTGCACTCATTGATATGAGAGAAGTGTCCCTTGTCCCGTATGGGATGTTGTGAAACAATGTTTTTTTTTCTTTTTTTTTTGTTGTAGTGTGCTTTGAAATATTTATTAACACAAATTCCAACTTTTACTTCTGGCTTATCATTATTATATTTACCTACAACATTGTAGCTCATTTTTATTTTTTCAACTGAGTTTACAGCATTGTCGAACCACACGAATATTGTTGGTGCCAACATTGCCGACAATAGACATATGGTTATGTTAATAATCAAAACCGCAAACTACAATTTGATGTTGTAATACATATCATTAAATATGCATTTGAATAGAACTTTAATAAGTTCATTTAAAGGCATTGTAATGGAGTTAATTTTAATTGAAAAAGTACAAAAGCCTAATTGTACGTAGATTTATACAAAAAGCAACGAGGGTCCTTTAGTAATGAACAATAGATTCAACAAAGAGCTATTAACGGCGTTAAGTACTGCCGGTTAAGTTGCGTAAATAAATGAATGAAATGTCGAAGCAAAAAATCCTACCAAATAATGCAGGAAAAAGAAATGATTGTTATAAGCTCGATTTCTTCAGTCAACATTAACAAACATTTTCGTGGTTCTCCAGATACAAGAAATGATCGTTAAAACAATGATTTCTTCATTTAAAATGTAGAAATGATAACCCGAGGCACGCTTTCTTCAACATAAGAAAAGGTATCTGTACAAGATAATAATACTCTATATAATGTCGTTATTAGTAAGGTTGCTGTATTCGTAATGTAGAAATGACCGCTATGAGAATTCTCTCTTTAGCCAACAGTCATGTTTTCATTCAGTCGTGTTTTCATCCGTTCATCGAAAGAAAGCACGTTTCATTCAGTCAGAAATCATCGTTTCTTCAGTAAGGATGAAGAAATGATCGTTACATTTGTGGTTTCTTCAGACTAAAAAAAACAGTCAGAATACGGAAATGGTCGCTTCAAGATATCGCATACAGGTCGTTTCTTCAGTCAGAATGCAGAACTGATCGCTATTAAAATACTTTCTTCAATGAGAATTAAGAAATGATCGACACAGGCCGGGCTTTATTACTCATGCAGAACTAATTATCGCTATAAGCAAGTTTTCTTCAGTCACAATGAAGAAATTATTGCTATATAATGAATAAATTATAGATATAATCATAGTTTATTCAGTCAAAATGACGCAGGGTAGGTTTTTTCAGTCATGAAAGAATTAAGCATGGCTACTTCAGTCAGAATGGGGAAATGATCGCTTCAGTTTCAGACAGCATAAGGAATTAACCAATTATCGGCATAAACATGGCTTCTTTAGTCTGAATGAAGAACTGATTGCTATAAACATGTTTCTTTCAGTCAGCAGTAAGAAATTGTAGTAACAGACCATGTTTCTTCAGTCAGTCAGAAGAAATTCTAGCCGCTATACGAATAGTTTTTTCAGTCAGAATGAAGAAATTATCGCGATAAGCTTAAGATAGAATTAAGAATGAATAATAATTTAATTTATCGTTATATCGACACCTCCAAATAATAGTATGCTAAGTCTAAAAAGTGAGTTTTGCAGGAGAAGCTCTCAAAGTTTGGAAATTTTTTGAACTTCAGTACTATGCTAAGTCAATATTTGTTTATAACTTCTGTTCGGATTGACCGATCATTACCAAAATTAGACAGAATTTAAGTTAAAGGACGTTCGACACCTCCAAATAATAGTTTTCTAATTCTGAAAAGCGAGTTTTGCAGGACAAGCTCTAAAAGTTTGGAAATTTCTTTAACCTTCAGTACTATGCTAAGTAAATATTTGTTTATAACTTCTGTTCGGATTGTCCGATCATTACCAAAATTTGACAGAATTTAAGTTAAAGGACGTTAAATATAAAAATGTAATGAACTTGAAAACATGCTAAGTCGACTTAGCATACTATTGTTTGGAGGCGTCGATATGCACAGTTTCATCAGTCAAAATTAATAACTGAACTCTATAAAAGAGTTTTCTTCAGACAACATACGTTTTTATTAGCATTCAACAAATTATCGATACAGGCCAAGTTTTTTAAGTTGGGGATGTAGTAATGGTCACTAAAAACATAGTTTCTTCAGCCCGATTGTAGAAATGTTGGCTACATTCATGGTTTCTTCAGTCAGAATGAAGAAATCATGGTTTCTTGACTAACACATTATCGGCGCAATAAGTATGGCGTGTCAGAAGGAAAAAAGGATTGCTATAAGCATGAATTCTTCTACCAAAAAAGGGAATGATCGCTAGAATCCGGGCATCATCAGTCAGGAAGAAGAAACTGTCTAAAGGCAAGTGATTTCATCAGTCAGGAAGAAAAACAAAGCTTGACAAAAGCGTGGTTTCTTCAGTCAAGGAGAAGAAGAAGTTATGCAAGAATCGTGATATATAAGTCGAGAAAAAGAAATTGTGCAAGAAGTGTGGTTTATAATTCAAGAAGAATACATGATATCTACAAGAAAAATAAATGACCATTAAAGTCATAGTTTCATCAGTCTGGAGTAAGATAAGATTGCCGGAAGCCTGATTTCTTCACTCCAGTAGAAGTACAAATCAGAAGTAGAAATTAATGCTGGAAAACTGATTTTTTAGTCAGACAGTAAGTGGAAAATTATTGATAAAAGTGTAGATTTATAGGTCAGAGAAAAGACAGGATCGCTAGAAGCGCGATTCTTGAGCTAAGAAGAAAAAAGTCCAGAAAAAAATAAGATCTTCAAAATCGTGGTTTCATCAGTCAGGGAAATTTAAAGATACCCAGTTGCATTATAAGCAGCGTTATACATTCAATGAAGATATGATCGCTATAAGCATGCTTCATTCAGTCGAAATAAAGAAATTAATGAAATGAATGACATGGATTTTTTCAGTCAGAATAAGGAAAATATTGATATAAGCATTGTTATCTTCATTAAACACTAACACGATCGTCTTTACTTCTTCAGTCAGGAAGAAGGAATGGTCGCTATTACAATGGCACTTGAGAAGGAGAAACTGATTGATATAAGCATTGTTTCATCCGCCAGAAAGAAGGAATGATTGCTAGAATCCGGACATCATAATTCAGAAAGAAGGAAAGATCTCCAAACTAGCGATTTGATCAGTCAGGAAGAAGAAAATCTTGACAGAAGTGTGTATGTCTTCAGTCAAGAAGAAGAAACTGTGGAAGAAGCATTATTTATTAGTCAAGAAGAATACATGATTGCTACATGAAGAAAAAATGACCATCAAAGTCATAATTTCATCAGTCAGAAATAAGATCGCCAGAAGGGTGATTTCTTCAGTCAAGTTGACAAAATAATCATAGAAAAATTGTAGAGTTTTATTACTCAGAAAGAATTGATCGCTGGAAGCTTGAATCTTAAGTCAGGTTAAAAAAATAGAAAAGATCTCTAAAACCGTGATTTCATCAGTCAGGGAAAATAAAAAGTCACCAGAAGCGCTATTTTATCGGTATAAGCATGGTTATTCATTCAATGAAGAACTGATCGCTGTAAGCATGCTTCCTTTAGTCGGAATAATAGTTTATTCAGTGCAAGTAAGGAAAAGATCTCTACAAGCAATTATTAAACACACGATAGTCCCAGTTTCTTCTGTCAGGAAAAAGGAATGGTCGAAGGCATGGCAGAAGGCATAAATCATTGATATAAGTGTAGGTTCTTCAGTCAGAATGAATGTCATGGGTCAGAAAGAATATATAATTGATAGAAACGTCATTTAGCCACACAGAAAAAAATGTAACCATTTGATAAAATATTCAAAAATCTGATAAATTTTCAATTGATTTTTTGCCGATAAAAGTAATGTTCATATTGACAATCGTCGATAATAAAAATTGTTGTTTTCATTAAAAATTATATTGACAAAGCATTTCTCCTATTAACTAAGAATTTTGTTGAATTTTATTTTTTTCAATAAAATAATAAATAAAATAGTTTTCATATTAACAAACTGGTTTATCGATTTTTTAATTTTTTGATAGCAAAATTGTTACATATACAATAAGGTTTGTTAAATATCAAAGTAAATATCGATAAACTGCCACCAAACTGTTGGTTAAAAAATAAATGCTTCTTGCGAACTAAATATTTTTTTCTTTCTCTCTTCTTTTGTTAGCTTCATAAAAACAACAAATCAAAGTTTAAGTCGCTGTGGCAAAGAGTAGATAAATAAACTAAACGCCACACACATTCCCTCCATGCCGCAAAAGTTTCATGCCCATGCTTTGAAATAAACATAGCAACGACACACACAAACACAGCACATTGTTGTTGCGGAAAATCTATCTGTGCCATAAAAAGTTATTTTCTCTCACTCTTTAGAGCGAGAACATGTGACAAACGTTGAAAACCAATAAAACAACAAATATTGATTAAAAAACTTAATCAAATTTCAATGAAATATTTGTTTGAACTCGTTTTTCGGTCGCTTTTTAGTAAGATTTTAATGTTTGATAAATATTTTCCCAATATGTTTGAAATATTTTATCGACATTCAACAAAAATATGGTAAAGAAGCTTTTAATCAAAATTTTCGGTGTGGCTATTTTCCTGTGCAAGAGACATCAATCAGAAAGAAGAAATAATTGATAAAAACATCGTTTCTTGAAGAAAAAATTATCCTAATAGTCATCGTGATAGTTTTTTCTTTGGTCAGAAAGATTAGTAGAAGCACAATTTCTTCAAAAATCATCAATTAGGATCACAAAATGATCACTTGAAGTGTAATTTCCTTCAAAATTTGTGAAGGCGGAAGAAATTATCGCTGTTTAGCCCTTAAGAAGAAATGATCATTAGCAACGTAGTTTTAACGAAGTGATCTAGGAGCAGACGTGTACACGAGTATTCCCACTGGTATTGCTGAGAGATACTCTTAATTTGTGATAGTTTAACAACATATAAACGTTTATGAATTTGTTGCTTCTATTTGTTAATAATTTATTTAATGGACGAGTTTAGATAATGAAAAATCGAGAAAAATGGCAAAAAAAGGAAAAACGGAAAAAACGATTACTATAGGAAGCGTAAATCCTTGAAGGTGAGTGAGCTGGATATTGAAATGATCACTAAAATCATTAGGTTTTTTGTTGAGCTGTTTATAAAAGCATTGCATGCTTCTTTTATGTGATCTATAATAAAGAATTTATTATTTTAGGGCGATATGTAGCTTCCATTTAGCTCATTAATGGGAAAAGTATAGTTACTTACAAATTTGCAATTAATGAGACATACAATCGTTGCGCGATGATTTGTTTCTTAATGAAATTTACACGCATTCGATTCTATAGGTTTGAATTGTAATGGTATTTTTTCGTACCATGATGTCATTAATTAAATAGACCGAACTGGTAGAAACACCGATAAGATAAACGGAACATTGACTTTTTGCTGTAATGTGTTGAAATCTATTACCATTGGAATTTGTTTGCGATATTATTCATATTTGTAAAGAATTTCAGATTGAGAAACTTCAAATAAATAAATGAGGGAATGTAAAAGTTGAACAACAATAGTGCAAAATAACATATTGTAATGAAATGCTTGTACGAGTATAAGTTTCGAGAAATATAAAATAATAGAATAATTTTTTGCACAATCCATCTGATTGTTTATAATGTAAATTTTATTCGTTAAAGTAATGCCACTAATGGCAAAACAATTTTTTAAATTCAAAGGATTTTTATTCAAACAACAACAATGAAAATGCATTTACACATATTTACATTTCCACTTTACAGGTAACGAAGTAAGTGAATGACACTTTATCAACTTCAAACTTGAAACAAAAAAACATATTTCTCCTTATAATTTGTATGTGAGAAGTAAAAAAGGCACGCACGCACTCAGTCAAGGTACACAGTCAGAGACATAGCCAGATGCACGACAAATATGCAGTTGGCACCCTAAGGGCATGGAAAATATGCAACTAAACTTGAAAACCTTAGGTTGAGGCTACAGAGCAAAGAAGAGGAAAGAAAAAAAAAACATACAAACATTCAACTCTTTGATGATTTTTTATTTACAAATCGCATATAAACAGAGAATGAAAAAGACAGCCCGGAATGGAATTAAAAATGTCTAGTTGAGTAACATAAAGACTATTCGAATACGGCAGTATAAACACAATAAAAGTCTGGGCAATTAAAACAAAACTGGAAAAATAAAACAGACAAGAATAATACGAAAAGCCCCTTTAATTCTGTGATGGTTTTTGTTATTTTTTCTCTCTGTTCTATCATCACAAGACAGCCAATGAATTGTAGATGTCGACCCATGTTATATGAATTGTTGTGTGTAGATTTGTTTGTTTGACTGTCAGCCTGTTTGTTCGTCGGCATAAATGTTTGTCCGGAACTTTTAAGAGCGTCAAGTAAAGCTAAATTGCCTTTAACTGGGCACTAAACACATATAAAAGATTATGAAAAAGGTATTGTAGAATTTCCTAGGAATGTCTGTTAAAAGTGGCTATCAACAGCAGGGGTAATTGAAACGCTGTGAGAAGGTTTTAAATTCATTAGAAGAGTGGATTCAGTAGAAAGACATAGGAAAGGAAAAAAGGAAAACAATTAATTAAGGTGAGATTCAATACAAAAGCTGAAAATTTGTCGCTGTTTCTTCAATAGTTGTTCAAAATTGGCGATGAAGTCTCGGTTTCTTCATAGTTCACCAGTCAGAAAGACGATATGATCGCATGGAAGCAACCAGGTAGGGTTTAAAAGCCACCATCTAAAAACATTAGCATTAGCTGTACTCTTCAACTGCTACACGATATTGACACACACGTCTAAATAAGCATATTTATTTTTGTACATTTTAGCTTATTTCGTTTTTTACGTCTAATCTTTTTTCGTTAGGCATAATCGACAACCACGCTACATATTCGCTGACCATTCGTCGCAGCGAATTAGCAACCAAGGGTGTTTTTAGTGATTAGGGTTGTCAACGCAGTAACAAAAAAGGTGTTATTTAATGTCAAAATTCCTCCATCATATGGTAGAACCTAAAGAATACTAATTATTATTGTTTTAAAATATAAAAATATATTTTGAACGGCTTCACCAAAAAATTCACATGTCCTTTGAACGAAAAAGTGGAATTAATTATATCGTGATTTTTAATGCATTACACTGGTAACCCTTATCTTAAAAATAATTGTTTGCTGAAAACCTGGCTAAGCCGTTGAAACTTTGTTGCTTATTCTCTTTTCTGATATGTGTTGATCATGTGTGCTGCAAAATATGAGTATGTGTGTCCGATGCTATTTTATTATAACGACAATATCAAATAGCATCAGCATCGCTAGCAATATTTTTGTGAAATTTGTTGCTACATGTTGCCGTTGTTCATGGTTGCTAAACATATTTCGAAGAAATTTTAGCAGGCAAAGCTGGAAACATTCGGCGCTTTTGCTAATATGGCGTTAGCATTTTAAACCTTGGAAGTAACCACTTTTAAAATTACTAGCCAATATGCCTGATTTTGTAGTCAAGGAAGTGAAATGAGCAATTGAAAGCGTGTATCTTAAGATAAATGATGAAATGAGATATGATCAGTCAAAAAAATTAAATAAGCACTAGATCAATAGAATAAAAGACGGACTTTATCAGTCAGAAGACAATATCAACAGAAGTGTGGTTTCTTCAGTCCAGAATAAGAAATTATGACTAAAAGCAAGATTAATCAGTCAAAAAAAAATCTGACTAGAAATGCGATTTATCAGTGAAGAATTATACATGATGAATGGAAGTGGAATGAATAACCGCCAATAGCATAGCTTTACCAGTTAAATATATTGCTACAACCGTGATTTTTCAGTTAGCAAAATGAAAATGTCCCCAGAAGCGTGGTTTCATCAGTCAGAAAATGAAAATATCTCTAGCATTGTTTTTCAAGCAAGAAGAAGAAATGAATTCTAGAAGCATTCAAGAATATGAAATAATTGATAGGAGCGTAATTCTCCTATCAAAAAGAATAAATTCTCGCCAGAAGCGTGATTTCATCAGTCAGAAGAAGAAAATATTGCTAGAAGCGTGGTTTCTTCAGTCAAGAAGAAGACATTAAATTAAAGAAATTAATCCTTCTGTCAAGAGGAATAAATTCTCGAAGCGTGGTTCTATCTGTCAATAAGACAAAGAGATGGCAAGTCAAGAACTAGAAATGATTGCGAGAATCCGTGCTTTATTGGTCAGGAAGCAGAAAGATCACCACACATGTGATTTCATCAATCATGATGAAGAAAAAATCAAAGGAAGGGTGGTTTGTTCATGGATAAAAGGGTAATTTAGCAGTCAAGAAGAACAAACTATGGAGAAAATAAAAATATTCCACCATCGTGATTCTTCACACAGGAAGAAACAAGTGCCAGAAGCACCGTTTCATCAGTCAGAATAAGAAAACATCATTAGAAGCGTTGTTTCTTCAGTCAAGAAGAACAACATTCTCGTTAAGATGAAGAAAACATAGTTAGAAGCAGTGTTTCTTCAGTCAAAAAGAATATGTTCCAGCTAAAAGCGTAGATTCGTAGTCAAGAAGAACAAATTATAGCTATAATGTAGTTTCATAAGTCAAGAAAGATCGTGAGGAACATTGTTTCTTCAGTCAAAAAAACCCTTGCTAAAACCGTAGTTCCGTCAGTCAAAGCTTGATTTCTTCACTTAGTAAGAAGAAATGATCGCTCGAAACGTACTTTCATCTGTAAAGAGGAACAAGAGATTGTTCAAAGCTTTGTTTCTTCAGCCATAAGGAATATATTCTAGGTAAAAGCGTAGACTCATCAATCAAGAAGAACAAGTTATCGTTAAAAAGCAGTTTCATCAGTCAAGATGAAGAAAAGATTTTTAAAAGCATTGTCAGCATCAGTCAGAATAAGAAAACGTCGTTAGAAGCGTTGTTTCTTTAGTCAAGAAGAAGAAATTCCGGGCAAAAGCGTAGTTTCGGCAGTCGAGAAAAAGAAACGGCCGTTAAAAGTATTGTTTCTTCAGTCAAGAAGAACAACATTCTCGTTAAGATGTAGAAAACATACGAGTAGTTAGAAGCAGTGTTTCTTCAGTCAAAAAGAATATGTTCCAGCTAAAAGCGTAGATTCGTATTCAAGAAGAACAAATTATAGCTATAATATAGTTTCATAAGTCAAGAAAAAGAAAAGATAGTTAGGAACATTGTTTCTTCAGTCAAAACAAATAAGTTCTCGCTAAAAGCGTAGTTTCGTCAGTCAAAAAGAAGAAACGATCACTAGAAGCTTGGTTTCTTCAATTAGTAAGAAGAAATAATCCCTAGAAACGTACTTTCATCAGTAAAGAAGAACAGAAGATCGTTCTAAGCTTTGTTTCTTCAGTCAAAACAAATATATTCTAGGTAAAGGCGTAGACTCGTCAATCAAGAAGAACAAGTTATCGCTAAAAAGTAGTTTCATCAGTCAAGATGAAGAAAAGATTTTGAAAAGCATTGTTTCTTCAGTCAAAAATAATAAATTCTCGCTCACAGTGTGGTTTTATCAGTTAGAAAGAAGAAACGTCACTAGAAGTTTGGTTTCATCAATCAGTAAGAAAAAATTATTCAAAATAAAAAATATAGCGAAAAGGGTATTTCATCAGTCAGGAAGATTAAGACATCTCCTAAAACATGGTTTCATCCGTAGGTAAGAATATATTGTGTAGATTTCTTTACTAGAATAAAAAAGTATTCCCAAAAGCATAATTTCATCAGTCAGGAAGACGAAGGAAGGACGGAAGAAGAACATATCGTCAGAAGCAAATGTTGTACAGGCAAAAATAATTTCTTGCCAATTGTATCAGTCGGTGAAATAAAAGATCGCTTGAACCACGATTTCCTCAGTCAAGAAGAAAAGATGATGGCTTGAAACGTGATTCTTCAGTCAAGAAGAAGAAATAATCAGTAGAATCGTAATCCTTCTGTCAAGAAGAATAAATCGCGTGGTTTTATCTGTCAATAAGACAAAGAGATGGCAAGATGTATTGAAGTCAAGAACTAGAAATGATTACGAGAAGCCGTGCTTTATTGGTCAAGAAGCAGAAAGATCACCAGACATGTGATTTCATCAATCAGGATGAAGAAAAAAAATCAAAGGAAGGGTGGTTTGTTCATGGATAAAAGCGTAATTTAGCAGTCTAGAAGAACAAACTATGGAGAAAATAAAAATATTGCCACCATCGTGGTTCTTCACACAGGAAAAAAAAACCAGAAGCATCGTTTCATCAGTCAGAATAAGAAAACATGGGTAGAAGCGTTGTTTCTTCAGTCAAGAAGAAGAATTGCTCGCCAAAATCGTAGTTTCCTCAGTCAAGAAAAAGAAAAGGTCGTTAGAAGTATTGTTTCTTCAGTTAAGAAGAACAACATTCTCACTAAAACATAAGTGCATCTGTTAAGATGAAGAAAATATAGTTAGAAGCAGTGTTTCTTCATCCAAAAAAATATGTTCCAGCTAAAAGCGTAGTTTCGTAAGTCAAAGAGAAGAAATGCTCGCTAGAAACGTACTTTCATCAGTAAAGAAGAACAAAATATCGTTGAAAGCTTTGTTTCTTCAGTCAAAAGGAATATATTCTAGATAAAAGTGTAGACTCATCAGTCAAGAAGAACAAATTATCGCTAAAAAGTAGTATAATCAGTCAAAATGAAGAAAAGATCTTTAAAGCATTGTTTCTTCAGTCAAATGAATAAATTTTCGCTCAAAACGGGGTTTTATCAGTCAGAAAGAAGAAACGCCAAAAGAAGGGTGGTTTCTTCAATCAGCAAGAAATCCAAAAGAAAAAAATGGTAGCAAAAAGGGTATTTCATCAGTCAGGATGATGAATAAAACATCTCTTACAACATGGTTTCATCCGTAGGCAAGAATATATTGTTTAGATTTATTTACTGGAATAAAAAAGTATTCAAAAAACAACAATTTCATCAGTCAGGAAGACGAAGGAAGTAGGAAGAACAGATCGTCCGAAGCAAAAATAAATTCTTGCCAATTTTATCAGTCGGTAAAAGAAAAGATCGCTTGAACCATGATTTCCTCAGTCAAGATGAAAAGATGATGGCTTTAAACTTGATTCTTCAGTCAAGAAAAAAGGAAAAAAAGTACCTTCAAATGCGGTTGCATCCGGCGAATGGAAGAAGAAAAATCTGTTTCATCAGTCAGGAAAAAGCAAATGTAGCTAAAACTGTGGTTTTGCACATGGTATTACACATCAGTCAGGGATAATAAAAGAGCGCAAGAAGCGTGAAAGAATAAATGATTGGTTTCTTCAGTCAGGACTTACAAAAGGACTCCAAAAGCGTAGCTTTCATTCATAGGAAGAATAAATGTGGGTTCACCACTCTGAATGAAGAAGAGCAAAAGTTATGTGAGTAAGACTTTCTAGAAAGCAGAAAAAACCTATAAAATTGTTTAGCCAATATGATCGAGAAAAACAAATTATGTTCTTTCAAGATGATCTTTGGATGAAGAAGTAGCCCCTTGAAGTTTGATTTCTTTCAAAGGTGGTTTCTTAACGAAAAATCAAAATGGAGAATGAAAAGTAGAAGAAAATCAAGAAAAAATGATTAGATATCTGGTTTTGTCTAGGAATAAAAAACGAATAAAAATATTTGGAAATGAGGAAGAAATAAAACATAATTGAAAACATTGCTTCTCGAAGAAAGAATGCCGAAGGAAGCATAATTGAAAACATCTTTTAAGGAAGAAATAATGAAAGTATTTTTGAAAACATAGTTTTTAAGAAAGAAATAATGACGAAGAACATTTTATTCAAACCATAGTTTTTAAGGAAGAAAGAATTATGAAGAAAATAATTAAACGCGTCGTTTCTCAAATAAGAAAAGAGATGAAAAATAATGTTTTCTCCAATTAAGAAAGAATGAAGAAAAATAACTACAATCGAGGAGGAAAAAAAGACAACTAGAAACGCAATTAAAAGAATGGTTTCTCCAAGGAAGAATGATTGGTGAAAAAAAGTTAAAAGAGTTGTTTCTCCAAACAAGAAAGAATGAAGGAAAATAACTAGAATCGAGGTAATATCGTAGGAAGAAATGATAACTAGAAGCGAGATTTTTTCATTGTAATCAAAGAAGAAGCAATAACATACAGTCAACCAAAAAAGTCTACATACACCCTACAAATCTCGGGTTTTAAGGGTAAGGAAGCATTTTTATGAAAATCCAATTACATAGTTTTATTTCATATCCCTAATAAACAATATTACATACAACAAAAATATATTCCATAATACGAATAACGGTAATTTCTATAAAAATTAAAAAATTAAAAGGGAAAAAGTGTACATACACCCAATGAAATATTAAGATTACCGTAAAATTTATGGAATAATCAATACAAATTTTACATTTTATTGCTTTATCGAATGTCTCTGATTGTCTATGATATATTTTAGACAAAATAGGAACATATTTGTGGGTTAATTGCCGTTAATTAATGTCAGACTTCGTGTATAGCTCGTTAAGGCGGACCCTTGCAGATTTCTTTGAGTTTTTCAGTCTAGTAGTTCATGAAACCCCAGAAAATACAGTGGGACGAATAATTTTGGGATCCAAGAGCGCTACGTAGTTTTTCTTGTGGATAATACATGCTCCCGAGCTTTGCTTAATATACGAATTCCTGAGTTTTCTCATAAATATTATAGTTTTCACAACATTCCAAGGGGCAAATTACATGCAGAAGCCTTCGAATTACCTTGTAATAAGGTCTGGTACAATCCTCGAGCATCCATTGAATCAGCAATGTAAAAGTATCCGACATTTATATCGCTTCAAGTGACCCTAACGATCATAATACGAGAGCATACTAGTTAACAGTGTAAATTTCATACAAATTTCATGCTTTCTTTGGTGGTGCTTTTATTTTGATGTTTTGGAAACTTTAGGAGCGGGTTTGTATAATAATGTTGTACATTTCTGATTGAGTTAAGGTCCAAAAATTCATAACAATGTAATTCCAAGGTTCTTGCTTGTAATTTGACCCTTGGAATGCTGTGAAAACAATAAAATTTATGAAAAACTCAGGAATTCGCATATTTAGCGAAACTCAGGAGCATATATTATCTATTAGAACAACTTCAAAGCGCTCTAGGATCTCAAAATAATTAGTCCCACTGAATTTCCTGGGGTTTCATGAACTACTAGACTGAAAAACTCAAAGAAATCTGCAAGGGTCCGCCTTAACGAGCTATACGCGAAGTCTGACCTTAAATAACGTCAATAAAAGCATAAATATGTTCCTATTTTGTCTAAAATATATCATAGACAACCAGAGACATTCGATAAAGCAATAAAATGTAAAATTTGTATTGCTTAGTCCATCAATTTTACTGTAATCTTAATATTTCATTGGGTGTATGTACACTTTTTCCCAATTAATTTTTTAATTTTTATAGAATTTACCGTTATTCGTATTATGGAATATATTTTTGTTGTATGTAATATTGTTTATTAGGGATATGAAATAGAACTATGTACTTGGATTTTCATAAAAATGCCTCCTTACCCTTAAAACTCGAGATTTATAGGGTGTATGTAGACTTTTTTGGTTGACTGTATACATAATTACAAGTACGTTTTTCCATGTTGATCTAGGATGAAATAAAAGTTTAGTGGTAGCGAGGTTTCCCGTTATTTCATAACTAGAAGTTTGATTTGATAAGAAATTATAAATTCAAGGCGATCTAGGAGAAATAAATATCAACTGGAGGAAACATATTTCTATGGCAAGAAATTGTAATTAGATTACTGGCTTCTCAATAGTGGTCTAGAAAAATGAAGACCTAAGAGTTAGAGTTTATAACTAGAATTGTATCTAAGGTAAAGAAGAAATCTTTATTTTGAAACCTGGCTTCTTGATGTTGACATAGAAGGAGATCTCTACATCTAGATTCTTATGTTGTGGCGCATATTATCCCTTTACATTCGAAATATCGACTCACTGAATGAATAACCCTTTTTAGCAAGAATATACATACATACATACATAAATACATACATATGTATGTAACATAAATTGTGTTTATGCCAATGCCGTCATTTAAAAGCTAAGGGACCTTTACCGGTTGTCTTGTGCTTTTGTACAAACACCGGAAATGTCTAATGATTGCATCAAAAGCCACCAACAAACCATACACAACCAAAACCAAGAGTAAAGTCTCCTTTTGAGTTGTATGTATGTATATGACCAGCTACTATTACCGCATCCCAGCGTATAAATATTAACACCTGGCAAATGTACAGGATCTAGTACGGTTGGCAAACATTGATATAAGAAGAATGAAGAAGACATTGCCGAAGTTGAGAATAAAAGGGTGAGCGGACGATGTAAGGAGGGGAAAATATTTGCATTTAACCCAGAGTACAATGGGTGACGTCTTTTCCATTCTTAATGAGGTGTATTTAGAAGATATCTTATGCGGTGAATGGAAAAAAAAACATTATTTTCCACTTCGTAAATTGTGTAAAATTTTTGCATAGGAAGTTATACAGTAGAGAATAAAATTCTAGGCACACAAAGTTATTCAAATAAATGAAGACATGGTTTATATAATAGAATCTCATGGGATGTTTTAGGAAAAAAATGATACTTTTTACAAAAAAATGTATTCTCCCAAAATCATCCTTATATTTACCTCCAACTGTACTCCCTTCCGTGTGCGCAAATAGCAATAATAAAATATGCAGACCAAAGAAATAAGAAAATACCGAAAAGAATGCACACACAATACCTCTTAGCGAAATTGCTGACTGGGAGTGTGCCCAAGTGGGCAAATTATGTGCAATCAGAAGAAAAGGTGCAAACTGCAATAGTGAAAGCAAAGAAAGGGCAATGTAAGAAAAGAAAAAAAATCTTGTTAAGAACGTACTTCATTGCTCTCAACAATAGAACACCTCAATCTATTCAAATGAAACCAACAGGAAACGTAAAAAAGCGGGAGAAAAAAAACACGAAAAGTACAATTCAAGAAAGGAAGACAGGACAGGACATAAGACGTGTCAATGTCACAACGGTTACGAATGAAGGACAATAACAAGTGGCAAGCATAAGGACGATGTATTTTATTGTCATGTTTTAAATTGTTATTATTATTAGTGTTATGCGTTCTTTCATTTGAATGCATATAATGTAATAGAAAAAAGGAAGCGTAATAATAATTTAACACAAATATTTGTTTATCAGGAGGAGGTAGAGAAATGCATCTAGTTATGTTTAAAATAGCAGGATCATTAGGACAATATAAATCATGGGCAGAAAAAGTAAACAAAGTGTGATCTAACAATGAATGACCATTTTTCAATACTGATTAAATATTTTATACTTTAATGTCAAACATTTCAGTATTGAGTAAAGAATTTAATGACGATTACTTTGCAAACATATGAAGAATAATGAATTAAGACGATATTGACCTAAAATTAAAAAAGCAAAAGAAGATCGGAAAATCACCTTTGGTGATCCCAAAAGAAAAACTGTTGTGGCAGTTGAATCTGCGATTTATTCTCAAGTATTAATTGGCACAAAAAAGAAGAATACGAAATAGCGACCATTCCAAAAGCAAGATTCTTCAGAGTGATCTAGAATGAAATGATCGCTAGAGGAGAATCTTCTTGGAGTGATCAAAGAGGACGGAAGATTATTTCGACACCTCCATATAATAGTATGCTAAGTCTAAAAAGTGAGTTTTGCAGGAGAAGCTCTCAAAGTTTGAAATTTTTTGTGAACTTCAGTACTATGCTAAGTCAATATTTGTTTATAACTTCTGTTCGGATTGACCGATCATTACCAAAATTGGACAGTATTTAAGTTAAAGGACGTTCGACACCTCCAAATAATAGTTTGCTAATTCTGAAAAGAGAGTTTTGCAGGACAAGCTCTAAAAGTTTGGAAATTTCTTTGACCTTCAGTACTATGCTAAGTCAATATTTGTTTATAACTTCTGTTCGGATTGTCCGATTATTACCAAAATTTGACAGAATTTAAGTTAAAGGACGTTAAATATAAAAATGTAAAGAACTTGAAAACATGCTAAGTCGACTTAGCATATTATTGTTTGGAGGCGTCGATTTGGTCCTTCTCGATCATATTCAATCGGAAAGCAAAGAGGAAGAAATGGTAACAATTACACGAAGAAAGGAAATCAAGAATAAATTTTTCGTTAGAATCATACTTTATTCGCCTCGTGCGAACTGGAGCAATTTGACCAAGTATTTTGAGTTAAGCTGCAAAACAAAGAGAAACCAAAGCAAAAATTGCTAAAAAATACATCTAACCTGAACAATATGACAGAAAGGTAGAGATTTAGAGGGACTTAATATTACTAATTCATAGAACAACAGAATCTTCAGTGTGATCTGGAAGAGGGAGAAGGTAATTTTAAGAGTCTTTGAGAAAATGTTATAATGAGGAGAACCAAACATAAACTCCCATTACTAAATATTGGGTTTATATAGTGTAGCCGTACCAAATCAACCTAAAAGTTACAAATCAATCTACTAACTCGTTATTTTCTCAAGGGCATGTCGCCCCAAACACGTAGTTATTCTATTCACAATTTTTGAGGTGCATTTATGATCAATTTCATCGCACAACAGATTTTGACTTTGTTGGATGCTGATATAAAGCATGCAAACTTCTGATTTGTAGCTTGACGCACTACGCACTGTGTTACGCTTACGGGTTTAAACGACTGCTAAAGGGATCTTCTAAAGAATTAAACGGTATTCAATAAATAGAGAACCTCCTACAGGGACCTTATATAGACAGAAAGAATGCCACCAAAAGGGGTCTTCGATAGATAGGAGACTAACTAATAGGGTATTCTATAGATATCAAACATCATAAAGAATTATTCGATAGATAGAATACCTCCAAAAGGGTCTTCTTCAGATAGAAGAACCTCTAAAGGTGACTGGATAGATGAAGGACATCCTTAAGGCGATCCTTTATATAGAAGACTTCCTAAATGGATCTTCTTTATATAGAAGACCTCATAAAGGGTTCTCCTATCTATCTTAAATGTGTTTACTGTAGATAGAAGACCTCCTAAAGTTTTCTACATATAGAAGACCTCCTAAAGGGATTTTCTATAGAAAGAAGATCTTCAGAAGGGGGCCTTCTAAAGTGGTATTATAAAGATAAAGTGCCGCCTAAATGGGACATCAATAGATGTTTATAAGCCCTATTAAAGAGTACTTCTATACATAGAAGAACTCGTATTGTGGTTCTCCTATAGATAGAATAACTTCTTTGTATATAAGACCTTATAATGCCATCCTCTATGGATAGAAGACTTTGTAAAGGTGTCTCCTATAGATACAAGACCTCATAAAGGGGTCTTCCTTCCATAGATAGAACCCTTATATGGGGCCTTCTAAAGACGGGTCCTCTAAAGATAGTAGACCATCCAAAGTAGATTTCTACATATAGCAGTTCTCCCAAAAAGAATTTCTATTGATATAAGACCTTCCAAAGGGGCATTCTTTACATAGAAGACTTCCTAGCAAAAGAACTCAATTACTCTAAAGGGGGTTTCCATAGATTACACTGGTCAACAGGATTTTTGTTTCAACCGAATTTTTTTGTTTTCTTCGAATTCGGTCGACGTTTTTCTCCATCAGTAGTGCGATTCTCTAACACATTTTTTGAGTTACCGACAAAAATCGGTAAAATTAAAACGCAAAATTATGAATGAAAAGTTCAAACAAAAGTTTACAACACTCTTGCTATCGGTAGAACTTTACGATTGCTTTTTATTCATCGCTAACTTACCGAAAAACATCTGTAATTACCGAAATTATAAGTATTTTAATTTTACCGACAATTGTCGTTAACTCAAAAAATGAGTTAGAGAATCGCACTACAGCTCTTGTTTTTGAGATATACAGTGTCGACCAAAACTAAGACACCCCCTCAGTACATTTCTTTAAAATGATAATTTTTTTAAGAAATCAAAGTTATAAATTTATGTTTATACCCTCAGCATTTATGTTAACGAGGGTATATACACTTTCATACGGGCAAAATGTGCCTCATCGAAATAATGGTTTTAGACCCCAAGTATGTTTGGACGAAATGTGTTTCAGACAATTTGGAGTCGAATGAGCAATGTCCGTCCGTCTGTTGGTCTGGCTGGCTGGAGCGCACGATAACTCTCGAACGGTTCAAATTTTGGCTTTCGTAATTTTTTACCCAAACTTAGTGTAAGTTCGAAGATGTGCTATATCGGTCCACTCCTTCCGGTACCTGCCTGATTTGGTCCATACTTTGCCCATCGTGAAATGTGTACCAGACTTAAATAAGAATTCAATATGGACCCAATCGGTCCACTCCTTCGGGTACCTCCCACACAAAATTTCGGAAAAGTTCAGTTTAGGGCCATCTCTCGAATCGCTTTGATTTTTAATTTAGCAACTTGTATTCACTGCCCTCCATACGACGGTACAAGTTTCATCAGGTGCAAGTCCATACTTCCTGAGAAAATAGCCTGAAAGTTGCAAACAAAACCCCTATGACACCGAGTGAGGTGGTTGGAGCGCAAGATAACTCTCGAACGGATCTGCCGATTGGGTCCAACATTTTGCCTTAGTAATATTTTGTCTAAACATAGTTTTAGTTGGAAGATAAGCCATATCGGTACAATCCTTCAGGTACTCCCCCCACAAAATTTCAAAAATTTTCGGAAAAATTTTTCGTACGGTAACTTTTGAAGGGAGTGGCCGAATTGGTCCATACTTTACACATCCTAATATATCTACCAGATATAGATCAGGTTCGAATATGGACTATATTTGTCCACTTCACCCAGTACCTCCCAAATTTCGGATAAGTTCACTTTAAGACCTGATAGCGAATCAGTTAGATTTATTTTTTTTTAGATTTTTGTTGAAGCAACTTGCATTCGCTGCCTCAATTACGATGGTAAAAGTTTTTTTAGGGGCAAGTAAAAAACACTTCCATAACGGTCAATGTCGATCCATTCCTTTTAGTGTCTCCTCCGCAAAACTTTTGATCTTTAATCCTAATCAACATTTTTGTCGGTTCAAAGGCCCAAAATTTTTAAAACCCCCTAAATACATACGTATTTTGGGAAAATTTTTTTTTCAATATACACAGGCTGAGGGTATATCTCTATCGGCAAAGCCGACTGATACTTTTTTACTTGTTGAGGTACAACAAAAACTATTGAAATCAATATTTCATTGCGTATTCTCTATTCTGGATGACACAAGCACATATTTTAGGCATAGAGGATATTGCTTTTCAGACTACTTTTGCGGCTTCAAATAAATTTTCTTTGGATTTCCAATGTTTTCGGTTGATTTTTGAGTTAACGATCTCCCACAAGTCCTAATCGAGAGCTAAGATCAGGGGATTGGGCAGGCCAATGGAAAACTTCTGTCGAATTCTTTTGGAATCACTCCTTAACCACTTTCGATAATTGTTTCGGTTTGTTGTCTTCCTGCAATGTCCCTTTTAAGTGGCATCTCTTCTTCAGCATAAGGCAACATTACGCCTTTTAATGCGTTACGATACTTGAAATTATCCATAATTCCATTAATTGTATGAATCGGTCAAATCCCTTGCCCCCAGAAAAAAATCGCAGCTCATTATACTCCGCCTCCATGGTTTACAGTGCCTTTGCAATATTGAAGTTTTAACCGTTGCCCATTTGGTCAAAAAAAATTTATTTTTCGTACTCAATAAGTGGCTAAATTCATGCAAATCTTCAGAAATCATTCTGATCCCACAAAACTCGTTTAAAGATTTGTATTTTTATAATGTTGTACCTACTTTGACTACGTAATTTATTGTGTAACGTTCTCTAACATAGCATTTCATGTTCATAACTTCTAGGCCATGACTATACCGATAAACATTGTATCTAATTAATTTTCAAAATAAATAATTAAAACACAAACATTTGTAATTGATCTTATTATACCCTCAGCCTTTAGGCTATGAAGGGTATATACACTTTCATACGGGCAAAATGTGCCTCATCGAAATAATGGTTTTAGACCCCAAGTATGTTTGGACGAAATGTGTTTCAGACAATTTGGAGTCGATTGAGCAATGTCCGTCCGTCTGTCTGTCTGTCTGGCTGGCTGGAGCGCACGATAACTCTCGAACGGTTGAACCGATTCGGTTCAAATTTTGGCTTTCGTAATATTTTGCCCAAACTTAGTTTAAGTTCGAAGATGAGCTATATCGGTCCACTCCTTCCGGTACCTCCCCCACAAAAGTTCGGAAATGTTCGGAAAATTTGTGCGCACGATAACTCTTGAAGGGAGTAACCGATTTGGTCCATACTTCGCCCATCGTGGAGCGTGTACCAGACTTAGATCAGGTTTTAATAGGGACTCAATCGGTCCACTCCGTCGGGTACCTCCCACACAAAAATTTGGAAAAGTTCAGTTTAGGACCATCTCTCGAATCGCTTTGATTTTTGATTTAGCTACTTGTATTCACTGCCCTCCATACGACGGTATAAGTTTCATCAGGGGCAAGTCCATACTTCCTGAGAAAATAGCCTGAAAGTTGCAAAAAACCCCTATGACACCGTGTGAGGAGGTTGGAGGGCAAAATAACTCTCGATTCGGTCCAAAGTTTGGCCTTAGTAATATTTTGTCCAAACATAATTTAAGTTCGAAGATAAGCCATATCGGTACACTCCTTCAGGTACCTCCCCCACAAAAGTTCAAAAATGTTCGGAAAAATTGTGCGTACGATAACTCTTGAAGAGAGTGGCCGAATTGGACCATACTTTACACATCCTAATATATCTACCAGATATAGATCAGGTTCAAATATGGACTATATTTGTCCACTCCATCCGGTACCTCCCACACAAAATTTCGGATACATGTTCACTTTAAGACCTGCTTTCGAATCACTTTAATTTTTGTTGAAGCAACTTGCATTCGCTGCCTCAATTGCGATGGTAAAAGTTGTTTCAGGGGCAAGTCCATACTTCTTGAGCAAACAGCCCGAAGGGTGTAAAAACCCCCTATGGCACCATATGTAGTGGCTGGAGATCCACTTCCTTAACGGTCAATGTCGATCCATTCCTTTTTGTATCTCCTCCGCAAAACGTTTGATCTTTAATCATAATCAACATTCAAACGCCCAAAATTTTTAAAACCCCCTAAATACATACGTTTTTTGGGAAAAAAAGTTTCAATATATTCAGGCTGAGGGTATATCTCTGTCGGCAAAGCCGACTGATACTTTTTTACTTGTTTTTGTTTAGCGTAAATCAAATATTATTTTAATCACAGGCATTTGTTAGACCCAGATAAAAATGTGATACTATGCTGGTATGTTTGCTAACAACAATTTGAGGATTTTGATAATGACATCATCGTAGTATGCACATGTGTTTATTTATTAAAATTGATTTGATGAAAAATATTTAAATTCAATAAGAGGCTGGATCGTACCATTTGGGAAATTCCTGTACTAAGGAAATAAATAAAAATATTTGTTCAAATAATATTATTACCAACAGCTAAGTGTAGCATACTGATGGTTTGAGATTGATATTCTACCATCCATCTTCCTTTCATTGCAAAATAAGTATCTGATAAATTGCCTTAACGAAATGGGAAATATGAAAATATAAACCTAATTTAGATACTATTTTGCGATAAAATTCTCAAGATGTCACAATGAAGCATTTCCGCAAAAAATTCCCATAGTCTGCTAAGCTACGCAAAAAATGCCACAGACTACCTGTAGTCAGGCATTGCAATCTCATAGCACAACCTTAGTGTATCTAAAATTTAGATTCTACATTCTATTGTTTGTCAATTTTATTTATAAAGGAAGACAAACATACCAAACACGTACCCATCCTCACACACACCCATATAAATATTTGTAAAATATTGATAGAATATCCTTTCAATAACACATGGATAACAGCAAAAGCAACGACAAGGCCATTCTGCAAGCCATTCAAACCAAACTCACTCCTCTAAATTCTCTTCACAGTTGACCTCTTCTGTTAACCATTTCCTAACCAGGCATATCCATGGTGGTTTTTCTATGGATTGACATTGTTTTGTGTGGTAAATGCCACACATGCAGGACAAACACTAAACTATAACAACAACAGCATCAGCAATCGTAGTACGAAGAGGAGGCGGAGGAGGAGGGCGAGTACTACAATCATCTATCTTTTTTGTAACAGCGGGATATTAGTTTTCGTTTATTAGTTACTTTATATAGTACGCCGACATCCAAACAACCAGCTAGCCAAATATTCAGCCTTGATTGTGGTGGTCGGTCCTGCCTGCCATATGTTGCAGTCGTGCCGCGGTATAACGCTTGTGAAAATGTTTGCATTTTTTCTCATTTTCCATTGAATGCATCGATACACAAAGGGAATAGCCTGTTTAGACCACGAAAACATATTTGTTTGAGTGCCTAAATAAAATACACATGTTTCCACATCAAGTACCATGGCGGGTTGTTGGTAAATAGCGCATTTTTTTCTCGAGTATTTGCAAATCTATCGTGTCTGCCTTAGCCAAGCAATCAATGTAATCTGATACTTTATTTTGTAATTTATTTAGGTGCTGATCTTTGCTGTTGTTGTTGTTCGTGTTATTACTGCGGCAATGCACATTCACTGCATTGCTGCAGATTTTTTGTTTTTTTTTTTGCGTTGGCTTATATTTTGCAAATGGCCCATACTAAATTTGTAATGTATTTCAAATATTTTATGTGGGATAGGGTTTTAGTCAAAACCATGTAAATTATGCATCCATCTCATGCCTCGTCATAGTTGAGAGAATAATAAAATTGCCAATCCATAACTAAAATCAAAATTAATGTACATAGATATAGACCATCGAAAACAGTGGATGGTGTTGCATACACAGAAAAAGCATTACGAGTACTGTATTTTGGGAATAGTGTTCATAAAGTCTAGCCAAGGTTCAATTTTCTGCATTTCATGAACACCTTTCATAAAGCAAAACAAAAAGTACTGGTTTCTTCTGAGAGATTGAAAAAAAAAAACAATTTTGGCGAGTTGTTCTGTTTTTAGTGACTAACAAACACCACACACCACCAACCAAACCAGAGGTAAATTTTGCTGCTTTTTATTAATGCTTTTATTTTGTATTATTGTAATTTACCCTTTCTTCTAATGATATTCGCTGTAATTGTTAACGTCTTGTGAGCATAGGAGAACAATATGGACCATATGTACATACATGTTAAGTCTATCAGAACTAGGTTGACATATTAGATATTACCTTTATATTAAAGAAATAAAAAAATTGTAGATGCGAACTATATCGTACAGCCACTTTGTTTTGTCGACACGAAACGCACTGTAGTTGTTTGGTTTGTCAGTTAACAAACAACAATTGTTGCGACAGTGGTAGTTTAGGTAAAGCGTGTGTTGTTATGGTTCCCTGCCAGCATTTGGCAGTGAGTTTCTCACTGACTCGCCTAAGACGTGACTCCGGAGACATGCCAAGGAAGATTGTTGGAGAATTACGCAAACAATTTTTATAGCAATATTAAGATTACTTTTTATCGCGTATCCCGACACTTCGGAGTGACTTCCAAGGCAATTGTTTACATGTATTTAACAATTCAACTCATTTGAACAAATATGGAACATTTTTCTATCTGATGATTATGTGAAGTGGAGAAGTGGTTTCGCTTTCCCAAGTCAGGCAACAAAACAACATCACATTTTTAAAATGACAAAATTAATATAGGCGGAAATTCCAAAGAAAAAATTCTCTAAAACATATATAGAAAAAATAAAAAAAATATTTTTTTAATTCTAAGAACTATCGCGGAAATGATCTTCAAGCAGTGTCGCTGAAGTGACTTCCAAGACGACACGCGGGCGTGGTTCATTTCTTCACTGGTTCATTTCAATTGAGGTCACTTTCTACTATTTTCATCGCCTAGGCAGCACGCCTAAGACACTTCTGCGATAATTTTTGCTTGCAGGGTTTCGCGATATAGTCTCAATGTGATGGTGAAACGATGGTGGGGGTAATATTGTGGTTTGTTGATATAGTGTCAATGTGATAGTGAGACGATGAGACCATTCAAAAGAAAACGAGAACAAAGTTGACAGCATTTACCAACAAAGAGAGGAAATATGAGAACAAACAATGAGAATGTAGGGAAAAATAGCAAAGTGATTTTTCATCTCATGAATATCTTTCATATTTTTTAAAAAATAGTGGCTTCCGGAAAGATATAAAAAACTAAACATGTATCTTATAAGAGGTACCTGTACAGTATGAAATATTTTTTCTGTGAAAAAATATTATATGGTATTCCAATATCGCACAGAAGCAAACTTTTTCATAGGTTAGGTTAGGTTGAAAAGAGAGGCGAATATAAGAATCGCCACATGCCCGTATGGGGCATACACTTAAGCCAGTATAGGCCTGTTGTTCATAAGAAGTTAGAAAAATACTTCACTTTGAACTACGAAATTGTATATATTAAGCGTTCCTATAACAAACAAATAATTGTATATAAATATACTATTTAAATATAAAATATACTATTTTTTTAACAGCTACGTTTTAAAACAGTTTGACTGCAAGCAAGCATTTTGGGCAAACGTGTAATTTAAAAAAAAAAAACACTAGTTCATCCCACTGTGCCCCTTCATATAAAATTCAATATATTTTTGCACATATTAGCATTATTTGATTTAAGTAAACATTTTATTATACACGTTTTGAAACGAAAATAATCCTAAATACAGTTTTTGTTCGAAGCCACTGGTGTTAGGTTATTTATTTAATAGGATTTGTTGTTAAATAAAGTATAATTTTGTAGTCTTTACAGATCAATGGTTATGGAAAATTAGTAATGCTTGGATTTTAACAAAATATTGCAAGATTTTGTTTAACATCCAAATAGCACCACCAATTACTTGTTTGGCTACATTGGGTCATAGGCATTTTTAAGCCACAATATGTAGTATTTTTGCAAAGTAAAAGGGACATGCCCAAATTTTAACAACTGTAAACTGTTTCCCCTTATTAAGATGTTTTACTGCCATTTAGTGGTCTTCGATCCTGGAGGGCTCCTCTCAGGAAGTCTTTTGTTTATAGAAGACACTCTATAAGAAACTCTAGAAACCCCATTTAGGAGGTCTTGTATTTATAACGGCTGATCCAAGTAGAGGTAATTTCTCAATAGCCTTTTTTGACAGATCAAGTGTGAGTCGTGCCATGCTCTCATATTATTTTTATTTAGTATTGTTTGGCATTTCATCGTGCCAAGACTTAAGGCTGAACAACGTTTACAAATCATTCAACTTTCTTACGATAATTCACTTTCTTTGAAGAATGTGTTTCATGTCAAATTTTGTTCAGCGAGGAGACCCATTTCTGGCTTAGTGGGTATCAGACAACGAAGCCGACCGTTTTTTTTTTCTGCTCGCTCGCTCACGTCTGTGCAAGACAATCGGCGGCGGCGCGCCGACTTATTTACCGACTCGCGGCTAAATTTCAGCTTAGTTAACATGTAGTTTAAACATAGTCCCGGTACACACTGGAATGAATTTCATTAAAAAATTTCATGAAATTAGGCGTTGTTAGATCAAATTCCACACTACAGAAATTTCATAAAATTACTAAGAAAGCAACATTTCATGAAATTTTTTCAATGAAATCAGTCTAGTGTGGACCTTGACTATGTACATATATCGCGAAAATCTATGGATTTTTGCTGAAAATTATCGGCACGCGCCGTTTCTACCGATTTGACGGCTGCCGTTTTTTAGCCGATTTGAGCCGACAAAATCGGCGGCGGCTCGACTCGAAACGAGTGGCGGCGGTTCCGCCGATTTTCAGCCGACTGGCTTCCTCCTCTGGTGGGTATGTAAACAAAGAAGTAGCCCATTTTGGTTAAGAGCAACCTAAAGTGGTTCAAAAAAAAAAAAAAAACAAAGGTTTCATGTGGTTTGCCCACATATTTCCATATTTCTTTAAAAATGATGTTGGTGACTCTGGCGACCATTATCAATGCCTGAAAAATAAACTCGTGATCTCGGGGATATTATGGTTTCAACGAGACGGCCCGGTTCCCCCACATGGCATCAATCAATGGATTTATTAAGAGAACACTTTGATGAACATACCATTTTATGTTTTGGGCCGGTCGATTGGCCACCAAGATCGTGTGATTTCACACGGTTAGTGCTTTTTTCTTTAAAAAATTTGGGAACCTCTAAATGGATCACCCTTTTGAAGACCCATTTATAAAAAAGATCACTTTTCATTTAGAAGGTATTAAATCTTTATAATACCACGTTAGAAGGTATTCTATCTGAATAAGTCCCCTTTATAAATAAAGAATACCCCTTTAGGATGTCTTCTATATTAAGAAGACCTCTTTAGCAGGTCTTCCATATAAAGAATATCAAGTTAGGAGGTATAATATCTTTGTAAGAGCACTTAAGAAGGTCTTATATCATAAGAAGGACACTTTAGGAAGTCTTCAATCTGCCTCCTTCAGGAGGACTTTTTATATAAAAGAAATTTTTAGGAGGTATTATATCTATGAAAGTCCTGTTAAGGAAGTCTTGTACCCATTGAAGACCCCTTTATAGGACAACACGTTTGTAGGAAGTCATATACATATATCAATAGGACCACTTTAGAAGGTCTTCTATCTTCAGAAGACCCCTTTAGGAGGACTTCTATCTACAGAAAACCCCTTTAGAAGGTATTCTGTCATTCTTTAGGATGTCTTCTGTATATAGAAAATCATTTTAGGAGGCAAAATACCGTTTAAACAAGTCTTCTATCTATAGAAGACCCCTTTTTGAGGTCTTCAATCTACGGAAGCAACTTCCGCAACTCTTAAATCTACAGAAGATTACGTCAGGAGGTATTGCATCTATGGAAGGTGTCTTCTATATATAGGAAACCCCTTTAGAAGGCATTCTATAAGTAGAAAACCCCTTTACGATATCTTATATCTATAGAAAACCCCTTTATGAGGTCGAACATTATTTAAGTGTAAAAGAAATATTACGATGCGCAATGGTTCTACCAATGTCTGTCACTTCTTTCGATAGATGTCGTGCCCATCAGACACTTTAGTTGGTCATTGTGGATTGTTTAGAGCTTTTGGAACATTAAGATCGCTTAAACAGCACTACAAGAAGTACTTCCGGTAAAAACTTTAAAATGTTGGACCAAATCGGTTGATCCGTTCGAGATTTATTGTATGTTTCAGCCTGCCGGATAGACTGCGATTTATTTAAAAATCCCTACGGTGATTTTTTTATTTTTTTGATTTTCTCATCTATGAACTTTGTAGTTTCGGAATCCGCAAAATCTTCCCAGGTGTATGCTACATACATTTAAAGTTAGTTCAGGCGTACCGAGCTATATAAAGAAACTAGTTCCTTTTGTGATGAGGAACTAGAAATATTGATCCGCTCCGGGAACTAGGCAGGGAGTATACTAGCACGGTTACACTAGAGCTTTTTGCCGGGTTAACCCAATTCATGAGGATTTATTTGACGTTTGCGCTATGGAATTGACATTTGAAACCCAAACCCACTGGGTTAATCCGGTTAGGCATAACGGGGGTATAAGAAATTAAAGTTTATTTGGCCGGCTTCATTGTTTCTTTACCAAAATTTCTGCTCTGTTCCAGAACGTACAAGAGTACAATTCATATAGCCATTTATGGTATTTTTAGGATTTTATTTTCATTTGTAGCCCAAATTGGCTGTAACTTGGCATTTGGAGTTCCCAATGGTACAGTAACTTCCCCACCAAAAATTGTAGACTTAGGTCCCGGTTTTGGTAAAGCCCCCATATAACGGTACCACTCGATTTGAGTTTTTTTCTATATTTTTAGCTTGAACTGGCTGTAATTTGGTTATGGGGTTCTCAGTGGTCAAAAAATTTATTTACCAAAAAAAAATTAAAAATAAAACCAGTAAGGAAAGGATCAAAGTCGGGCGAAGCCGACTATATGATACCCTACACCACTGTGAATATGTAAAATATAAATCGGAGCTATATCCAGATCTTAACAGATTTCGATATAATTTGGCACATTTATTTCCAGACCGAATTCAGTCATACATTCCTAATTTCATCGAAATCGGAACTATATAGCTAGTTTGGTACAGAAAATACGTGAAATCGGCCGAAAATATATATGGAAGCTATATCCAAATCTGAACCGATTTCGATATTATTTGGGACACTTATTTCTAGACCGAATTCAGTCAAACACTCCAAATTTCATCAAAATCGGACGTATATAGCGTGTTTGGTGCAGCAAATACGTGAAATCGGGCGAAAATATATATAGGAGCTATATCCAAATCAGAACCGATTTCGATATAAGTTGGCACATTTATTTCTAGACCGAATTCAGTCACACATATAATTTGGCACACTTATTTGTAGACCGAATTCAGTCACACAAGCAAAATTTTATCAAAATTGGACGTATATATCGTGTTTGGTGCATCAAATACGCCAAATCGGGCGAAAATATATATGAGAGCTATATCCAAATCTGAACTGATTTTCACCAAAAGCAATAGCGTTCTTCCTATTGCTAAAAAAATTGTAGTCCCCAATTTTCAGCTGAATCGGAAAAAAATGCGACCTCTAGGCTGCGAACAAAAATACATGGACAGACAGACGGACGGATGGACGGACGGACGGACATGCAGAAATCGACTCAGAAAGTGATTCTATGTATATCCCTCAAAGGAACTATATGTCTATCTCGCTTCCTTTTGCACGTTACATACAAATGCACAAAGACATAATACCCCTTACCACATAGTGGTGTAGGGTATAAAAATAATTAAAAAAAAAATTAAGTTAGTGTTTTATTTATATATGCACTAAAAACTAGAAAATAATTTTTAATAATTTTCCTTCTTCATGATAAGATCTCTCAAATAAAACGCTTGCATTTAACACTGTAAATTAATTGTTATTAATTATTTTTTAAATGTGTTTCTTTATAAATTTTTCAAAATATTCAAAAATAGTAGATATTTTCAGGTTCTGGAACAAAGCAATTAATTTGATATTTACTTATGTGGTAATGTAATAAATACCTTTGCAACATTCTAATTGGATACCAGTGACTAATATAATTAATTAAACATCACTCATTACCATATTTTCTTTGACGTCACTCGACATAAACAAAAATTAAATTTTCTCTTTGCAAAAATAAATTTTGTGTGAATACCTCAATTTGTCGCCACACAAACAAACACACACTTCATTAACCATTAATGAATGCCACAAATATACAGAGCAATTTGTAAACAATTTTAAATTCAATCAATTTATCATATGGTATTAACAAAAGAAACAAAGATTTGATTGCAACCGGCAAATGACCAACAACAAATAAAATAAACAAAAGAATAACAAAAACACAAAAATATGTATACAAAATATTAAGTAATCTAAACAACAACTAAAATATAGCAAGGAAGCAAACAAACAACAATAACAATTTGCCAATTATCAACAATGAATGTGGGGTATGTGGTATTTGTTGGTCGGCAAGGGATGGTCGGTCTCTGGTCGGTGTGTCTGTCTATTTTGTGGAACGTCCCAGTTGGTCTTTGGTCGGAATAGTACTGTCATTGAAGAATAGAAAAGTAAGTACATACAGAGCAAATGACCTCAAAATACAATCAGATAGAAGAAAAATGACATGAAAATGTAGAACTAAACAAAAGCTAGACAATACAATAAAATCGATAAAATAAAAAAAAGAAGAAAGCCATGTAAGCAATGCAATTGACAATTAATAGTAAACAAATTGAATGGGCAAACATGTAAACAAATCGAATGGACACAAAATAGGGAAAACAAAATCAACAAAGACACAATATAAAAGTACATTCAGTAGAAAATGTATGTGATGGAATGGAAAGTACGAAAAAATCAATTCACGTGTAGAAGCTAAAAAGTTGTCTGCACGCTAAAACTGAACTCAAACAGAGACATTCATGGGTTGGGTTGAAGTTCAAGTTGGTTGCCATTCCAAATAAACTATTTTTTTTTTGGAAACAATTTTGCGCATTTTCTCTCTTCTCGTCTTCCATCCTTTTAAACAAAGTGAATAAATTTAAGATTTTTCGGACAAGAAATTAAATTTTGGAAAACTTAATTCATCTGCTTCTCGAAAATTAAAAACATATGCCGATTATTTATTGGATTCTTACAAACATCTTTTAAAAATGTGTGTGTATTATTTTTTTAGTTGTCACCTTCAATATGAAAATTAATATTTTGTATATTGTTATTTTTTTGTATTAAACGTCTTTATAACAAAATCCAACGTGCCAGTAGACAACATCAACTTATCGCCATTAAATGAGACATATGCATTAAATCGCTGTTATTTGTTGGAATATTAAATTGCTTGTGAAAAACGTGTTTGCAAAACTACACAAACAACAATAGCCCAACAATATATTGGAGACTACTTTTGCAAATCTGTGAGCACTGAGAAACGGGGAAATAATGTTATGCAAAATAAACAAAATATTTGCAATTTCTAGGAAATTACTCATATTGCTTGATAAAAAAAATAAAACAAACCGGTCGGTATCCAGTCACAGAGAATTTTTAATAATTCGCAAAATGGCCATTCATAAAAGAAACAGACGCTTTTAAGAGTTGCCATAAACAAATTTAATTATTTTAGAGAATTCGAAATGAATGAATTTCGTTTTAACAACACTTTTCTATGAATAAAATAAAACAAAAATAGAGAGCTTTGACACATAGTAAAAAGTAAGAAGTATTTAATATTTATATTAGAAAGAAATCGTAAAAAATACATACTAAGAAAACTGTAAAAGGAATAAGATATTTAAAGAAACTCTAAGAAATCCGAAGAATATGATTTTATTTAACGATCATATTACGTAATTGGAAGGGAATGGGAATTTTACACAACATCGTAGGCAAGGCATCTGCAAAATTCGACCAAGTAATTTGAATAATTTCCGATATAAAGCCGCACATTTTCATTTGTAATGAATTTCGAACTTCGAATTTGTAATTTAAGACTTTCGAATTAAAATTCTAATTTCGTTATTAATTTAAAATTTATAATTCGAATGTTTCAATTGTAATTTAAATTACATTAATTTAAAATCTAAACAATTCCATATGTTATTTAATTATACCCTTCACCATATGGAGAGTATAATTAAATTTGTCATTCCGTTTGTAACACATCGAAATATTCGTCGGAGACCCTATAAAGTATATATATTATTGATCAGCATAAAATTCTATTTCGATTTAGGTGCATTACGATAACTTTTAAATTTAAGTCCCAAGACACCCAAGACCTTGTCGATTTAACCATGTCCGTCCGTCTGTTTGTCTGTTGAAATCAAGATACAGCTCGCAATTTTAAAGATAGAGAGTCAATATTTGGTACAGAAGTTTTTATTACTTGCAGGATGGTTGGTATTGAAAATGGGATATATCGGACCACGTTTTGATATAGACCCCATAGAACGGTACCTCCCGATTTTCGGTATTTTGAACGTTGTGGCCTCAATATTCCACCGAAATGGCTGAAAATTGGTATTTAGACTTCGTTGGGGGTACCCAAACTTCCCCTTTAAATTTGTCGATATAGGTCCACGCCTTCATATAGCCCCCATGGAAGGGTACCTCCCGATTTTCCCTATATTGAAGGTTGTGGCTTCAATATTCCACCAACATGACAGACTTTTGGTATTTAGTCTTCAATGTGATATAAAACTGTTCGCCAGAAATTTGTCTGTACAGGTTCACGCTTTCATATTGTCCTATTTCCGACTAAAATTCGTCGGTATAGGTCCACGTTTCGATATAGCCCCCTTAGAACGGTACCTCCCGATTTTCGTAATACTGAAGATCGTGACGTCAATATCCCACCGAAATAGCTGAAATTCGTTCTTTCGTCTTCCAAGAGTTATAAAATATTCCAGAAGAGTATTATCAGTATAGGTCCACGTCTTCCTATATCCCCATAGAAGCGTACTTCTTGATTTTCGGTATTTTTTAAGTTTTATCCACATTCTCTTACCGAAATATAGGAAATTTGGTATTTAGTCTTCTTTGAGTTTAAAAACTTTCCGTCAGCAATTTGTCGGTATATGTAGATTGACGTTTTGAAATAGCCCCCATAGAACGCTGCCTCACATTGTTTTACCGAAATTGCTGAAATTTAGTATTAATATTAAGTCTTCTTCATACACGAAAGGAAACTAATTATTATACCCTCAGCATTTATGCTAACGAGGGTATATACACTTTCATACGGGCAAAATGTGCCTCATCGAAATAATGGTTTTAGACCCCAAGTATGTTTGGACGAAATTTGTTTCAGACAATTTGGAGTTGATTTAACCATGTCCGTCCGTCTGTCTGTCTGGCTGGCTGGTGCGCACGATAACTTTCGAACGGAGCAACCGATTCGGTTCAAAAGTTGGCTTTCGTAATATTTTGCACAAACTTAGTTTAAGTTCGAAGATGGATTATATCGGTCCACTCTTTCGGGTACCTCCCACACAAAATTTCGGAAAAGTTCAGTTTAGAGCCATCTCTCGAATCGCTTTGATTTTTGTTTTAGCAACTTGTATTCACTGCCCTCCATACGACCTACAAGTTTCATCAGGGGCAAGTCCATACTTCCTGAGAAAATAGCCTGACAGTTGACAAAAAAACCCTATGACACCGTGTGAAGTGGTTGGAGCGCAAGATAACTCTCGAACGGATCTGTCGATTCGGTCCAAAACTTAGCCTTAGTAATATTTTGTCCAAACATAGTTTAAGTCTGAAGATAAGCCATATCGGTCCACTCCTTCAGGTACATCCCCCACATAAGTTCAAAAATGTTCGGACAAATTGTGCACACGATAACTCTGGATGGGAGTGGCCGAATTGGTCTATACTTTACACATCCTAATATATCTACCAGATATAGATCAGGTTCAAATATGGACTATATTTGTCCACTCCATCCGGTACCTCCCACACAAAATTTCGGATATGTTCACCATAAAAACATGCTCTCGAATCACTTCCCTTTTTTTTTGAAGCAACTTGCATTCGCTGCCTCAATTACGATGGTAAAAGTTTTTTAGGGGCAAGTCCATACTTCTTGAGCAAACAGCCCGTAGAGTGTAAAAACCCCCTATGGCACCATATGTTGTGGCTGGAGATCCACTTCCATAACGGTCAATGTCGATCCATTCCTTTTAGTATCTTCTCCGCAAAACTATTGATCTTTAATCCTAATCAACAGTTTTGTCGGTTCAAACACGCAAAACTTTTAAAACCCCCTAAATACATACGTATTTTGGGAAAAAATTGTTTCAATATATACAGGCTGAGGGTATATCTCTGTCGGCAAAGCCGACTGATACTTTTTTACTTGTTCCTAATCCACATTTTGGTCGGCAAGTTCAAATGTCCAAAAAGGGCCACAAAATTCTGAAGAGAGCTTAAATAGATTTCGCTTCACATTGGCTGAGGGTATATATCTGTCGGCAAAGCCGACTGACACTTTTTTACTTGTTCCATTTTACTTCAATACAACTTGTGGTGGAGGGTATAACACGCCGTTCTTACTTGTTTTTAATTTGTAATACTCCATTTAAAATTCTAATTATTCCATTTGTAAGTCGAACTTTCCAATTAAAATTGATATTCAATCAATTATCAACGTGTAAATGTATAAAATCAAATTTCAAATGGCCAAATTCAAATTACGAATTTGAATTTGAAGCAGACAATATTCAAGTTACAAATCGTCACCAAAAATGCCCGAAGATGTAACCTACATGAACACCGAAATTTGTATTTTATGGAATCTGATACATAAAGCTAAAATACATGCCTTGGGACAATTTCAAACTTCTACAGGGTTGATTGAATTGAATGGAGCTCAATGAAGTCAGGCAAAAGACAGGGAAACCTCCTATTCTAAAGTGAAAAAAGTTAATTGTTTAAAGTTCAAACGGCAACTTAAAACGTGTTTTTCTCGAAACTAGATTTTTTTGAGATGTGTCACTCTTTGAATAAATAAGCGATATGTGCAATAAATTTTATACGGATTTTAAATTCCCAATGTTTTTTAAGATCCTTTGAATAAGCTGCCATAATAAACAAAAAATGTTTGGATTGAATTACCGGTTCCGGAGAAGAAAGCAGAAAATTGACACTATTATCATTTTAAATTTTATTCTTTATATATCACACGGTGCGCCTGAACCAACTTTAAATGCAAGTTGCTTACACCTGGGAAGTTTTTGAAGATTGTAAAACTACAAAGTTCATAGATGAGAAAAATAAAAAACCAAAAATAAATCGACGAAGGAATTCTTAAATAAATCGTATTTTTTAGGGTTTTTTTAGGTTTTCACGATTTTGCTTGGAAACCGCAAGTTCCATTGGAATGGGATAAGAGAAAATGTTGTAGCTGTTAAAATTCTCTACAAGATTCACCTGTATGGTATTTCCGTACGTTTTAACATTTCTGAGATATAGAAGTTCAAATTGGAACAATGAAGTGTGGCTGTATCGCCTCCATACAAAACAGTGCCATGCACGGTGCGCCTTAACTAACATTAAGTGGAAGGTGCTTACACCTGGGAAGTTTTTGCAGATTTTGAATCTAAAATGTTTATAGATGAGACAAATCGAAAAAAAAAAACAAGTAAAAAAGTATCAGTCGGCTTTGCCGACAGAGATATACCCTCAGCCTGTGTGGATTGAAAATCTTTTTTCCCAAAAAAAACTTATGTATTTAGGGGGGTTTTCAAAATTTTGGGCGTATGAATCGAAAAAATATGGATAGGACTAAAACTCAAAAATTTGCGGAGATATCGATAGATAGGACTTTTTACCATACTACCCTACCGAAAAACATAATATCGCTGTAAACAGGGCCTCTAGGAAAATCTTCGGTAAAAATATCCAAAGGATCCTTGAAAAGATCCTTAAACACACAATAATGTTGAACATTTGTGTGGTTACCCCAAGGATTGGACAGATAGGGCCCAAATTTGAACATAAACTAAGTTTCGAAAACATTTAGAGATCCAAAGTTTGGACTAAATCGGTTGCTACGTCCATGAAATGAAAAACTTCTCTACAAGTGGTGTCGTAAGACACGCCGTTCGGACTCGGCAATAAAAAGTAGGTCCCATATCATTGAGCTAATATGAATCGGCGTGCACTCATTGAGATGAGAGAAGTCTCCCTTGTCCCTTCGGGGATGTTGTGGGAACATATGTATGTATGTACGTCCATGAAATATCGCGCGTACCATTTTAGCGAATATTTTCGAACTTTTGTGGGGGAGGTACCGGAAGGAGTGGAAGCACCAACTTCGAATTTCATCTTATATTTACAAAAATATTATAATATCCAAAGTGTGGACGAAAGCAGTATTCGGTTCGAGCTCTCCAGCCATAGAGGTTTCTTTAAAATTTTCCGGCTGTTTTCTCAAGAAGTATGGACTTGCCGCTGAAACAAATTTTACCGTCACAACTGAGGCAGCGAATGCAAGTTGCTTCAACAAAAATCAAAGTGATTCGAGAGCAGGTCTTAAAGTGAATTTACCCAAAATTTTGTGTGGGAGGTACCCGAATGAGTGGACAAATATAGTCCATATTCGAACCTGATCTACCTATATCTAGTAGAAATATTAGGATGTGTAAGGTATGGACCAAATCAGTCACTCCCATCTAAAGTTATCGTGCGCACAATTTTTCCGAATATTTTTAACTTTTGTGGGGGAGGTACCTGAAGGAGTGTACCGATATGGCTTATCTTCGAACTTAAACTAAGTTTGCAAAAAATATTACGAAGGCGTCATTTTGGACCGAATCGGCAGATCCGTTAGAAAGTTATCTTGCGCCCAACCACTACACACTGTGTCATAGGGGTTTTTTGTTACTTTCAGGCTATTTTCTCAAGACGTATGGACTTGCCCTGATAAAATATCAAAGCGATTCGAGAGCAAGTCCTAAACTGAACTTTTCCGAAATTTTGTGTGGGAGGTACCCGAAAGAGTGGTCCGATTGAGTCCATATTGGAACCTCATCTAAGTCTGGTAGAAATTTCACGATGTGCAAAGTATGGACCAAATCGGTTACTCCCTTCAAGGATCAAATTCGGGCGGGGCCGACTATATTATACCCTACACCACTGTGAATATGTAAAATATAAATCGGAGCTACATATATCCAGATCTTAACCGATTTCGATATAATTTGGCACATTAATTTCCAGACCGAATTCAGTCACACATTCCAAATATCATTGAAATCGGACTTACATAGCGTATTTGGAAAATATATATGGGAGATATACACAAATCTGAACCGATTTCGATATAATTTGGCACATTTTTCATCGAAATCGGAAATATATAGCGTGTTTGGTACAGAAAATACGTGAAATTGGCCGAAAATATATATGGGAGCTATATCCAAATCTGAACCGATTTCGATATAATTTGGCACACTTATTTCTATACCAAATTCAGTCAAACATTCCAAATTTCATCAAAATCGGACGTATATAGCGAGTTTGGTGCAGCAAAAACGTGAAATCGGGCGAAAATATATATGGGAGCTATATCCAAATCTCAACCGATTTTGATATAATTTGGCGTATTTATTTCTAGACCGAATTCAGTCACACATACCAAATTTCGAAATCGGACACATATAGCGTGTGTGGTACAGAAAATACGTGAAATCGGCTGAAAATATATATGGGAGCTATATCCAAATCTGAACCGATTTTCAGCAAAAGCAATAGAGTGGCTATGGCTAAAAAATTGTATTCCCCAATTTTCAGCTGAATCGGGCAAAAAATGTGACCTGTACGTTGCGAACAAAAATACATGGACAGACGGACGGACGGACATGCATAAATCGAAGCGAAGTGATTATATGTATATCCCCAAAAGGGACTATGGGCCTATTTCGTTTCTTTTTGTATGTTACATGCAAATGCACACCCTTACCACAGTGTGGTGCAGGGTATAAAAAGAACAAATCTCTAAAGGGATTTTTAAATAAATTGCGACCAAATTAATATTTTATGGGTTTTTATGTTTTAAGGACTTTGCATGGAAACCGTAAGCCCTATCGAAATGGGACTTAAGAAAATATAGTAGAGCATTTTCACTGCTACATTTTCTCTAATCCCAATTCCATAAAACTTGCCGTGTCCAAGCAATATCGTGGAAACCTAAAAACACCTAAAAATGTGAACTTTGACTGTGATTTATTTAAAAATTCCTTTAGCGATTTGTTCTTGCTTTTGGATTTTTCTCATCAATGATCGTTGCTCTTTCAGTTGGTTCAGGCGCACCGTGTATGTCATTGGTCAAGAAAATGTATTTACTAAAAAGTTAAAAATAAAAAATAATTTAAAAAAATTAAGTTTCAGTGTTTTATTTAGAAAAAGCACTCAAAACTAGAAAATAATTTGTCGCTTAGCCTCAATAAATATATTCTTTCTCATGATGGAATCTCTCAAATAAAACGCTTGCCGTTTAATATTGCCACTATTTATAATTTAAATGCAAGCGTTTTATTTGAGAGATTCCATCATGAGAAAGAATATATGTATTTATTGAGGCTAAGTGACAAATTATTTTCTAGTTTTAAGTGCATTTCTAAATAAAACACTGAAACTTAATTTTTTTAAATTATTTTTTATTTTTAACTTTTTAGTAAATACTTTTTAGTAAATTGTTGGTTGGGAAGTTTCTGTACCATTGGGAACTCCAAATGGTAAGTTACAGCCAATTCTGGCTAAAAATGAAGGTAAAATCCTTAAAACATCGGGTGGTACCACTATGTGGGGGCTATATCAAAACCTGGACCTACACTCAGTGCAAGCCAAAATGAGACAGTACTTAAACTTCATTTGTAAACCAAATAAATTAAAAGCAACAAGTAAAAAAGTATCAGTCGGTTGGCCGACAGGGTTTTAAAAATTTTGGGCGTATGAAACGACAAAAATGTTGATTAGGTTTAAAGAGCAAAAGTTTTGCGGAGGAAATACTTAAAGGAATAGATCGACATTGACCATTATGGAAGTGGATCTCAAGCCACTACATATGGTGCCATAGGGGATTTTTACACCCTTCGGGCTGGTTGTCCAAGAAGTGTGGATTTGCCCCTGAAGAAACTTTTACCATCGTAATTGAGGCAGCGAATGCAAGTTGCTTCAACGAAAATCAAAGTGATTCGATAGCAGGTCTTAAAGTAAACTTATCCTAAATTTGGTTTGGGAGGTACTGGATGAAGTGGAAAAATATAGTACATATTTGAACCTGATCTATATCTGGTAGATATATTAGGATGTGTAAAGTATGGACCAATTCGGCCACTCCCTTCAAAAGTTACCGTACGAAAAATTTTTCCGAACATTTTTGAAATTTTGTGGGGAAGGTTCCTGAAGGAGTGGACCGATATGGCTTATCTTCGAACATAAACTATGTTTGGACAAAATATTACTAAGGCCAAATTTTGGACCCAATCGGCAGATCCGTTGCGCTCCAACCATCTCACACAGTGTCATAGGGGTTTTGTGCAACATTCAGGCTACTTTTTCAGGAACTATGGACTTGCCCCTGATGAAACTTGTACCGTCGTATGGGGGACAGTGAATACAATTTGCTAAAACAAAAATCAAAGCGATTCGAGAACAGGTCCTAAACTGAACTTATCCGAAATTTTGTGTGGGAGGTACCCGAAGGAGTGGAACGATTGAGTCCATATTGGAACCTCATCTAAATCTCGTAGACATTTCACGAGTTGCCAATTATGGACCACATCGGTTACTTTCTTCAAGAGTTATCGTACGTACAAAATATCCGAACATTTTCGAACTTTTGTGGGGGAGGTACCCGAAGGAGTGGACCGATATAACCCATCTTCGAACTTAAACTAAGTTTGGACAAAATATTACGAAGGCCAAACTTTGGACCGAATCGGTTGATCCGTTCGAGAGTTATCGTGCGCTCCAGCCAGCCAGACAGGCAGACAGACAGACAGACAGACGGACGGACATTGCTCAAACGACTCCAAATTGTCTGAAACACATTTCGTCTAAACATACTTGGGGTCTAAAACCATTATTTCGATGAGGCACATTTTGCCCGTATGAAAGTGTATATACCCTCGTTAGCATAAATGCTGAGGGTATAAAAACAAAATTGAAAACTTTTTATATGGACTTTTATTATATATATTCTAAACTATAAAAAACAAAAACCAGAATTAAAATTCATTCTTTATTCAAAAAGTTGTATTAAAAAACATAAAATAGTCTATAATTCATCCGCAAGCCAAAATGGGACAGTTTCAAGTTTTAAGTGATTTTTATACCCTCAGCCTTTAGGCTAAAGAGGGTATTTACACTTTGATACGGCCAAAAATGTGCCTCATCGAAATAATGGTTTTAGACCCGTTTTAGACGTTTCAGACAATTTTGAGTCGATTGAGCAATGTCCGTCCGTCTGTCTGTCTGTCTGTCCGTCTGTCTGTCTGGCTGGCTGGTGCGCACGATAACTCTCGAACGGATCATTCGATTCGGTTCAAATTTTGGGTATCGAAATATTTTGTCCAGATTTGATTTAAGTTCGAAGATGCGCCATATCGGTCCACTCCTTCAGGTACCTCCCCCACAAAAGTTCAAAAATGTTCGGAAAAATTGTCCGCACGACAACTCTTGAAGGGAGTAACCGAATTAGTTCATACTTTGCACATCGTGACATTTCTACCAGACATAGATGAGGTTCCAATATGGACCCTATTAGTTCACTCTTTCGGGTACCTCCCACACAAAATTTTGCTTAAGTGCAGTTTAAGGCCTGCTCTCGAATCGCTTTGATTTTTGTTGCAGCCACTTGTATTCACTACCCCCATTACGACGATATAATTTTTTTCAGGAGCAAGTCCATATATCCTCAGAAATCACGAAAACTGCAAACAACCCATATAATACCATGTGTCGTAGTTAGAGTGCACGATAACTCCCGAACGGATCAACATATTTGGTTAAAATTTTGGGTCTTTCAATATTTTGTCCAAACTTCGTTTAAATTCGAAGATAGACCATATCGGTCCACTCCTTCCTGTACCTCCCCCACAAAGGTTCAAAATTTTTCGCCAAGATTGTGGGCATGATAACTCTAGGAGGGAATAACCGAATTGAGCCAAACTTTGCTATTGGTAATATTACTTTCAGGCATAGATCGAGTTGTAATATGGACTATATCGGTCCACTCATTTGAGTACCTCCCACACAAAATTTGGAAAAAGTATAGTTTAACAACTCCTCTCTGATCTTATTAATTTGTGACGCAGCAGGTTGCACTTGCGGCCCCTGTTACGACGTTGTAATTTTTTTCGTGGGAAAGTCCATACTTCCTGAGATAATGACCCAAAAAGGTCCAGAAAATCCTACCGGCACCACCTAAACTGGCTAATGTGTAAAATAGCTCAAACTTTGTAAATTGAAAAGTAAAATTGTAATATATTTAAATTCAGAAAATGAAGTTTATTTTTAATTATACTCGTATAGTCTGTAAGGAAAAGATCCATAGATTTGTATTAGCTCCGAATATGTACTACACCGGATCACTGCTATGGGTAGACCCTACCCAAAGTTTGGAAAAAATGCATTCGTCTTGGATCATTCTGAATTTTGTTGCAACATGTAGTTTGTTGCGGCCCTTTCCATCCTGGAAAATTTTCCCAACAGCTAAAAAACCTACAGAAGTATTGTGTTAACTTTTTTTTCTTCGGGTACGTGGCTGAGGGTATATCTCTGTCGGCTCAGCTGACTGATACTTTCTTACTTGTTTTATAAACTAATAGTCAATATGTAATCCGTTATTCTTTTTCACCATTTTTAATCGTTTTGGAACAGATTCGACCAATGTTTTACAGTAGTCAGGTGGTATTTTTCCCCATTCTTCGAAAAGGACCCTTTTTAGTTCAATTCTGTTGGAAACCCCGCGTTCATTAACTTTTTTCTTCAAAAAATCCCACAAGTTCTCAATGGGATTAATGTCTGGACTCTGGGGAGGTGTTTCCATAACATGGGGAACATTGTACAGCAGCCTAGAACGAACTTTATACGCCTTGTGCTTGGGATCGTTATCTTGGTAAAACTGCCAGCCTTCGCTAAAACCCAATTTTTCCACACTTTTTGGTATATTGTCCTTTAAAATGTTTAAATACATATTTTGGTCTATGATTCCATCAATAAAATGCAAAATTCCTGGCCCTTCTGCCGAAAATGAGCCCCATACCATTACAGAACCACCGCCGTGCTTAACCGTCGATTTTAGATTACATAAGCGAAGCTATTCATTTTTTCTTCTCCACACTATAGGTTTGCCATCTGACCCAAAAACGATAAATTTACATTCATCTGTAAACATAACGTTCTTCCAGAAAGAAAAATCTATCATTTCGTGCTCTTTTGCGAAATTGAATCGAATTCTCGGTTACGTGGGTTAATAAGAGGTTTCTGCCGTGCTCTTCTTCCATTAAAACCAGCTCTGCGTAGCACATTGCGTATTGTATTCTCAAAAACTTTTTTACCTAACTCATTTTGTGATATGGAAGCAAGTTTTGGCGCACTTAAAAATGGATTTGATTTTATTTTTCGTAAGAGAAACCGTTCTTCGGCTTCAGTAAAAATTTTGTTATGGGCTTTTTTGGTTTATTTTGTATAATTTTGGAGTTTCTATATGGTTTAATGATATTGTAAACAGTTGAGTGGCTTCGATTAACCATTTTGGCAATGGCACGAACAGATTTGCCATCTTCTGCATGTTTAATAACAAGTTTTCTAACTTCTATTCCAGTTAGGGCACCTCGTCCAGATTTCGCCATTTTTGTTGTTATTACACCGCGAAATGCACACTAAATTGTAATTTAGGTGTTCCCCACAATTGTGTAAGTAATCACAGTGAAGTAACAACACGCGCATATACAGCGTTGTAATATTAGGGATAAGTGTTGCCCTCTGTCCCATTTTGGCTTGCACGTTTATTTTTGGGTGTTTTTACATTGTACCCTATAATTATTTATTATATTTAATTATATCTAAATGTTTTTGTATTTTTTTAATGTTGACATGATAGACATTTAAAATGTATATTACATGTTAATCTAATACAAATAGTTTAGAGTTTATTTAACTTTATAAACAATTTTTCACCCTGTAGTTTCTTTACCATTGGGAACTCCAAATGCCAAGCTACAGCCAATTCTGGCTAAAAATGAAGACAAAATCCTCATAATACTTGAAATCGGGTGGTGCCGCTATAAGGGGGCTATACCAAAACCTGGACCTATGTTCACAATTTTTGGTGGGGAAATGTCTGTATCATGTCTGTCTGAAGATAAAATCCTTAAAATACCTGAAATCGGGTGGTACCGCTATATGGGCTGTAGGAAAATTGGTCCCATATTCATGTATTGTCATCCAAATCTGAAAAGTGTGCAAAGTTTCAGTTCGATTGGTCAACTGCAACTGTGTGGAAAATGAGTTACCAGAGTTGAAATGCAAGTTAAACAAAACACCGTTAAAACATTGTAAAATGGACCAATCTTTGTTCTAATTTCATATTCATGTATTGTCATCCAAATCTGAAAAGCGTGCAAAGTTTTAGTCCGATTGGTCAACTGCAACTGTGTCAAAATTGAGTTATCAGATTTGAAATGCAATTAAATTAAAACACCGTTAAACAATGTAAAATGGACCAATCTTTGTTGTAATTTCATATTAATTTATTTTCATCCAAATCTGAAAAGCGTGCAAAGTTTTAGTCTGATTGGTCAGCTACAACTGTGTCAAAATTGAGTTATTAGATTTGAACTAAACGGACCACAAAGTAAGTTAAATAAAACACTGTAAAAATAATTCTCACATTTCAATTAAAAATAACTCCACGAATAAAAGTTTTGTCACTAACAATTTCCAAGAAATATCTTTGGATCTCACGTAAATATGCAGCTAGACTTGATAACAAGTGGAGCCATCAACAACAAAGACAACAATCAAAACAACAACACTAAAACATTGGATTACAACAACGATGATGACACAAACATTTTTTCCATGACGAACAATATGGTCAGTTTTTTTAATCAAGTCAGCATTTTTATAACACACTAAATATTTATTTATGCCATATGAAGGTGTAATTCAATATGAAAAGCATTTAAAATTTGTTGGGAAACTTCATTGCAATTTTTAAATAAAATAATTTTAATAAAACTTACCTAAAGAATAACAACTGTTGATTTGTTGGCAGAGCACAAAGATTGCTAAGGTAATCCACAAATGAATCTTTGATATTCTCTGCTTCTTTTGGTTGATTGTTAAATGGTGCACCACACGTTGTTCTTCTGTTGCTAATTTGGGGTTAATGGAATGCAGCCGCCTTTCTAATTCCTCCATTGTGGTGTTTATGTTTTGGATGGTTTTTAGTCGATTTGTTTTTTGTTTTTGTCAAGAATTGCACAAAAAATATGCAGATAATTTTGTTATATTTCGTAGGGTAAAACTAAACTTTTGTTGTAGGTTTAGTACAGCACTTCTTCTTTCTTCTTTTGTTATTTATTTCATCTTTTTTGTGTTGAATTTTTCTTTGTTTGTTTTGTTTATTTCAAAGCACTCAACACTCTTGACGAATATGGAGAGGGAATACTATTTTATTTTTACCTTTTCTCCTCAAATGTGAATTATAAAGGTGAACACAACACGGCGGTTACTGATCGTTGATCTCAACGAGTTTTTCTCTTGCTCTCACTGGTTTGGTCACTCTTTTTTTAATGAGAATTTCTTATTAAAACACACCTGCCTTTATTTGGGCGCTTTAACTGACTGCTTCTCACGGATGACGTTCACAAAAGATAAAGGTGAATAAGAATGAAGCACACTAATAACAACAACAATAAATACGTTGTTGTCGCACACACACACGCTCACAAAACAAAATAAACAACAATTTACATGTATTGGAAAATAATGGTTGATTCGTTGGTTTGTTGATCTGATGGAAGTTGGTTAAGTAGGTATAGTTGTGGTTTTTGGGATGATTATTTTTCTCCAAGAAATTTTCATTTGAATTCTGTATTAAAAATTCTGCTTGCCACAATCACTAGAATTTCAAATTGTTGCACTATTAAAATTTCATTGGCAATTTCAAAACTATTTCGATTTGCATATCTAAATATGTATTTGCCACTCTATCTATATAGCATTCAATGTGATTTTCGTTTCGACCTCAAACACCAACAAAACGCATTGTTTTAAACTTTTTCTGTTGCCATTGTTTATGGCCGATGATGATTAATACAGGCAACAAACAGAGGAGATATAATTTTTGTGTTGCTCTTAACGTTGTTTACAAAAGTGGTCAAACAACTTTTTTGTTTGGTTTTGTTGTTGCTAGAATAAAGGTATAGATATTCATAGACAGCTCACATATTTCCTTTGAATTGTTTAAACTTTTTAAAATTCATTTGAATTATTTCACTCAATTTATTGTTATTTATTATTTTTTAAACAAAAAGCAACGCAATATTTTTTTATTTATTTGTTTCCATTCAATGGCAACTTTTTTCTTAACACTTCTTTCTTCTTGTGTTGTTGACTGGCCCTTTCTGGTTGGTAGTGTTGCTACGTTTATTTGTACTTGTTTTGTACCAACAATTGAAAGAAAAACTACCACACAGTACAACAACCACATACACTGAGAGCCAAAAACATGCAATGCTTGTTTTCACTAACCGACCGACATTATTCACCCGTCCAATGTTTTTCTCGTACGACACACCAAATACGACTGAGTGCCTGCTCAGTGTTGTCGGCTTGTCAAAGCCCTTACGAATGAGTAGAAAATACTCTTTTAAAGAGTGAGTGCATTTTCGTTGGCTGAGTGAGAATGTGTTTTGTTTACTGGTGGAGCAAAGGAGCATTGGTATGGAATTGGGGAATTAATTTATTATACTCTGCAAACAAATAAAAAATAAAATAAATTTCAATAATGTATTAAATTGTAGGAATACAAATATATTAAATTATAAATTCTTTCCGTAGTAATGTAACCCCAGTATTATTGCCCCTTTTGATTTTGGAGCCCGGTATTTTTTCTTATTGTTATTTTTTGCTATTGTTGGGTTTTGAGTGATGTTTTGATTTTTGTTTACATTTTACCAGTGTTACCTTTAACATCTTAATACATTAATGTACTTTGTGGTCGGTTTACAACTTTAAAGTTAGGAGGGTTGGCGTTTTTTGTTTGGGATGACGACTTCTATTTTGTTTTTCAAAATAGTAAGGCTTAATCCCATAGTCGTTGTTTTAATATTTTATTAAAACAACTTTAATTTATTAGTGGGAAAAAATTGGCGATGTTTACCAAGGGGTAAGGCAGGGAATACTATAGTTTCAGATCTCGCCACAGATCTTCATCAGTTCCCTTGTTTCTTGTTTTTCAACAAGAAACTTTTTATACCCAAGTGTCAATTGCTAGCTCAAATAGATACGTGCGCAAAGAAACACTCTGATCGAGAATTTCTTTGGCACTACCTAAACTCTAGCAACTTCACTTGCAAACAAAACCAAATCTTTCCCACTGCTATGCGTTCGTCGATTCTCGACGAAAAAACACATAACTAATTTGTTGGTATTGCATATTACAGCAATAAACAACATTTCGACGGTGCCAGGTCTCACAATTAGGAAAGTTGGCGTTTTTTGTTTGGGATGACGACTTCTATTTTGTTTTTCAAAATAGTCAGGCTTAATCCCATACAGGTATGTGATGGAAAACGATTCGACTCGTTTTGCCATAAATCGAAATCGTATATCTCTAATTTTGGTGTATATTTTAATGAAATTGACAATGGATTTTAAAAATATTATTCAAATAAGAACCGTTTGCGAAGTAAAACTATATATATCATCAACGGCACTCCGATTATATACCATTTCGATTCAGCAAATCGATTCGATTCGGTTTTCATCACATACCTGATATTCGTTGTTTTAATATTTTATTAAAACAACTTTAATTTATTAGTGGGGAAAAATTGGCGATGTTTACCAAGGGGTAAGACAGGGAATACTATAGTTTCAGATCTCGCCACAGATCTTCATCAGTTCCCTTGTTTCTTGTTTTTCAACAACTTAAACCTGTCCTTTCCCAGAACTGGGATATGGCTGATGCCAGAAACAAAGAAAGTCCATGTTCCAAAAACGGAGGCTAACCCAATTCCCACGCAAGCGGATGAAGTGATTGAATAACCAACCTTATAAAGAATGTAAAACCAGTTGTCGTGGAGCTAAATTCATGTATAAAGTTTTCCTATCTATTTGAGCTAGCAATTGACACTTGGGTATAAAAAGTTTCTTATTGAAAAACAAGAAACAAGGGAACTGATGAAGATCTGTGGCGAGATTTGAAACTATAGTATTCCCTGCCTTACCCCTTGGTAAACATCGCCAATTTTTTCCCACTAATAAATTAAAGTTGTTTTAATAAAATATTAAAACAACGACTATGGGATTAAGCCTGACTGTTTTGAAAAACAAAACTTTAAAGTTTAAGCAATTTATTTCACTTTTTAATTTTCGTATCATCAAGAAATCAACATTTATGCCCTTCAGTAGGCCGGGGAGATTTGAAAACCTTAATGGGCCCTTCGCATTTCTTATTCCTGGGATTGAACTGAGCAAAAAAGTCCACTAGACCATAGGTCTACGGTGAAAATCGAGCCTCCCGATTTTGAGTTTAAGTTTTTTATCCACGTTTTTTGGACAATTTGCCATATAACAGCCAAACCACTGAGATTTTCGATCCAACAACAAAGACAAAAATTGTAGCCAAGACAGTATTTAAGAACTCTCTAATACATCGCAAAAGCATTGGAACGCTCCTTTAGGCAGTTTTGGCCTTGAGAAGGTGCAAACTTGTCGGAAAATGTCGATAAATGGCACTGTGCTACAAAAGTTGACCAGAAAAATATTCAAGCGTTCTAATGCAAAATTCTATCGTGTTTTGATCCATGGACAACGAAAATGCCTTTAGTTTGGGTCACTTCGTTTTATTATATTTTTTTAACGTTAAAAGCAGTGAAATCTGAGCATATCATATTTTTTTCAGAACGGATTTCTATTGATCTTTCTTTAATCGGTTAACAAATGGCTAGGTTATAGTGGTTTAAGTCTGAAAAACCCCACAAAAAAAACTATAATTGAACTTCTCACAATTTTCGAAATAAATATTGAACAAAACAAAAAAGCATTATATTTTTGAAAATTGTGAGAAATTCAGTTATAGTTTATGTGGGATTTTTCAGACCTAAACCACTATAACCTAACCCATTTGTTAACCGATTTAAAAAAATAATAACTTGTTCTAAAGATATTATTCACCCTTTTAAAATGAAGAAGGATTAATAGAAATCCCTTGTGAAAAAAAGAAGATATGCCCGTTTAAATTTGAAAATGTAAGAAACCCAGATTTTCACTACTTTTACCGTTATAAAAAAAAATAAAACGAAGTGACCCAAACGAACTAAATGCATGTTCGTTGTCCATGGATCCCAACACGATATAATTTTGCATCAGATCGCTTGAATATATTTCTGATCAACTTTTGTAGCACAGTGCCATTTATCGACATTTTCCGAAAAGTTTGCACCTTCTCAAGGCCAAAACGGCCTGAAGGAGCGTTCCAATGCTTTTGCGATGTATTAGAGAGTTCTTAATTACTGCCTTGGCTACAATTTTCGTCTGTGTATTGGATCGAAAATCTCAATGGTTTGGCTGGCTTATATGGCACATTGTCCAAAAAACGTGGATAAAAAACTTAAACTCAAAATCGGGAAGCTCGATTTTCACCGTAGACCTATGGTCTGTCTAGTGGACTTTTTTCTACGTTCAATCCCAGGGATCAGAACGCGAAGAGCCCATTAAGGTTTTTTTCATTTCATACAAATCGCCCCAGCCTAACCCTCAGCCTTTAGGCTAAAAAAGGCTATATTGTAAAAACCAACAAATAAGAACAACGTTAAGTTTGGTGAGGCCGAACTTGTAATACCCTCCACCAGGAGTTGTATTGAAGTAAAATGGAACATTTAGGGCCTGTTTTACTAACACGATTCGAATTTAAATTTGTTTAAATTCCTACCAAACTTCTGTTTTTTGAAAAATATTTGCTTCGTTTGTGTTTTCAATCAAACAAAAATTTTCTACAATTACTGGAGTTTGGTAATAATTCGAACTAGTTCTGATTCGAATCGTCTTAAAGAAACCGGCCATTAGTTTCCTTTCGTTTATGAAGAAAACTTAATACGAAATTTCAGCAAGCTCGGTAAAACTATTCGACTAACTTTCAAAATACCGAAATTCGGGAAGGACGGTTCAGGCCACAACCTTCAAAATACCGGAAATCGGGAGGTACGTTATATGGGGGTTATATGGTGGCTTGGAGCTATACCGACAAATTTCTGGAAGAAAGTTTTACACCCCCAACGAAGACTTAGTACCAAAGAATTTAGCCATTTTGGCGTGATAATAAGGCTAACCTTCAAAATACCGAAAATTGGGTGGTACCGTTCTATGGGGGCTATACGAAAGCGTGGACCTTCGAAGACCAAATAGCAAATTTCAGCCATTTCGGTGGAAAATTGAGGCTACAGCCTTCAAAATACCGGAAATAGGGAGGTACCGTTCTATGGGGGCTATACTAAGGCGTGGAACTATACTGACAAATTTCTGGGAGAACGTTTTACACCCCCAACCGGGACTAAGTACCAAATTTCAGCCATTTCGGTGTGATAATAAGGCTAAAACCTTCAAAATACCGGAAATCGGGAGGTACGTTCTATGGGGGCTATATGATGGCGTGGACCTATACCGACAAATTTCTGGTAAAAAGTTTTACACCCCCAACCAAGACTAAGTACCAAATTTCAGCAATTTCGGTGTGATAATGAGGCTAAAACCTTCAAAATACCGGAAATCGGGAGGTACGTTTTATGGGGACAATATGATGGCGTGTACCTATACCGACAAATTTCCAATAGAATGTTTAGTAGCCCAAACGAAGACCAAATACCAAATTTCAGCCATTTCGGTGGAAAATTTAAGCCACAGCCTTCAAAATACCGGAAATAGGGAGGTACGTTCTATGGGTGTTATATGAAGGCTTGAACCTATACCGAAAAATTTCTGGGGAAAAGTTTTATACCCCCAACGAAGACTAAGTACCAAATTTCAGTCATTTCGGTGGGATAATGAGGCTGAAGCCTTCAAAATACCGAAAATTGGGTGGTACTGTTCTATGGAGTCTATGTCAAAACGTGGACGGATATAGCCCATCTGCAATGCCAAACATCCTTGGGGTAATAGAAACTTCTATACCAAACTACATAGCTCTATCTTAAAAATTGCGAGCTGTATCTTGATTTCAACAGACTTAGAATTTTACCCTGATCAAGAATCATAGGGTCTTCGATTAAAATTTCGATGTGTTACAAACGGAATGACAAATTTAATTATACCCTCCATGTTATGGTGGAGGGTATAAAAATGTTTTACAATTGATGAATCCGAGTTTCACCCATTCAGAATTCGCGAACTGTTAACATATTCCATATAGTATGACTGAAAGTCTTTAAATGGAAATCTTTTAGGAGGGATTCCATAATGTTGACCATGAAAATTAATTTTCGTGGAAGCTGTGTTGGCATCAATGTAGAAAAATGGGTAAAAATTGGTTGAAGTCAACAAGTGTCTTTATTCCAATTTCTGAAAAAATGACGGAATACTCCATGGGCAACATGATACTAGTGTATGATTGTTCGATATATCCACTGCATACACCTAAAATTTATGCTGGCATTTTGAAGCCGGAATTTCGGGGTTTTTTTGAATTTTTGTAATAATCCGGACGCGCAACAGGATAATGTTCCAAACTCATAATAGGATTATAGAACTCGTGATTCTACGTCGTTTAATATATATCCCATGAGTGTGCTCCTTACAGTATCCTAGTAATTGTAGTCTAAAGGTTAAAATTTGATGAGTGTATTTTTTTTTAAAAACACCTATTTTTTGCGTTTAAGATTTACAAGTGTCATTCAATTTCCTTTGAACCCCGCGTGAATTTAGTTTTTTACTCGACGGATCTAATGAACCCTTCCGCCATCGAGTCCATCCACTACACCTGCGGATGTAGATACCTTGGTAATAGGAAAATCAGAAAAAAATATATTTTGACAAATCCTCGTACTAATCCGCGATTTTTTTGAAAATTTTTACATATATGAATTCCTTTATGCCCAATTATAATATTTGCGAAAACGCATGTCATAAATTACGGAGATACGCGAATAAAATGGGTCTTTTACGCAAAATAGAATGTGGAGGCACAGCCTTACTTACTTAGATGGCTTTTGTATTAAACAGAACGTCTTGTTCCATAAGCCGAACTAAGAATAGATTTCCAAACGCACCGATCTTTTACTTTGCTTCTCCAATTTTGGATGCCATGTTCTGTGATATCTTCTTCAACTTAGTCCTTCCATCGGAGTTTTGGCCTTTCATGGGGCGTATACCGTGAGTTTTGTTTGTATGACATGATGCCTTTATCTTTGTTTTTGTGTGTATGTATACCAACAAGGAGACTCTTGTTTTTATTTGTTTCTGTTTTCTATCTTCATTGTGCTTTGAGGTTTGGTGTTATACCGGAATTTGTTATGGTGTTTAATTATTCCTTATGTTGTGGTGGGTGCTTGTGGCTTTTTGTTTGTCTTTGTTGTCAGCAAACCATGTATTGTGTTCATCAATGATTGCAATATTATACGCGACATTTATATCCAAGTTATGTGAAAAGTGTATATGAGAAGTATATACACTCAAATCAAAAATTTCTGGGCTGGTTTTCTGGGTTGACAATACTTTTTGTAAACAAAATTAGATTATGATAGTTCCTACAATCGGTATTGTTAACGATTTTTACAATATTGCGGAAATTCAAAAGTTGTTTTTGTTTTCTATGTTTGGAACAAAAGATGGTATTTTTGGATTTGGATTACAATGTTTGAACAAAACAAATACATTTTTGGAACCAAAACAGATATTTTTGTTCCAACAAAAGCGAAAAATATTTTTTCTCTGCGTGTGCCTCATCTGCTTTCGCAAGTACCCATGCTTCAGATCCATAAATAAGTACGGGTAGTATCAGTGTCTGGTAGAGCGTAAGTTTTGTTTGACGAGAGGTGGTTTTACTTTTAAACTGTTTACTTAGACCAAAGTAGCATCTGTTGTCCAATATTATTCTTCTCTTTATTTCAAGGCTTATATTGTTGGTTTTATTTATGGCGGTGCCGAGGTAGATAAAGTCATTTACTATCTCAAATGTATAATTATCAACATCCACAGTTGGTCCGAGTCTTCTGGACGACTTGCGTGTTGATAGCATAAACTTTGTCTTATCGCCGTTGACTGCCAGACCCACTTTGGCAGACTCTTTTTCAATTTTTCTAAGGGTGGCTGTTACGGCTTGCGCTGATCTACGTATTATGTCTATGTCATCTGCGTATGCAAGCAACATTACATCTTTATTGTATATCGTGCTGTTTTTGTCTCTGGCCGTATATATATTCGCATCTCGTATGACCTTTTCCAGTAGGATAATAAATAGGTCACACGATAGACTGTCACCTTGTCTGAAACCTCGTTTTGTGTTGAAAGGCTCGGAGACGTTCTTTCCTATTTTAACCGCTGATCTTGTGTCAGCCAATGTCATCTTGCATAGTCGAATTAGTTTTGCAGGGATGCCAAACTCAGACTTGGCTTGAAACACCTTTGATCTAATTGGGCTGTCGAAGGCGGCCCTATAGTCGATCTGTCTTTCGTGGGTCTTCTCCAGTATTTGGCGCAGTGTGAAGATTTGGTCAATTGTCGATTTAACAAAAACATTGTTCCACAACATCCCATACGGGACAAGGGAGACTTCTCTCATATCAATGAGTGCACCCCGATTCATATTTAGCTCAATGATATGGGACCTACTGTTTATCGCCGAGTCCGAACGGCGTGTCTTAAGTCACCACTTGTGGAGAAGTTTTTCAAGGCTGAAATACTCAGGAAATGTCGCCAACATTACTGAGGGGTATTTTGCCACCGTTGAAAAATGTTTGATGTTGCCTGGCCGGGGAATCGAACCCCCGAGCTTCTGAGTGCAAGGCGGGCGTACATACCATTGCGCCACGGTGGCACCCAATTGTCGATTTACCAGGTCTAAAACCGCATTGGTATGACCCGATTATGTTATTGACCATGGGTTTTAAACGTTCACACAGCACACTCGACAGCACTTTGTATGCGATTGGGAGCAGACTTATGCCTCTGTAGTTTGTACACACCGTCTTGTCTCCTTTCTTGTGTACGGGACATAGGAGGCTGAGGTTCCAATCGTTGGGTATGCTCTCTTCCTGCCAAATTTCGGCAATTAACTGATGCATACTCCTTATCAACATTTCGCCACCGGTCTTGAACAGTTCGGCGGGCAGCCCATCAGCTCCTTCTGCTTTATTGTTTTTCAGCCGATTAATTGCTGTCATGACCTCGCTTTGGCTAGGTGGAAGACATTGGTTCTGGTGTATCTTCATCGCCGCCCATATTCGATACTAAGAGCTTCATGAAATGCTCCTTCCAGATCCTCAGTACGCTATCTGTATCAGTTACCAGATTCCCCCATGATCTTCTCTTCGCTTCTCCTCTCCCCTCTTCTCCCGATATTTTTCTTTCGCGCTTCGTGTTGCTACTGAATGCAGGGTTGCTCTGTATGCCGCGTTCTTTTCTTCAGTAGCCTTACGGCACTCCTGATCGTACCATAGATTTTTAGGTGGTGGTTTTTGGTACCCAAGCACAGATTTTGCGGCAGTTTGAAGTGACTGGGCTATTCTTTGCCACCGCGCTTCGACATTATCGGGACAAGCAGTTCCGTCTTCCAGCATGTGAGTCAGTTGAGAGGAATAGGCTTGTGCTATCTGTTGTGTTTGCAGCTTCTCGACATCCAGCTTCCGTCCTGTGTTAGATCGCACTTTTGCCGCAACATTAAGGCGAGTGCGTACCTTTGCTGCTACAAGGAAATGGTCCGAATCGATGTTCGTTCCTCGAATCGATCGGACATCTAACACACTGGGCGAGTGTCTTCCGTCTATCACAACATGATCAATCTGGTTTCTTGTTTTCCCATCTGGGGATATCCACGTGGCCTTGTGTATGTCGAGGTGTTGGAATCTGGTACTGCTCACTACCATGTTTTTTGCCGCTGCAAAATCGATCAGCCTCATTCCGTTGTCGGATGTTACCTCATGGAGGCTGAAATTTCCGATCGTGGGACCAAAGATATTTTCTCTCCCAATTTTAGCATTAAAATCTTCTAGAACAATCTTAATGTCATGGCCAGGACAGCGGTCATATGCTCTCTCTAGGCGCTCGTAGAATATATCCTTGGTCTGTTCATCTTTCTCTTCGGTCGGGGCATGGGCGCAGATGAGACTGATGTTAAAAAACAACAGGAGTGAAGCTGGAGACGAGATTTTTAAGCCTCCTATTTACCATAAATCCAACACCTAGTTCATGTTTCGTTTCATGGCAGCTATAATACAGTGCGTAATCGTTTGTTATTTTTACGTCTGCCCGGTTCCATCGCACTTCCTGTAAGGCGATAATATCAGCATTGTACTTGTCAAGTACATCCGCCAGTGCGCAAATTGCTCCTGCTCTGTAGAGAGTCCTGACATTCCAGGTGCAGATTCGCAGATCATGGTCCTTAAAACATTTGCGGGGTTCGTCAACTTTAGAGGGGTTTGTTTTTCTTCTTTTTCTTTGTTTTTTCATAGTAGGCGGTGTTTTGACGGGGTGAGTTACTAGCCCAACGCCCAACCCAAGTTTTTAACGTTCTTATGGGTGAACGCGCGGCACATGTTAGCTCACTACCTTCACCCCCAGGTGACACCACGGGGAGGTCAGTGTCCACTTGAGATGAAAGAGGGACCGAGATAAATTCTGGGCTTTGCCATGTTAAAGTCGGTCAAGTCCGTTGCTTGGTATCATTCATCCCCTACGTCACCCCGCGGTTCTTAAAAAATCTATTTGACGTAAAAAAAAACTTAATGGGCCCTTCGCTTTTTTAATTCTTGGGATTGAACTAATCAAAAAAAGTCCACTAGACCATAGGTCTACGGTGAAAATGGAGCTTCCCGATTTTGACTTTAAGGTTTTTATCCACACTTTTTTGACATTTTGGCATATAACGTACAAACCATTGAGATTTTCGATCCAACACAAAGACAAAAATTGTAGCCAAGGTAGTAATTAAGAACTCTCTAGTACACAGCAAAAGCATTGGAATGTTCCTTCAGGCGGTTTTGGCCTTGAGAAGGTGCAAACGTTTCGGAAAATGTCGTTAAATGGCTCTGTGCTACAAAAGTTGACCAGAAGAAAATTCAAGCATTCTGATGCAAATTTCTATCAAGTTGGGATCCATGGAGAACGAGAATGCATTTATTTAATTGTTGTCTTATTAGGACGAAGGTCATTTTTTTGTGAGAGTTTTTATTTAATTTAATTAATTGAGCTGATCATGACCTAAGGAAAAAGTGATATCTAGCGAAGTCCACACACATCCAACCAATCCCAGCAAAATGTTTCATGACAAATGATGAGTTGAATCATGGGTACAAGTGACATGTCATAGGTGAAAATTTAGGTAAATCACCAATTACATTTACAAGGGAGTGACACATACTTTCACCAATTCATTGTCATAGCATTTTGCACCAGTTCATTGTCATAGAATCTTGCACTAGTTCATTGTCATGGCATTTTGCACCAGTTCATTGTCATGGCTTCTTGCACCAGTTCATTGTCATGGCTTCTTGCACCAATGCTTTGGATCCGGATTTTCGCCAATCAGAAATAAAATTTGCAATACAATTACGTAATTTGTTGAACTAATAAGAATACAATGCGCAGATGATTTGTATCGCCAGATGTTATTTTACTTTATTTTGTATGTAATTTTCAAAATTATATATTATGTATATTAATCTGCAATATCATATTTATCTCTTCCGATGGCTGCAAGATATTTCTTTTAACTTGGGATTCCGTTTTTTTCAATATGTATTCGATAAATTATGTGTCAATCTCTGAACTAAGCTCATCATTTGGGAAATCTTGTATAAATTTGAATTCTGTTATGTTATTTCAAAAAAAAAAAAAAAAATCTAATCCTGTAATAGTTACCATGTTATGGTCTCTTTTATACTTATTTAACCGATCTTCTACTTTGCTTCTCTAATTTTGGATGCCATGTTTTGTGATATCATATTCAATTTGGCCTTTCCATTGGAGTTTTATTCTTCCCTCGGGTCGCATAACGTCAAATGGCAAGTATTCATATGCCGGTGGCATTTTTATCCATCCTGTTAACTTAGCCCAGCGAGCCCAATATTTGCTCGATATGTTTTACTATATGGTTGGTCGGCTGGTGGAGCTCGTGGTTTATAGACCGGGTCTTTTTCATACTTCTTTTTAATATTCACAAAACGAAACAGGTTTCCAAACACAAAATATATGTTTCTTTTGTTTTATATCAATTTACATTGTATTTTTAATTAAAATATATTAAATTTGCCACTATCGATCACTTTCATCTGACTTTTATTTTCATTTTAACAATTACTTCTGCAAGTACAGAATTGTTCGGGTATTTGTGTATTTGATAATTTATTGTGCGGCTACCTATCAATTTATTTAAACTCATGACAATATTATGACAAAGATCGGATCTTTCACCACTTCAATTTCACCCATGAAAATTCGATGAAAAAGATGTGATCTTTTACGACTTCAATTGCACTCATGAAAATTCGATGAAAAGGATCGGATATTTCACGACTCATTTCGCACTCATGCAAAAGAACCAGTGAAATCATGATTTCACATGGAATCACTTCCATTTAATTTTGCTGGGATATGCTACGACCGTTTCGCTGGTGGTTTAAGCCAGTTCATCAGGCATATTTAGATGAGGTGCTAGACAAAGACTGAGTTTGAAAACTTGTATATACTCTAAACTTATTGCAAATTTGCAGTTGTGAAATATTTTTTTTGAAGTCTTTTTATGGTAAATCATAAATTTAGCATCTAATTCATAAATTCAACATTCAATTTGTTTCATGGCAGCTATAGTAGTACAAAGCGTAATCGTTTGTGATCTTATAGTCGCGTCTCTTGCTCTTGCTTTAACGACTATTAAAGGTTAGGGGACGGTGAGTGTCCACTTGATATGAAATATAAACCAAGATAAGTCCCAGGTTTTATCATGTTATAGCCGATCAGAGCCGTTGATCTGTATCATCCATCACCTACGTCACCCTAAAATTCATATTGAACTTGTGTAGAAGTTCTGTTGATCTTATATGCGAAAATCTACCAGACTTCTAAGATTAGACTACTACTTAGACTACTAGACTTCTAAGATTAGACTTTCTTTAAAATATATAAGTGTCGTCTACGAAAATTCCTACTGATCTTCTCCAAGAAGCCACATATTAGTCTTTTGTTAAGAATAATTTCAGGACTTTTATAAGATTACCGTCATATCATCGAAGAGGAAACTTGTGTACTACGAGAATAATGGTCCTCTAAGAGGAACCTTTTGGAGGCCTATTTTGTAAGGAGCCTTGTTATTCTGTTATTATATATGTTATTCTAAAATAACAAGTAAAAAAGTATCAGTCGGCTTTGCCGACAGAGGTATACCCTCCGCTTGTGTATAAACAAACAATTTTTTAAAAAATTTTGGCGTTTGAACCGACAAAAATTTTGATTAGGATAAAATATCAAAAGTTTTGCGGAGGAGATACTAAAAGGTATGGATCGACATTGACCATTATGGAAGTGGAACTCCAGCCACTACATATGGTGTCATAGGGGTTTTTACACCCTTCGGGCTATCTGCTCAAGAAGTATGGACTTGCCCCTGAAAAAAACTTTTACCATCGTAATTGAGGCAGCGAATGCAAGTTGCTTCAACAAAAATCAAAGTGATTCGATATCAGGTCTTAAAGTGAACTTATCCGAAATTTTGTGTGGGAGATATCGGATGGAATGGACAAATATAGTCCATATTTGAACCTGATCTATATCTGGTAGATATATTACGATGTGTAAAGTATGGCCCAAGTCGGCTACTCCCTTCAAGAGTTACCGTACGAACAATTTTTCCGAACATTTTTTAAGGTTCCTGAAGGAGTGGACCGATATGGCTTATCTTCGAACTTAAACTATGTTTGGACAAAATATTACTAAGGCCAAATTTTGGACCGAATCGGCAGATTCCTTCGAGAGTTATCTTGCGCTCCAACCACCTCACACGGTGTCATAGGGGTTTTTTGCAACTTTCAGGCTATTTTCTCAGGAAGTATGGTCTTGCCGCTAATGAAGCTTGTACCGTCGTATGGGGGGCAGTGAATACAAGTTGCTAAAACAAAAATCAAAGCGATTGGAGAGATGATCCTAAACTTAACTTTTCCGAAATTTTGGGTGGGAGGTACCCGAAGGAGTGGACCGATTGAGTCCATATGAAAACATTATCTAAGTCGTGCACAAATTTACCGATGTGCAAAGTATGGACCAAATCGGTTACTCCCTTCAAGAGTTATCGTGCGCACAAATTTTCCGAACATTTTCGAACTTTTTTGTGGGAGGTACCGGAAGGAGTGGACCGATATAGCCCATCTTCGAACTTAAACTAAGTTTGGTCAAAATATTACGAAAGCTATAATTTGAACCGAATCGGTTCATCACTTCGAGAGTTATCGTGCGCTCCAGTCAGTCAGACAGACAGACGGACATTGCTCAATCGACTTCAAATTGTCTGAAACACATTTCGTCCAAACATACTTGGGGTTTAAAACCATTATTTCGATGAGGCACATTTTGCCCGTATGAAAGTGTATATGGTAAATTTCAAATTTCCTTTACAATTCCATAGAAAAAAAATTAAATTTTTTTTGGCGAGCACATCCGCCATTTTTGATACATGGGTTACGAAAACAATCGTGATTTCAAATCTGTTCGCGTTCACAAAATTGGATGCTGCACTCAAAAGTTATGGGTGGTTTTACTCTCTTATAAAGAAAAAATATTTAAAAATTCCTATTGTGTTGTAATAAGAACATGTATATCTGAATCGTTAACAGCATTTGATATCTATCCGTAGATTCTAAAATAGTTGCTAAATTAATTTTTATTTTCGCGGAAAATCAAAAAATATTGAAGGAATCTTGGAGTAAATTTTATTTATTCTAACTCAGAGTCCATAAAAATCTCTAAAAAATAATTTAAAAATACGTACAGAATCTAGACAACGCGTAGAAAAATGTGAGACCAAAATTATAAAGATCGCGTTTATAACTTGCATATTACAGCAACAACAAAGAACGGAAACTTATTGTTGGAAGTTATTTCATAAATATATTTTTGGTTAAATACGAACAATTTGAAAAATAAATGTTGGGAGTTATTCTATTATTTCGCTAAATTTCGATCCAAATCCTGAAGTATTTTGCTTAAACTTCTACGAGAAAAGTAATTAGTCATCGTGAAAGTATATTTGCTTTTTGTGATAAGCAATAGAAATAAGAAGTAGAGAGTAATATTGAAATTACAATCAAAGAAAAAACATAGAAATTAAAAACCGTACAATTCGCGAATTGGTTTAAATCGGTTGAGGTGCATGTGCTTTTCGGATACAGGGAGTCCATGTCTATCAATATGCATGGATTTTCCCATGTTTCATTCAGCGGCCAAAGTGTGCCATCAGTTGCATCTTACTATTCAAAAAACCTTCAATTGGGCAAAAATTACGCGATGTCCATATGATTATAAGGTGCATCCGATTTCAATGGCCGCCTATTAAAAATATGTCAATATAAATGATTTTAGACAGATTCGTCAAGAACTGCGGATGTGCCACCACATTCTATTTTGGGATAAATAAGGATATTACTCCCGAATCTTTGTAATTTGTGACACCTCTTTTTAGCAAATATTATAATCGCGTATAATGGATTATATTTATGTAAAAATAATCAAAGAAAATCGCGGTTCAATTCGCGGAATTGTCAAAATATATTTTTGCAGATTTTCCAACTTTCAAGGTATCTATATCCGGCGTTTTAGTGGACGGATTCGAACGCAGAAGGGCTTATTAGATCCGGCACGTAAAAAAACTAAAATCACGCGGGGTTCAGGGGTACCTGTACGACAGTTGTAAATTTTAAAGCCAAAAAATTGGTTTTTTCAAAAAATTTACGCACCAAATTTTCGCCTTTGGACTCCTATTACTAGGAAGCTGTACGGAGCACACTCATGAGATATACATCAGACGACGTGGAATCGCGAGTTCTACAATCCTATAACTAGTTTGGATTTATTATCTAGTTGCACCATATAATTATAAGAAAAATTCGAAAAGCACTGAAATCAAAACTTCAAAATGTCAGCATCAGTTTTAGGGGGATGCAGTGTATATACCGAAAATTCATACACAGGAACCATGTTGCCCAAGGAGTATTCTTTAGTTCTTTCTTTGAGCACAGGTTTGAATTTTGAGTGGTTTGGCCAGAAATCAAAAAAGAACACAAAAAACTTGTTTACTTCAACACATTTTTCCCATTTTTTTTATATTACCACCAACGCAGCTTCCACGAAAATTATTTGTTATGGTCCATATTATGAGATCGTGACTAAAACACTTCAATTAATATAAATATATTCATATTTTATAAAATATATTAACAGTTCGCGACTTATTAAATGGTGAACCTCAGCTTCAACGATTGTAAAACTTTTTTGAATATTACCATATACCCTCGTTAGCATAAATGCTGAGGGTATAAAAATTACTTGTCACGGCGTGTTAGTGTTCAGAGCCAAACTCATTACATTCAAAGACTACGCTAATAAGCGTTTGTCATGAAATCCATACAATGATTGAACAAATATACAGCTTTGTAAAAAAACAAATTGAATTTGAAAGAGGATAAGTTTGATGATAGCGAAGCCGTCCCACATCCGATATGTCTGAGGAGCCTTTACCAAAGGCCAAACATGTCATGTCACATAGTGGTGGGTGTGTGGGTTAGAGTCGTCGGCTTTCCTTCTTCACTTGCATTATTGATCATAAAGCTCGATTCCAACGAAAAATTAATTCTAAATATGATCTTTGCCTAAAAGGCAAACTCTTCAAATAAAAATTACATGACTTCGTTGAGAATACCTACCAGACTTCTATGTGAAGTCCTTTTGCTCATCTATGAAAAGTGTTAGTAGTTGATGTTGATTAATGCTTATGTCTGGACTAAGGCTGATATATGTACATACATATTAGGGATAAAACTTTTTGCAAATATAACACCACATAGCCGTGTAGAGCATGAAAAACTATTATGAAATAAGGTGTAATTTTTTCCCTATCGCGAAAAAAGTTTCCGCACCAAATGCATTGAAGTTCGGTAATGCATTTTTCAATTTTATCGGTTATAACAACATATTTGCTTTTCATTAAAATCTTCATTCTTTTGTAATCTAATTTAAAATCATTATCAAACCGTTCTGGAACAACTTGTTCTCAAATTGCGCCATTTCGGAGCATATTAGGAACTTTTGACACTATTGCAATTTTTGGTTTTTCTTTATAAACTCGTGAATTTTATGATTATATTTTTTGTACCTATCGGACAAGAGAATATGGTGTCATTTGCAACAAATCCGCGAAAGTTACAGACCGTTTTTAATGACTGCCTGAGAAAAATTTACACCTTATTTCATAATAGTTTTTCATGCTCTACACGGCTATGTGCTGGTATTTTTTTTTGGTTATAGCCCTAATACATATGCTTTCACTGAGTTGCCTGATTTGAGTTCAAAAAATATGAAATTAACCATTCATAAGTTTTCTTGTGTATACATACATACATATGTATGTACATGTTCATTCATTCCACGGTATAACACAATGCCACTAAGAACGTAATTCTCTTGAATAAAGAAAGTAATTTTGTTGTATAAATTCGGACACTTGTTGATTTCGAAAACACAAATTTACGATATTTACTAAATACGATAGACATTAGAGAACGGCATTCCACTTAGCGTAATTCAAATTACGAAATAAGTTTCGTACGATATTCGTAAAATACGAGAAACATAAAATGATACGATATTTCTCAAATAAACACACAATGTGATCCATCCATCCATTGTTACAACATAAAAGTACTCATCAACTTGTTGCATACTTTTAGGCACTGTAGAATGCGCAGTCGCTGTTACAAATTAAAAGTGAGTGTTTATTTACAACTGAGTTTAACTCAAGGATTCTCAGTAAGTTGTCCATTGTAAAAATTTGTAGTTAAAATATTGAAGTGTTGGAGTAGATTTAGCACGTGTATTTTGATGCTCTTTAAAAGTTCTCGAACTCAAATTGGTTATTTTGTTGTTGTAAAAATAAGGATTTATTTGTTCTAATGCGTGAGACTAGGTCAATGTGCAAGGCAATGTGTATGTACGAGTATGTATGTTTGTTTCGAAAATACCACAACATCAATTGCGGAGTCAGAGGACTACTAAAATAAACATACATACAAGTGAGTGTTAGCACATTCCTACGTGTTTTTATTAGTATTTCAGGACACACATGCAAACTTATTAAAAATTAGAGGTTCTAAGGAAAATAGAAAATAAAATACATAACATCTTTTAAATATTGAAATTTTTTACATACATGCAAGGATGGATATAGGAAAGTTGGATTTAAAGGACAATAATAGGATCATATTGTTGATCGGACCCAAGTTTCTTGATTAAAAATGTCTCTAGAGCTGTAAAAAGTACTGTGACTGGGCTTATGAGTTCAAAACATACCCAGCTAGCATTTGGAAGATTGTTTTTCAAAGGTCCTTTTGGTGATCAAAACCAGATTAACTCGCTTGTATGATCTCAAAGGGACTCGAAAGTGACTCCCTGTAATGATTGAAAAGAGTTCAATTTAAAATACAACAACAAATGTGTAGCAATCACAAAAAAATCATTGAGACGTTTAAAATGTGACCTTTTTTGTTGTTATTTATTGTCACATTTTAATTATCTGAAGATTGAAAAATTCTTAATCAAAAAAGGGTTATGCAGCCGTTTGAAAAGTGATTGTAATTATGTAACTTCTGATGATATTTTGAACAGCTAGGTGATTGAACACTGATTGTTTTTTTTTTGTTTTCAAACATAACGGTTTGGTTGTATATAATTCTCATATACACTTTCTACAAAACTTTGATATAAATATCACGTATAATATTATGAATATTGATAAAGACAAGACATGTCCAGGTTTTGCCAAATAAAATGAAGAAACAGTATATTAAAGGGATAATTAAAAGTCACTACAAAGCAAAAAACAGAGGAAAAGAAAGATACAAAAAACAAAGAAGAATAGAAAAAATCTTTTAATTGTTCCGTCTAATAAAAAGACTTATAAATGACCCACTAAAGACCCTTAAACGAAAACACTATGTCCCTGTTTATACAGGGAAAGTTGATGGGAAAGAAAATTGAGTTTATGGGCGAGGGAGTAGAGAGGAATAAGAGGGGGTACACACACCTCTGTACTGGCAAATTCTGTTTTATTTCGTTTTTCTTCTTATACAACCTGAAGTTGGCTGCAGATTTGTTTTTGCATTTTCTTTCATTTTATTTTCTCTGTCGAGAAACAAACAACAGCGGAGACAATTGAAAAAAAAACATTTGGAGGAAAAACTATTTTTTTTAAGCAAAAACAATTCGAAATAAATGGAAATATCAAAATTAAAATGCAATTCAATAGTTCCTTTAATAATTAATTGTTTATCACACACGTCCATTTTTACTTTTCATTACAATTTTGCCTTGGCTTTGTTTTTGAACGGCGCAATGAGAAAATAAGTGTGAAGAAGAATAAGAAAAATTATAAAATTGACACAATCATGATTTCCGTGTCTAAACAACAAGGAAATTGAGAAGAAAAATTTTCTTCCCAGTTTGAATGTCTAAACACGGTCTATGCAACACTGAAAAAGCAAACAACTTCTAGTATGCATTTTTTGAGAGTACATACATACATACATATGTAGACTACAAAAACCCTAGTAGGGGTTTGTCCTGTCAGATCCAGTTCGGATTTTATGGCCTCATCTAAACCGGGATAAATCAACACTTTTTTGCATTTATCAGGCCTTTATCTCAGAAACCAATAGGAATTTGGCCTTGCTGTCTTTAGCAAAATTGTAGCCCTAAACTAGTAGAACTTATCTTTTGAAATATAAAAACACTTAAGAAAAACTCCATCTACGGCATCAAAATCTATAAAATATAGACAATTTTACATAATTGCTGAAATTCTGGTCAGTATCGGCTAAACTATTGGGAGTTGAACCAAGTAACCTTTTGCAAAAATATAATATAATTCTTTAGAACCTCTAAAATGCTTACTTCATGTTGTTTCTGTGGTATTTTGCATCATATCTTTTACAACACGTATTTATGCGTATTTCTCGAATTTCGGATTTCACTACATTGTTGACATTTTTATTCAATCGTCGTTGAATAATGTACTGAAAACACTCTGAAGAGTTATGTATTACATATAGGGGAATATTTTTCCTTATTCCGTTGTCAGATGTTACTTCATGGAGACTGAAAATGCCTAAATTTAGCATTTAAATATCCCTCTCTCTCTAGACACTCGTAGAATACATCATTCGTATGTTCGTCGGACGTTTGTGACACTTCTCACATCAACCTGATTGAATCTGGAGACCAGATATTTACGTCTTCTATTTACCATAAATTCAACATCTAATTAATGTTTCGTTTCATGGCAGCTATAGTACAACACGTAATCGTTTGTGATCTTAACGTCGAAGATTCTAGGTGCAGATTCGCAGATCATGGACTTAAGAGCGTGGATCATCAACTTTAGGGGTGTTTTTTATACCCTCCACCATAGTAGGGAGGGTATATTAAGTTTGTCATTCCGTTTGTAACACATCGAACTAATCATTTGCGACCATATAAAGTATATATATTCTTGATCAGGATAAAATTCTAAGATGAGATAGAGTGCTGAAATTTTGCACCCGAGGGTCTTTTTTTCCATAGGCAGGTCAAGTTCGAAGATGGGCTATATCGATCCACTCTTTTGTGTAGCTCCCATATAACGGTACCTCCGGATTTGAGGTATTTTGACGTTCTTCGCCACATTTGCAGAACGAATTAGCTATAATTTGGCACTTATTGTTCCCAGTGATCAACAAACTTATATCCCAAAGGATATGGGTATAGGTCCATGTTTTGGTACGGCCCCCTTATAACCGTACCTCCCGATTATCGGTATTTTGAGCATTTTAGTTACAATTTTTAACCGAACTAGGTGTAATTTGACATTTGAGGTTCTCAGTGGTCATAAAACATCTCCACGAAACATCGTCAACATAGGTCTATGTTTTGGTATAGTTCTCATATAACGGTACCTCCCGATTTTCGGTATTTTGAGAATTTTAGCTACAATTTTTAACCGAACTATCTGCAATTTGACATTTGAGGTTCTCAGTGGTCATGAAATATCTCCACGAAACATCGTCAACATAGGTCCATGTTTTGGTATAACCCCATATATCGGTACCTCCCGATTTTCGGTATTTTGAGAATTTTAACTACAATTTTTAACCGAACTAGCTGTAATTTGCCATTTGAGGTTCTCAGTGGTCATGAAACATCTCCACCAAATATCGTCAACATAGGTCCATATTTTGGTATAGCCCCCATATAACGGTACCTCCCGATTTTCGGTATTTTGAGAATTTTAGCTACAGTTTTTAACCGAAATAGCTGTAATTTGACATTTGAAGTTCTCAGTGGTCATAAAACATGTCCAACGAAACATCGTCAATATAGGTCCATGTTCTGGTATAGCCCCCATATAACGGTATCTCCCAATTTTCGGTATTTTGAGAATTTTAGCTGCAATTTTTAACCGTACTAACTGTAATGATCGGTGTTTTGAGAATTTCAGCTACAATTTTGTCTATTCAAAAATAATCGTCAATATAGGTACATGTTTTGGTATATCCCCCCATATAACTGTACCTCCCGATTTTCGGGAATTTTCAGTGTCCACGAAATTTCTTCACTAAAATTCGTCAACATGGGTCCATTTTTGAGGGTCTACATTGTTTTGATGAAACTACCCTCAATTTGACTCTTGAAGTTCCCTGCAGCTATAAAACTTTTCCGCAAAAAATTTAAAGATAGGTTGACTCTTTGATATAGCCCCGTAGGTGGTACCTTTCACCTAGCTAAACACATTTTTTTAGATTAGATTAGATAACACTGTGCAACAAAATGGAGGTGAAAGTCTGGGGCACGGAAAATTCCTCTTGGGGAAGAAAGGCCTTGGTGAGTATATTATGAACCCCGAAGGACAGATCCGCCGTGAGTCGAACTTCCGCGTTATGGCGTGATGAAATTTTTGTTAGAGACCCTGTGGGCCATCAGGAATTAGCGTTATATCTTTGTTCACTGTTGCTTAAGTGCTCTACAAAAACAACAAACAAAGATATAATGCTAATTCATGATGGCTTACAGGGTCTCTTGCAAAAACTTCATCACGCCATAACACGGAAGTTCGACTCACGGCGCATCTGTCCTTCGGGGTTTTTAATATACACACACCAATGGCTTTCATCTCCAAAAGGAATTATCTCTGCCCCAACATTTGTGTTCACAGTGTAATTTAAGCAATAGTGGGAGGCAGTAGGCGTCTATCCATTGTCGAAAAGTTGTTCCACCTAAAATTGTGAAAGGACCCTAATTATTCCATTTTAATTAAGACCATTTTATGGTGGAGGGTATAAAAAGTTCGGCCCGGCCGAACTTAACGACTTTTTACTTGTTATTTGTGTAATGTTTTTAATCTAATGCCTATTTCCTTCGCGACATAAGCTGCTTAGTCTCAGAGTGTAGCAAAGTATATTGTTCGAATAATATCTATCCACCCCATCTTAAATATGCAGTATTCATAACTGCCCTACATGAAATGCAATGAAACGACCTAGTCCCTCTGAAAACATCTAAAAACAACGCATTGTGCAATAGCGCAATGGGAAAATATAGCTCACTTCATGTAAACAAACAACCGCAAAATCTGCACAGAGACCTCCATTATGAATCCACAAGGGCGTATCGGAAGAATAGGAGAAAAACTCTACTCCTACCAAAAACTATGTTTTTTCGTTTGTTTCATTCATCTGGACAGATTTTGGATGGAGTTTTAATCTATTTGCCATTCCCCACTCTGTAGATCTCCAATAATCCCTTTGTTTATTTATAATAAAGAATTTCTGGATAGATGTATGTAAGACAAGTAAAATAGTATCAGTCGACAGGGACATACCGTCAGTCTGCGAAATAATGAAACTAGTAAGCCATGGCTATTGTAATACCCAACACCACTAACCCTTGAAATTAGCCTTCCACAAATCAAAATTTCTTTATGGAACAAATAAATTTATCGTAGACGGTGCGCCTTAACTAACTTTAAATGAAAGGTGCTTACACCTGGGAAGTTTTTGCGGATTTTGAAACCACAATGTTCATAGATGAGGAAAATCAAAAAAAAAAAAAAAACAAAAAAAAAAAACAAAAAAAACTCACCGGAGGGTTTTTTAAATAAATCGCAGTCAAAGTTAACATTTTTAAGATTTTCACTTTTTGGCTTGGAAACCGCAAGTCCTATCTAAATGGGATTAGGGAAAATATTGTACCTGTAAAAAGTCTCTACAAGATTCACCTTTTGCGATATTTTCGTATTTTTTTACCATTTTTGAAAATAGAAATTTAAATTGGGACAATACACTGACTGCATCGCCTCCTTAAAACAATGTCATGTACGATGTCCTAAAAACCGCTTACACCTGGGAACTGTTTTGCGAAATCTGAAACATCAATGTTCAGAGATAAGAAAAATCCGAAAACAAAAAAAAAATCGCTGGAGGGATTTTAAATAAATCGCGGTCAAAGTTCATTTTATGTTTTCAGGATTTTGCTTGGAAACGGCTTAAAGAAAATATTATAGTGCTGAAAATCCTCTACAACATCCTCTTTAGTCCCATTTCGATAGGACTTGCCGTTTTCAAGCAAAATCTTGAAAACCTAAAATAAACCTAAAAATGTGAACTTTGACCGCGATTTATTTAAAAATCCCTCCAGCGATTTTTTCTTGTTTTCGAATTTTTCTTATCTATGAACATTGATGTTTCAGATTCCCCAAAACACTTCCCAGGTGTAAGTACCTATCATTTAAAGTTAGTTAAGGTAAGTTAGGTATGTAAGAAATGATTTTTTGGATTGAGGCACCGTATCACACAAAGCTTAAATAATAATATAATAATTGATTCATACACATCCCAGAAGGGACAAGTCAAATCAATGAGTGAGAGTAGCCTGATTCATATTCGCTCAGCTTATCTCCAAATCCGAACGGCGTGTCCTAAGACACAGCTTGTAAATAAGTTTTACAAATATTCAGAAATACTCAGCAAATTTTGCCAACATTACTGAAGTGTATTTTGTAACCATTGAAAATTTGATGTTGCCTGGCAGGAGAATCGTTTTAAAAAAAGGTGGCAAAGCAACCCATGCTGCAATGTATGTATAAAAATCCAATTGGACAATTAATACGCTAATGGGAATGGGAAAATGTGGTTCTCTCCACAAAACCCATTATATATTAGGCAGTAGGCCCGTTACCTAGCAGACACGTTATTGCAATTTGCATCAGGGGGAAAGGTCAGTAGTTTTTTCCATATGTAGGCTACTTTGCCGGTATATACCCTCCAGGAAATAAAATATAGACCAAATATATATTTTTTATTGTTCATACAAAATTAATGGTAATTTTTACCCGCTATATAATCCAATATTTTAGGCATCTTATTTTACCTAAACTCTTACCTCGTGCAAAATTTCGTAATTATTGAGCTATAAGTGCGACTTCTAGCGTGTTAATGATTACACTACAAACAAATAACAGGGTATATTAGGATGTAATTAGTAGACAGCGGAATTTTATGCAACCCCTATTTTTGGTCCGATTCATGTCAAATTTTGGGACTGGGCATATTTTTGGCTTCTGATTACATTGCAATCGAAACATATGACATATGCAAAATTATGCAAAATGCATAAATTTTTGCATATGCAAAATTTATGCATTTTACATATTTTCTTATGCAACAAATATTTCAATAATAGGTACAAAAATGTCTATGTGCACAATTTTTCTGTTTAAAATTCTCTTCAGACAAGTCAATAAAATAGAGAAATGTATAACCACAGCCACAACCTTCAAAATACCGAAAATCGGGAGGTATCGTTCTATGGGGGCTATATGAAGGCCTGAACTTAAGCCGACTAATTTTAGGTGGAAAGTTATATACCCCCAACGAAGACTTAATACGGAATTTAGCCTTTTTGGAGTGATATTGAGGGCACATCCTTCAAAATACCAGAAATCGGGAGGTACCGTTCTATGGGGGCTATATGAAGACGTGGACCAATACCGATAAATTTCAGTTGGAAAGTTTTATACCCCCAGCGAAGACTTAAGACCGAATTTCAGCCATTTCGGGTGGATATTGAGGGCACATCCTTCAAAATACCAGAAATCCTGAGGTACCGTTCTATGCGGGCTATATGAAGACGTGGACCTATACCGAAAAAATTCTGAGAGAAAGTTTAATACTGCAAATGAAGACTAAGTACTAAATTTCAGCCATTTCGGTGTAATATTAAGGCCACAACCTTCAAAATTCCGAAAATCGGGAGGTACCGTTCTATGGGGGCTATATGAAGGCGTGGACCTATACCGACAAATTTCAAGTGGAAAGTTTTATACCCACAACGAAGACTAAATATCAATTTTCAGTCATTTCGGTGGGATATTAAGGCTACAATTTTCAAAATACGGAATATCGGTAGGTACCGTTCTATGGGGGCTATATGAAGACGTGGACCTATACCGAGAAATTTCTGGTGGAAAGTTTTATACCCCCAACGAAACCCAAATGCCAAATTTTAGTCATTTCGGTGGGATATTGAGGCCACAACCTTCAAAATACCGAAAATCGGGAGGTCCCATTCTATGGGGGCTATATGAAGACGTGGACCTATGCCGACAAATTTCAGGTAGAGTGTTTTATACCCCCAACGAAGACTAAATACCAATTTTCAGTCATTTCGGTGGGATATTGAAGCTACAACTTTCAAAATACCGAATATCGGTAGGTACCGTTCTATGGGGCCTATATGAAGACGTGGACCTATGCGGACAGATTTCAGTTGTATAGTTTCATACCCCTAACGAAGACTTAATACCAAATTTCAGCCATTTTGGTAGGATACTTAGACCACAAATCCTTGAATATATTTTTGCATATGGTTTTGCATATGCTCTTTTTATGCAGATATGTACAAATATGTCAAAATATGCACGATATGCAGAATATGCAAAATATGCAAAAATTTCTGGGCCTAATTCGTTTTATTTTGTAATAAAACGAGTTTCTGTCTAATCAGATTTTCTCTACGACCATCCTAACCATATATGCATTTGCATAGGATTCCGCAGTCTAGTAATTAGGATGTAAATCTGTTATCTTACCCAGCAAAAAAGTTTGGAAGTAGTGCAATGCAGAGTTATGATTTCAATACATCTTTCGATGCAGTCCACACGGAGTTATGAAAATGCACTGCGCTCGATACATTTTGGAAGCACTCGCTTAAAGATCCCTAGCCAAGCAAGCCAATTTTTTGATCCCTACAGTCGCAGTCTTTTTTTCTGAACACAAGAAAGAAATACAAACTAAAGTTATGAACATTGCTGTAATTCACGAGACTCAAATTATTTTTGAAGTGGAGTTGGAGTTTTTTGGAAATCTGAACTGAAGTAGGAGGAAAAATGAAAAACCATTTGGATGATGAAGCAATATCAATTTCGATGTCATAAAAGGCAGAGTAGAGGAAGTAAACTTAGTTACGATCAAATTTAATGGCGAGTTTTTATAATTTGTGTTAATGTAATAAAGTTAATATTCTTGTTTTACACGAATAAGCAATGTATTTTATTTATTTTGGGATATTTGGCTTGCATTTTATAACATCTTTAGACTGCATTTAAAATCAATCCAAAACACTACATCAAAGGCTGTGATTTGGATCGAAAATGGAGTGCACCCTAGCTGTGTGCGTGGAAGCAAAATGGAGTGCATCCTAGCTGCGCGCTCTCTTGTAAAATTCATAGGTGAATTCGTAAGAAAATATGTACTCCAGCGGCAATTGTTCTAGTGATTTAACTGCATCCGCGGATGCAAACTTTTTGCTGGGTTATTATCACAATTAATAGAAAGGTCAAGCGTTCCTCTTCCAAGTATAGCTTACTTGACTGGAATGTCTTTTACAGGAATAAAGATCTTAGCTGTATATTAAAAATTTTCACAATTTTCACACAAAAGTTGTGGTCCATTTATCCTCTAAATATTATCTGATCGCCATCTAAAATTATAAGCTTCTTCTTTGTCATACACTCTTACCTTATTTAAAATTTCGCGTTGATCGGACTATTATTGCGACCTACAGAGCCGCTACAAAATTGGATCAATACTATGTTTTGGTCCATTTCACCCGCTAAATATTTCATCATCGATAAAAATAGGGATCTTTTTGCAAACTTACAGCCTAATCGTATCTGTCTTTAAAGGCGTATCAACGCCTTTATGAAGGTTGAAGTCATCGTGTAGGTTCTGCAGAGTTTCAATTTCTTGACATTTTCTATTAAGTAAATTATTTTTTGCAGCTCTTGTCAAGGTTCTGTAGTGGGATTTTCTAACTCATATTTTGAGTTAATGACAAAAATCGGTAACTTAAAAACGCAAAATTATGAAAGGATCGTTCAAATAAAAGTTGACAACTCTGTTTCTATTGGTAGAACTTTACGACTACTTTTTATTGGTCATTAACTTACCGAATAATTTAATTACCGAAATTAAAAACATTTTAATTTTAAGGTTTTTTTGTTGGTAACTCCAAAAATGTGTTAGATAATCGAAATACTGATTTCTTTATTTATTTCCCAGTATCTTTCGAAATTTCTATTTTCCCCTGGTTTCTTAGGATTCGTAATTTTGTTTATTTCCTCAGTGACCGATTCATTTTCTCTTGATGCAGCCGAGTTTTGTAGGCACATATTTGTGGTGGAATTTACCTCTGTTTGACGTTAAGTTTTATTATAAAGAACAGGTATTTTATTCTAAATTTTATGTAGTAAATATATCCTGCAAGTGTATTATTGGTTTAGATACCGCTATAGATATGGACTTGATTACACAGGTTAATAATATTTCTACCAAAAATAAATTAGTTGATAAATATTCAGATGTTTTTCAAGGCCTTGGTCTTTTGCAAAAGGAATTCAATCTAAAACTTAGGGATGATTGAGCCGGTGGTTGAACCACCTCGTAGAGTTTAAAGTTTAAAAGAAGAATTAGATCGCATGGTTAAAATGGGGGTAATGGCCCCAGTGAGTGAGCCAACGGATTGGGTGAGTTCAATAGTTCTTGTAAGCAAACCAAGTGGCACTATAAGACTTTGTTTGGACCCAAGACATTTTAATAAAGCAATAATGAGAACAAAGCATCCATTTCTACGGTGACCAATGTTTTCGGATGAAAATAGAGGACATACAGATTGATGAAAAGTTAAAGGCTAAAAAAGAGGACGGGTATTTTGTAATGCTTTAATAAAATATTCAACTAACTTAAATGGTTTTGTTATTAAAAACTTACCTTCCAAAGTTTTAAAATCAACGGGGAAACTAGTGATTTTGTTTAAACCAAGACAATATTTTTTTATTTCTGCCTAGGGTTCTCCATTTATTAATGATATAATTTGCTTCAAAGGAAGGTCAAGAGTTGGTTTTCAATTTGTCGGAATATTCCCCCAAAATTCCCCCCATTGCGACCCACACTGCCTCTTAAAAATCGGATAATTTGTTTTTTGTTCCACTTCACCCCCTAAATATTTCACGATTACTACCAAAAAATAATCGTTTCTGTTCTGGTGGGAATCCGACCTCCATACAAAAGTTAGTGACGATATATCCATAATTGAGGTCTGGAGTTTGATTAAAATTGTTAATGGACAGACGGGCACACGTCTCAAAATTGCTTTATCTCGTCTATATGAATTTTGCTATACCAAAAGGGATGCCTACGACGAATATTTCGCGGTGTAAGATACATTTTCGGAAAAACAAAGTTATTATACCCTTTCTTCATTGAGGTGTAGGGTATAAAAAGAGGACATAGAGTACGTCCAATGAAAATAGAGTACAAATAGAGTACGTTAAAAAAATAGAGGACGGACACCCAAAATAGAGTACTGTACTCTATAATAGAGTACGGTTGGTCACCGTATCCATTTCCCAACATAGAGGAATGTAAAGCAAAACTTAGTGGAGCAAAAATTTTTTCAGCGCTAGATGACAAAAGTGGTTTCTGGGTGGTGCCATTGGATGACAAGTCCTCCAAGCTTTGTGCATTTAGTACACCTTTTGGACGTTATTGTTTCCTAAGATTGCCTTTCGGCATTAATGGGGCCCCGAAATATTTCATGCCGAAATGGTAAGACTATTTGGTGAAATTCCCGGGTTGGTAGTATATGTTGACGATTTTTTAATTTATTCATAAAATGTAGAAGAACATTTAAGAACTATAGAGATGGTGTTAGAAAGAGCTTTGAAAGTGGGACTTAGATTTAATGAATCAAAATTTACAACATAAAAAAATTTTTTGGTCATATTTTTGATAATTCAGGTGTCCGAGCCGATGACGAAAAGATTAGAGCAATAGTTAGTATGCCAAGGCCAGAAAATGTTAAAGATTTGCAGAGATTTTTGGGTATGATTAATTACTTGGGTTCCTTCATAGAAAATCTTTCTGAGGTGTGTTTGAAATACATTGGTCAGCTCATCATGAAAAAGAGTTTAACGATTTAAAAAACGAGATTACGAATGCTCCAGTCCTTACTTATTTTAATCCCAATAAATATTTGGTTATCAGTGGATGCTTCGAAATCTGCATTAGGTGCTACAATGTTGCAGGAAAGAAGACCGATTGCATATGCATCGGCATTTTTAACTGATTGCCAGCAAAATTATGCACAAATTGAAAAAGAGTTGTTCGCTATTTTATTTGGTTGTACAAAGTTTCATCAATACATTTATGGGAATAAGGTAATAGTGGAAACAGATCATAAGCCCTTAGTGACATTATTTGATAAACCACTATTTAAAATTCCACCAAGACTTCAAGGTTTTATGCTGCGTTTACAATGCTATAATCTCGTAGTTAGATATAAACCAGGAAGGGAATTGAAAATAGCGGATACACTATTAAGAGCTCCCCTAAGAGATGTGGCCATGGCAGAACTTGATGAGGAAATATCACTTCAGTGCAATTTTATATATTCTTCTCTAGAGAGTTCATTCGCAGACATGGATGTAGTGAAGGAAGAGAGTAAAAAGGACGAAACATTTTTAAAATTATTTAAATATGTTAAGGGAGGATGACCTAATAGTAGAACAAATTTGGACCATGATGTTATGCCTTACTTTAAGATAAGGGATGAACTAACAATTCTGAATGACATTTTATTAAAAGGCAATCAGGTTGTGATCCTAAAGAATAGGCGAAGAAGAGTATTGCAGGGGATTCAGGAAGGACATATGAGGGTGTCAATGTGTCAAAATCTAGCTCGTCAGACTGTATATTGGCCCAATATGAATAGTGAAATTGAAAATCTTGTATCAAATTGTGAGGTGTGTTTGAAATACAAAAAATCGAATACTAGACCAGAGATTTTGCCACACGAAATTGTAGATGTCCCATGGTACAAAGTGGGATGCGATCTTTTTGAATACAAGAATAAAATGTATATACTTGTTGTCGATTATTATTCAAAGTATATATAAGTCGAATATCTAAATAATGGTTATAACAGTAGGAACGTGATTACTAAGTTAAAATCCATATTTGCACGGCATGGGATACCTAACATATTTATGTCTGACAATGGTCCGCCTTTTAGTTCAAAGGAATTTAAAATTTGTTGTCGCGACTGGGAAATTGAACATATTACGTCAGGTCCATTTTTACCAAGGTCAAATGGGTTAGCAGAACGATCTGTGCAGACAGTAAAGAAAATGTTATTGAAATCGTCCGAGAGTAAGTCTGATCCCTATGTGGCTTTATTGCACTATAGAAAAACGCCAAAAGGTAATATGCCTAGTCCTTCTGAATTGCTTATGTCTAGATCCTTACGCACTAATGTTCCATCAATGTTAATCCATCACGAACCAAAATTGGTTGACAAAAAATGAGACGAAATTAAAGAAAACTTCAGAGTACTATAATAAAAAGTCCAAGGTTTTGAATCCAGTTGGTGACGGCGATAGTCATGTTTAAGAAAACACCATCCAGCTATTGGCAACCTGGACAAATTATAGAAACATGCAAAGAGCCAAGGCCTTTTGTAGTTTTAGATGAGAATGGTTCTATGTTTAGGAGAAGGCAGGAGCACATAACAAAGAGAGCTTCTGATGAACCGAAAGAGCAAATAAATGTACGTTATGATAGATCAGAAATTAATGAGGTAGACAATCTTGTTCATAGTGATATTAATAGAGATGAAGTTCAATTGGAAAATAACCACAGCAAAGAAAATAAGGAAACTTATGTAACGAAAAGAGGTAGAGAGGTTAGGAAGCCAAAAAGGTTTGGTGAAGAATAATTATTTTTATCATTAATATTAAATATAATGTATTATGCTATATAATACTTGTTTGTGTGTAAAAGGGAGATGTTGTATAAGTTAACATCAAATATATTTCTTCAAACCACTGTCCAAACATCACATCATATCGCAACATGATCTGCTTAGTTTGCATGTGAACGTCTGGACAAACGTATTCGCATAAGTTCATTTAATATGCCAACGAGGAGTATTGGATTTCACTATGGGAAATGCTGAATAAACTACACGTGTAGAGGGAATACAGCAAAATTAGGTTTGGATTATGATTAAATTAAGTTAAAAGTTTTGTGTCCATTTATTACTCAATAAAGTAAGACGTGCAGTTCGCACGTCCGGTTTTTTTAAAAACATAAAATAATTTATTTTATTTTATCTGGCGCCCGAGCAGGGACCCCTCCGCGTTTATCCTTACAAAGTCTGCACCGTAGTGGCAGCAAGGACCGGGGTCCAGTCGTAAAAAATAGAAAAAATAAAAACGCGCAAATGTTTGAATTTATAGATCGCGGAAATGGTGCGCCCTAGTACCATTAAATTCGGAAACGGGAGTCTGTAAAAAGACAGCGGCCGCGGTGTAGCTTAAGTAAAAAACATTAGAACATTAAGAGAACAAACAAGAAATTGAACAAATGTGAAAAAACTGCAGTCAAAAGTGAATGTGAAAAATAATTAAAAATTAAGAAAAAGAATGAAAAATAGAAATAGAATTAAGAAATTAAAAATGTGAAAAACTATAAACAATGAAATGAAAAATACATTGAAAAGTAAATAAATAAGAATAACAAATTAAAAAGTAGAAATTAAACAATTAATTAAGAAGAGGAAAATAAAGATAATTTGAAAAAGAATATTGAAAAGCAAATTTTAAAAATATAAACTAAGGAAACAAAATTATATTAAAGTGAATAAGAATACAAAAATTGTTAAAGAAGTAGAAAAAAAGATAAATTTGAAAAGAATATTGAAAGGCAAGTTTAAAAAATATAAATTAACGAAATAAAATTTATATCATAGTGAATAAGAATACAGAAATTGTTAAAAAAGTAGAAAAAAGATAAATTTGAAAAGAATATTGAAAAGCAAGTTTAAAAAATATAAATTAACGAAATAAAATTTATATCATAGTGAATAAGAATACAGAAATTGTTAAAAAAATAGAAAAAAGATAAATTTGAAAAAGAATATTGAAAGGCAAATTTTAAAATATTAACTAACAAAATAAAAATTTATATTATAGTGAATAATAATACAAAAATCGTTAAAAAGTAGAAATTAAGAAACCGAAAAAACTATTTCCAAGCAAAAAATGATTGCAGGCTATTTTTGGTAAGAAATTGTTTAATATCCTTAAAAATCCTTTTTCCTAAAATTCAAAAAAAAAAATAATGACAGAAACATCAATTGATGAATTAACAAAAAAACTTAGTGCCATGAGTACAACTTCAAAATTTTCTTCCTCTCAGAGGGATGAAATCAAGGCAATAGTTTCAGAATTTTTCAAATTAGACTCAAGTTTAGAAGAGGATTGCGATCACCCAATAGGTGTTGTAAAATATGAGGAACTTGAAAAAATCCCTGATATTGTTAAAACTATTAGAGAATTTTCAGGGAAACCTGGTGAGTTTGGGTCTTGGAGAAAATCCGTTGAAAGGGTATTAGACCTTTTCAAAGATTTAAAGGGAACAAGTAAATATTATGCTATTTTGCATACAATTAGAACAAAAATAGTAGGAGAAGCAGATACGGCACTTGATTCCTACAGAACCCCTTTAGATTGGCCTCGAATTAGAAAATGCCTTATGATGCATTATTCTGATAAGAGGGACATAGGAACCCTAGAATATCAACTATCTACAATGACACAGGGTCAAAAGTCCATAACGGAATACTATCAAGCCGTATACCAGCATCTATCATTGATTTTGGACAAGATTGCTTGTCTAGAATTAGACGATAGTAGTATGCTGGCAATGACTAACTCCTATCGAGATAAGGCCCTTGATACATTTATAAGGGGCCTAAGAGGGGATCTTCCAAGACTTCTAAGCGTTAGAGAACCGTCCTCATTGCCTCAAGCACTACACATATGTCTTAAACTGGATAATATGAACTACCGTATGAATCAGACATATGGACATACTCAGAGAATGGAAAATGTAAGAAAAAATAACGCAGGACCTTTTACAAATTTTTATCCACAGTTAGCTCATATAGGTAGAACTGCAGGACCGCCACTACCACCGCGACTTCCTCCAAGACCAGTACAGCAGTCATTTAATGGTCAAATGACATATCAACCACGAAATTATCCTTTGCGAAATCCAGGACTCCAAAACAATTTTTCACCAAATCCAGGATATCAAAATAGTTTTTATACTCAAAACCCATACCAACTTAGAAATTTTTCTGCACCGAATACAGGATATCAAACCAATTTTCCAAAAAGTCAGCAGACTTTTCAACGATCTGAACCTATGGACATAGATCATTCCACGCAAACAAGACAAATAAACTACGCCAATAGGCCTCCTTTCAATCCTGCGAACAAAAGATCTGCAGCAGGATCATTCCAAGTTCCAGCAAAGGTTCAAAGAAATTTTCATATTAATACAGGAGAAGAAAGATCCGACCATATAGATGAAAGAAGGGACTCCTGCGTCCCAGAAGGTAATGAAAGTAATGAATCAGAGCTTGGAAACTATTCTCAAGCTATTGAAAATGAATTTGTTGAAGATATTGCTAACAATCAATATGGAATCGGAGTACCAGATAATATCTTGGATGAATACTCCAATGAAGATTTTAATGCGGATCTTAATTTTTTTGCATAAGGAGTTCCTCGTTGCCATACTTTAAAACTAAAACGAGGAACGGTAAAATGTTAAAAATTCTTTTGGACACAGGAAGTAATAAAAATTACATTAAACCCGAATCAAGGACATTTTACAGCAAATTCAGTTAGCAAAAATATAAAAATAACCCATCATACTTTTTTAAGTATTTTCGGACCAAAAATAGAGCCCATAAAATTTTTCCTTTTGCCAGGATTAAAAACATTTGATGCAATATTAGGTAGTGATTCCATGAGAGAATTATCCGCTGTTATTTACACATCTGAGAACTATTTTTGGATAAAACATGTTGGAAAAATAGCTACATCTCAACATTTCTTTCAAGACGTCAACAACATAGAATTAAGAACAGGACACCTAACTAAGGAGCAATCAACAAACTTAGGGGAAGTTATAAAAAACATCCTAACTTATTTACAGATCCTGATGAAAAATTAACTTATACCACAAAGGTGGTTGCTGAAATAAGAACGACTTCAGATACCCCACTGTACACTAGAAATTATCCTTACCCGCTTTCCTTAAGAGGAGTCGTTGACGAGGAAATAAAGAAGTTACTAAGAGATGAAATTATACAACCGTCTCGATCCCCATACAATTCCCCCATATGGGTGGTACCGAAGAAAGAAGATGCTTCTGGTCAAAAGAAATATAGGGTGGTTATAGACTATAGGAAGTTAAATACTATAACAATTTCAGACAAGTATCCCATTCCCGAGATTACAGAAGTTCTGTCTAATCTTGGAGGAAATAAATTATTTTCGGTAATAGACCTAAAAAGTGGATTTCACCAAATTCCACTTAAAGAAGAGGATCGAGAAAAAACTGCATTTTCTATATGTAATGGGAAGTATGAATTTACTAGACTCCCATTCGGTCTAAAAAATGGACCAGCAATATTCCAAAGAACATTAGATGACATCCTTCGCGACTTTATAGGGAAAATATGCTACGTTTACATAGATGATATCATAATTTTTAGCAAAACTGAAGAGGATCATATTAATCACCTTAATATAATCTTTCATACTATAGAGAAAGCGAATATGAAAGTTCAGTTAGATAAATGCGAGTTTTTTAAACAAGAACTAGAATTCTTAGGATTTGTAGTATCGGTTGACGGGGTCAAGACAAACCCCAAAAAAGTAGAATCTATCATAAACTTCCCATATCCTAATACATTGAAAGAACTTCGCTCACTCCTGGGACTTTTTAATTATTACAGACGGTTTATAAAAGGATTCGCTGAAATGGCAAAACCTTTAACAAACCTGTTAAGAGGAAATAATGGAAGGGTTTCTAGAAATGAATCTAGTAAAATCAAATTACATCTGAAGGAGGCAGAAAAAAAGCCATTGACTCAATAAAAAATTCGTTAATATCTGAGGAAGTAATATTATCCTATCCAAATTTTGAAAAAGAATTTCACTTAACAACCGACGCTTCAAATATAGCTATAGGTGCTGTGCTAAGCCAAGAAAGTCGACCTATAACATTTATCTCAAGAGCTCTCTCAAAAGAAGAAGAGTCTTACGCCACTAATGAGAGAGAAATGTTAGCAATAGTCTGGGCATTAGATAATCTTAGAAACTACCTATATGGTAAATCAAAAGTAATCATCTACACTGATCATCAGCCCCTAACGTATGCACATAGCAATAAAAATAGTAATATGAAAATGAAAAGGTGGAAAGCTATACTTGAGGAATAATAATAATAATAATTGTTCCACAAACATCCCAGATGGGACAAGGGAGACTTCTCTCATATCAATGAGTGCACGCCGATTCATATTGGCTCAATGATATGGGACCTACTTTTTATTGCCGAGTCCGAACGGCGTGTCTTACGACACCACTTGTAGAGAAGTTTTTCATGGCTTAAATACTCAGGAAATGTCGCCAAGCATTACTGAGGGGGAATTTTGCCACCGTTGAAAATTTGATGTTGCTTGGCCTGGGATTCGAACCGCAGACCTTCTGAGTGCAAGGCGGACGTGCTAACCATTGCACCACGGTGGCCCCCAATACTTGAGGAATACAACCATGAAATAAGGTATAAACCAGGCAGCACTAACATAGTTGCAGATGCCTTATCAAGACCCCCGACTTCTGGCATAAATACTCTGACCGGTACCGTTCACAGCGACGAAAGTTCATCTGAAAATTTAATACCTAGTGTAGATGCCCCTATTAACGTCTTTAAAAATCAGATCTTCTTAATTATTGGGGAAATTTCATCTTATCAGTTTAAAATAATATTCCCTGGGTTTCATAGGCACACCATTGTAGAGCCGGTATTTGACAGAACAAATTTAACAAATTTGTTAAAAAGATACCTCAATCCTTCGGTTATAAATGGCATTAAAGCTCCGGAATCAGTAATGGGAAAAATACAAGAATTGTATCCAAATCATTTCGTTAATTATAAGGCACGTTATACTCAAAAATTTGTCGAGGACATTACATCTGAAGATGAAGAAGAAGACATTATAATCGAGACTCATAAGCGAGCCCATAGAAATGCCGTAGAAAACAAGGCCCATATTTTAGAAAGATTTTATTTTCCTAGTATGTTGTCTAAAATCAAAAGAATAGTAAAACTGTGCTCCATATGTAAGAAAAGCAAATATGATAGACACCCTAATGAACCAAGATTAAGTGAAACTCCAATTCCTTCATATCCCGGAGAAGTAGTGCACATAGATTTGTTCTCTACAGATAGAAAAGTAATTTTGACGTCCTTGGATAAATTTTCTAAATACGCGCAAGCGAAAATACTAAATGGAAAATCAATTGAAGACATAAGAAGACCATTAAGAGAACTTATATTTTTCTTTGGTGTTCCTAAAACAATCGTCATGGACAATGAGAAATCTTTAAATTCGGCTTCCATACTCTTTATGATGAAATACGAGTTAGGCATAAATGTATTCACAACACCACCATACAGAAGCGAAGCCAATGGACAGATTGAACGTTTCCATTCTACGCTTGCTGAAATTATGAGATGACTTAAAGAAGAGGAAATATGTAGGAGTTTTGATGAATTGGTAGAAAGAGCAGTGAATGAATATAATCATTCTGTTCATTCGACTGTGGGTAGAAAACCAGTAGATTTGTTCTTTGGAAGAACCGTCGACTTTTCACCTGGGGATTATGAACGGACACGTGAGACAAATATAGAAAGGCTACGAAAGAAGCAGAAAAATGATTTAAAATTTCATAATAAGAAAAAATCTGAACCTAAAACTTATATTCCTCGTCAAACTGTTTTTGTCAAAATCAATAAAAGATTGGGAACCAAATTGACCCAAAAATATAAAGAAGAAATAGTAAAAGAAGATAGAACTTCCACAATAGTGACACAAAGTGGAAGAGTCGTCCATAAGAAACATATTAGAAATTAAAAGCATTTTCGTTACAGGTTTATATTGATTCTAGGCAATTGTGCCGGAAATATTCAAATACTGGATTATTCCAACACCAAATTGGTTACAATTGACGCTGGCTTAGCAAAAATCCAGTCTGGTACATTTAAGCTAGTACACCTGTTTGATTTGAAAAATTATGAAGATGTTGCTATAAATATGGAAACACTAATTGGAAAAAACATTGGCATTCACCATCCCATCCTTCCTTACCTACTCCACTATACATCCCGAATAAAATCCTGCCTATCCCGCTTAAAACCAAAACTTAGACCTAAGCGATCTATAGATTTGCTAGGCAGTGCTTGGAAATGGTTGGCTGGAACACCAGACCACCATGATTTAGAGATAATATCACAAAAAATAAATAACATGTTACAGAATAATAATAATCAAGCCATTATAAATCAATTAACAATAGAAAAACTAAATAGAATTACAAATGAAACAAATAGGATAATTAAAGAAATTAAAGAGGAACAAACATTGGATAAGGTAATTGAATGATAAGGCAGTGAATGAATATAATCATTCTGTTCATTCGACTGTGGGTAGAAAACCAGTAGATTTGTTCTTTGGAAGAACCGTCGACTTTTCACCTGGGGATTATGAACGGACACGTGAGACAAATATAGAAAGGCTACGAAAGAAGCAGAAAAATGATTTAAAATTTCATAATAAGAAAAAATCTGAACCTAAAACTTATATTCCTCGTCAAACTGTTTTTGTCAAAATCAATAAAAGATTGGGAACCAAATTGACCCAAAAATATAAAGAAGAAATAGTAAAAGAAGATAGAACTTCCACAATAGTGACACAAAGTGGAAGAGTCGTCCATAAGAAACATATTAGAAATTAAAAGCATTTTCGTTACAGGTTTATATTGATTCTAGGCAATTGTGCCGGAAATATTCAAATACTGGATTATTCCAACACCAAATTGGTTACAATTGACGCTGGCTTAGCAAAAATCCAGTCTGGTACATTTAAGCTAGTACACCTGTTTGATTTGAAAAATTATGAAGATGTTGCTATAAATATGGAAACACTAATTGGAAAAAACATTGGCATTCACCATCCCATCCTTCCTTACCTACTCCACTATACATCCCGAATAAAATCCTGCCTATCCCGCTTAAAACCAAAACTTAGACCTAAGCGATCTATAGATTTGCTAGGCAGTGCTTGGAAATGGTTGGCTGGAACACCAGACCACCATGATTTAGAGATAATATCACAAAAAATAAATAACATGTTACAGAATAATAATAATCAAGCCATTATAAATCAATTAACAATAGAAAAACTAAATAGAATTACAAATGAAACAAATAGGATAATTAAAGAAATTAAAGAGGAACAAACATTGGATAAGGTAATTGAATTCAAATATAAATTGGAAATAATTCAAGAAGAACTAGCTAATATAGAATTTGCCATCCAATGGGCAAACGCCAACATAGTGAATTCAGTTGTGTTTTCCAATGTGGAAATAAAAATATTTGAAGAAATATTCGAAAAATCCGAAATACCATTTTCCAACATTGATGAACTTCTGAAATTTGCCAATATTAAAATTGCTTCCAATCAAGGAACACTTCTCTATATCATAAGCATACCTACTACAGATGAGAAAAATTGTAGAAAAAAACATCATTAAACCATAGCCGACCAAGAAGAGCGAGCGCTTTAATTTCTTATGTGTGGGTAAAATTACACTGACAGAACAGTGTGATGATTTTCATATTGAGTGTGAAATGAAAAATATATTGTTGGCGCGTTCACTTTGTATGACTTAAATTAAAAATAATATAAATAACTTCATAATTTGAAAAGTATTTTTCTTCATATGTTAATTTTTTTGAGAGAAAAAACAAATTGTATATAAAAATGATTTTTTAAGACTTTCTAAGCATACATACATTTTTTATTGTTGCATTGCAGACGAGGCATTCTGCGTCATTAAAAATATTAATACAAAACAAAAATCATTTTCAAATTCTTCCCTCCACATATTTGCTGTACAACTGCAAAATCTTTTCTGTGTACCCAAAAATAAACAAATAAAGCGGCATCAACCTGCTTGCATGAAATTCAGTACAAGACTGAAGTAAAAAAATCAAAACATTTGCTCTCTTACTTTGCGTTCGGGTCGCGTGTGTGTGATTTGCCGAAAAACTTCGTAACCAAATCAATACCCACGAACGGGTTTGCATTAAACCTGTAAAATTTCAAAACAATATTTATAAAATAAATTTCAGAAACATTTTAATTTGTAATAAACAAATATTCGGCCTAAAAACTAATTGTAATCATTTTGACAATATAAATATTTGTAACTTTAATGATATAATTAACATAACAGAATCGAGCTGTATTCCCAAATTAATAACTAGTAAACCATCATCATGCACGGTAACAAACAACGAAAATATACCCTCGGTTGAAGAAATAGAAGACGGATTGCTGTTCCTTAATCGATTAATGGAGAAATCATGGCCGATGACTCCCCCATTTCCCTAAACGGCACCTTCCTCATTCATCACTCGAATACAAGCCTCAACATTGACGGAAGATCATTTCTAACTACACAGATTGCAAAATCAAAACCCTTGCCAGCGCTGCTGCAAATTGACGAATCCCACTCTCAGGAAGAGACCTTATCATTGGAAATGATGAAAACACTCACAAGCGATAACATCAACACCATTGAATCTCTAAAGCTTGACAAACACATAAACATTTGGATAAACGTAGCTCTCGGTTTGACACTCGTAATATTAATTTTGTTAATACTGATACGTCAATATAGAAATAGAAATGATGCAAGAAATACAGAAAATGATGAGGTGCAAATCGATATCGAATACAAGCCAACACCTTCAAAAAGGAATAAAAGATTTACAAGTCTAAATAACATCCCGTTTTTCTGAGGAAAACTTTCGTGCAAACCAATGTTCATACGGGACGTATGAAATTTAAAGGGGGAGGAGTTAACATCAAATATATTTCTTCAAACCACTGTCCAAACATCACATCATATCGCAACATGATCTGCTTAGTTTGCATGTGAACGTCTGGACAAACGTATTCGCATAAGTTCATTTAATATGCCAACGAGGAGTATTGGATTTCACTATGGGAAATGCTGAATAAACTACACGTGTAGAGGGAATACAGCAAAATTAGGTTTGGATTATGATTAAATTAAGTTAAAAGTTTTGTGTCCATTTATTACTCAATAAAGTAAGATGTGCAGTTCGCACGTCCGGTTTTTTTTAAAACATAAAATAATTTACTTTATTTTATCTTATATACGTAAATCAGCGAATATTCAATTTAAAAGTTGTCAATTTCGGTTATTTATTTTTCTGGGAAATCCTATTTCACATTTTCCAGTAAAATATTATTTCAGTAATACATATCTATGTGTTTGTATTTACAATAAATCTTCAAGAGGTACTACCCAGTTGTTCGGGTAACTAGGGAATAACTAGTAATTTTGCTGGCTACTGGTAAACACCCCTAGTTACCACCCAATCTACTTGCAATGTTAAAGACTGGTGAATTTAACATGGGGATGTCATAGGAAGGGGTCTATTGTCCCCTCACTGCATTACCAGTAACCACCCAATTCAATAGTCATGTGAAAGGCAATTGTCCCCTCACTGCATTACCAGTAACCACCCAATTCGATAGTCGTGTGAAAGGCAATTGTCTCGTCAATGCATTACGAGTATCAATGCATTACGAGTAATTCGGTAGTCAGAAATGATAGCCAAAAATACTAGTAATTTGAAGTCAGATAAATGAGTTAATGCATATATGCATTAGCCACACTTTATTTTAATACATGGAGTGCAAATATTTTACAAAGGACAATATAATCTTGTATACATATAGACCTTGATCCTTGATACTGGAACTAATGTATGACTACTTGATACAGCGACTGATGTTTATTTGGTCCTTGGAATGTTTTTCTCGTGGGTCATTCAGATCATTCGAAAGTTCCTGAAATAAAATGTATAGAAGTTTTATGAAATGTCGCGATAATGAATTGTGACAAGATATGTATCAATACTTACCACATATATATTATAAATATTCTTCTTAAATTATTCATCCTTCTTATGATTCAGCTGGTAGAACGTTCTTCTTTTGCATCTTAAATTTTTTCCCAACAAACGCATCAATAAGTTTTTTTTTAATTATGAATAAACAAACAAAACAAGTTAAAAAGTATCAGTCGGCTTTGCCGACAGAGATATACCCTCAGCCTGTGCAAATTGAAACACTTTTTTCACAAAAAAAAAAAAAAAAACTTATGTATTTAGGGGGTTTCAAAATGTTGGTCGTATGAACCGACAAAAATGTTGATTAGGATTAAAGTTAAAAAATTTTGCGGAAAAGGTAATTAAAGGAATGGACCGACATAGACCATGGGGGTGCCATAGGGGGTTTTTACACCCTGCGGACTGTTTTCTCAAGAAGTATGGACTTGCCCCTGAAACAACTTTTACCATCGTAATTGAGGCAGTGAATGTAAGTTGCTTCAACAAAAATCAAAGTGATATAATAGCAGGTCTTTAAGTGAACTTATCCAAAATTTTGTGTGGGAGGTACGGGATGGAATGGATATTTGTCCACTCCATATTCCATATTCGTACCTGATCTATATCTGGTAGATATTATGAGAATGTGTAAAGTATGGACCAAATCGGTCACTCCCATCAAGAGTTATCGTGCGCACAATTTTTCCGAATATTTTTGAACTTTTGTGGGCTAGGTACCTGAAGGAGTGGACCGATATGGCATATCTACGAACTTAAACTAAGTTTGGAAACAATATTACGAAGGCCAAATTTTGGCCGGAATCGGCATTTTCGTTCGAGAATTATCTTGCGCTTCCACCCATAAACATGGTGTCATAGGGTTTGTTTTTGTTTTTTGTATCTTTCAGGCTATTTTCTGAGGAAGTATGGACTTGCCCCTAATGAAACTTACAGGGTCGTATAGAGGACAGCGAATACAACTTGAGTAAACAAAAATCAAAGAAATTCGAGACCAGGTCCTAAACTGAACTTTTCCGAAATTTTGTGTGGGGGGTACCCGAAGGAGTGGACCGATTGAGTCCACGATGTGCAAAGTATGGACCAAATCGGTTATTCCCTACAAGAGTTATCGTGCGCACAAGTTTTGCGACGATTTTTGAACATTTGTGGGTGAGGTACCTGAAGGAGTGGACCTATATGGCCCATCTTCGAACTTAAATCGAATCTGGACAAAATATTTCGATACCCAAAATTTGAACCGAATCGATTGATCCGTTCGAGAGTTATCGTGCGCACCAGCCAGACAGTCAGACGGACAGACAGACAGACAGACAGACGGACGGACATTGCTAGATCTACTCAAAATTGTCTGAAACGGATATCGTACAAACATACTTGGGGTCTAAAACCATTATTTCGATGAGGCACATTTTTGGTCGTATCAAAGTGTAAATATCCTCTTTAGCCTAAAGGCTGAGGGTATAATGACAGAATACTTTATCTATTTTGTTAAAAAAAAGAATTAATGTTGAAAAGAGATTTCAAGAGAGAAACCTTGTCTATTACACTATCCATCGGTAAAATAGTCAATATATTACACGCCGCATTACCTGTAACTAGTAAATTGACTTGGTTGGCAAGGAAGCCCATTTCCAGTGACAAAAGTGGGAAATAGGCTATTTTGTGTGCCATTTTTGGGTGTAAAGTAACTAGGATCAATGAGTAAATAGTTACATGCCTATGTCAAAGTAGACAATTGCTATTTATTGAACAACTAGGTATGTTTATATACATATACATATGTACATATTACCTACAGCTATGATGTATCATATCACTTTTGCGGTTTCCATAACAAAGTTCATTTTAATATTCTTTAGATTTACACAATCACCCCCAATGCAAATAAACTGAACAGGTGTTTTGAGTGAAGAACAAAGTGAATATGAATTCATAACAAGCAATGAATATCATTAAAGCCACTTTAAATTATTCATAATCACTCACACTGCCACACACCAGTTGTAGCTGGAAAAAAGTTACTTCGATAAATATCTGTACAAAAAAATATGTATACACTCAATATTGGTATGTAACGATGCAGATATGAGTGACTATTTATTGATGTAAAGTGTAAATTTTGATAATTTTTATAGTCTTCACCATTAAAATATGGATTTATTAATCAATTCGTAAATTTCCTTACCAACATCTCAAAATAAGAGTATCATTTGAACATTAAAACAAACTGCCTGCCCTTTGAAAGCGTTACTAATATTGCCTGTGAAATAGGATGAGAAGAAATAAGTTTCTACTTAAGAATATATGTATGAAGAATTTTAAACGAGGCCAGACATGGAAATTGTATTGAAATCATTTTAAGATAATTTTTAGATTTTTTTTAAATGTTTTTATTAAAATGTGGGAGATTCGTCAGTCGCCTTATTACCCATTGCATCCATCATTGTTGACCCGACCAGGGTCCTGATTGTACTTAAAAACTATGTATTTCCCATGAATTTTTTTGAAGGGGCAAATGGCAGAGTCTTTTCTCATATCAAAGAGTGCTTTACAATTCTCAACTTAACTCACACGGTGCTCTTGAAGCAACTTTAAATGGAAGGTGCTTACACCTTGGAAGTTCATAGATGAGAAAAATCAAAAAAAAAAAAAAAAAAAAAAAACGACTGAACGCGTTTTAAATAAATCGCGATTCAAGTTGACATTTTTAGGAATTTTTTGGGTTTTCACGATTTTGCTTGAAAAAACGCAAGTCCTATCGAAATGGGACTAAAGAAAATGTTATAGCAGTGAAAATTCTCTACAAGATTGGCGTGCATAATATTTTCGTAGGTTTTACCGTTATTGAGATATAGAAGTTCAAATTGGGACAATGCATTGACTATATCGCTACCTTATAAAACAATGTCATACATTGTGCGCCATAACTAACTTTAAGTGAACATCACTTACTTCTGGGAAGTTTTTGCAGATTTTGAAACAGCAATGTTCATAGATGAGAAATATCCAAAAACAAGAAAAATTGCTAGAGGGATTTTTAAATAAATCGCGCTCAAAGTTCACATTTTTAGAGATTTTTTGGGTTTTCACGATTTTGCTTGAAAAACGCAAGTCCTATCGAAATGGGACTAAAGAAAATTTTATAGCAGTGAAAATTCTCTGCAAGATTGAGATATAGAAGTTCAGATCAATCATTCAGATTTTTTTCTCATGTCTTCAGGATTTTGCTTGAAAACCGCAATTCCTATCGGTATGTGACTAAGGAAAAATTTGAAAATTCTCTACAAGATTGGCATTGGTTTAATTTTCCTAGGTTATACCACCTGAAAGTTGAAAAAAATTGCAGATTATGTACTATTTTTTATTTTATAACGAAATAAGCTATATTTTTTATATATAAGCTATATGTTTTAAAAGTGGTTAACCTAACCATTTGTTAACCACTTTTAAAAAAATATAGCTTATGGTATATAGTTATGGTGATTAAGGTGTAAAAAACGCATAAAAACAGGAAAATGCTTTTCCTCGAGCTCTAGGCTACTTAGAAGATACCAAACAGTATAATTTATTTCTTATTTAATAATATTTAATTTATTATTTGCTTTCGAAAATTGGAAAAACCAATGAATTCGGTTAAAAAATAGATGAGATATGTAATTTTTATACCCACCACCATAGTACGGAGGGTATATAAAGTAGGGTTTTCCGTTTGTGACGCGTTGAAAAACTTATTTGCAACCCTATAAAATATACATATTTTTGATCATAATAAAATTCTGATTCGATCTAGTCATGTCAGTCAGTCTGTCGAAATTAAAATCGGTCGAAATTATTATATTGGTCAAACTTAGTTTAACTTCGAAGAGGGCCCTACCGGTACACCATTTAATTATTTGTGATGTCAAAATATGTTAAATAGATATTTTTGTTTAATCATTGAAAACTGTTTATTTAAGAAAGCATAGATAAAATTCTTTAAAGTATGTTTGGACGATCTGTGTCTCGTAAAAATATTATGATGTGCGAAGTATGGACCAGAGTTGCCGTGCGAGCCATTTTAGCGAAAAGTTTCGAGAGTTATTGTGCGTCCAGTCAGCCAGACGGAAGGAGATAGCTAAAACGACTCGAAATTGTCTGAAACAGATTTCTTCCAAACATAATTAAGGTACTCAGCGCCAAAACGGCCTAACCCACATGTCCACAAAAATCACGCTATAAAGGTCTAACCATAACCTTTTGAAATAACTATTAAAACAATTCCATTTTGCATTGATTAACAATAGGTAATACTATCTTCTAAAATAATAAAATATGGCATTTTTTAGAATTTGTTTCAAAAGGTTTCAGTTAAATCTTTACAGTCTGTTTGATGCATGTGGGTTAGGCCGTTTTGGCGCTGAGCGCCTCAATTGGGGTCTAAAATAATTTTGTCGATAAGACACATTTTGATGGTATGAAAGTGTATAATATATATATATATATATATATATATATATATATATATATATATATATATATATATATATATATATATATATTATAACCTCCTTAGCCTAAAAGCTGAGACATAAAAATGTCATACCAAATCGTGGACCTATGTTCGCAATTTTGAGGGGGATATATTTTTCGGTGAATAAATGTTTTGACCACCTTGAACTTAGAAAGCCAAATTTCAGCCAATTTAATAACTTCAAAATACCTAAACCCTAAATTCAAAATTAAAGCAAATATATTTATTGATAAAATCTTAAAAATAACTGAAATCAGGCGGTACCGTTATATGGGGGGCTATACCTATGTATGTCCATAATTTTTGGTGCAGATTTGATCACCCTAAATGCCAAATAATAGCTAATTCCGTCCTTCCAAAACTTCAGTGTCCTGTCATGATTTGTTCGATGATCAATTCTAGCATAGTAAAATGGAAATTGGTGTTCGAAATTGGCGGGAACACTATATGTGTAGAGGTAAAAAAATTAATTTATATGCTGTTTTATTGATATATTTTATCATTTTTGAACGAAAAAAATGATTAAAGAGTGGTGTTGAGTCTTCTTTGGGCCTTCAAAACTTTTCCTCGGAAATGTGTCAGCACTGATCCACTTTTTTTTATTACACACCATTGAATGGTACCGCCCTATTTTCGGGGGTTTTCAGGGATTTAACTGCATTATCCTATAGAAATGGTTGTAATTTAATACATATTTAGTCTTCTTTGGGGCTACTACACTTCCCTTCAGAAATTTGTCAGCACAGGTCCATGTTTTTTATATAGCCTATAGCGATTTTAGGAGTTTTCAGGATTTTAGCCGTACTCTGCTACAGAAATGGCTGATATTTAGTATTTAGTCTTCTATGGGGCTATAATAACTTCCCCCCTTATTTGTCAGCACATTTCCTCGTTGTGATATAGCCACTGACATTTATGATAAGTACCAGTGTTCGAAATTTCGATCAGTCAACTTTGTACATGTGTAAAGTCTTGCCTGAGCATCTGAATCATCTTCTTTATATTTTGTGAAACGGTTCCATATACTGGCAATAATTCACCATGATTGCTTTTTAAATTTCATTTTTTTTAATTTTTTTAAATTAATTTAAAAAGTATCCAAAAATATAGGTTTCAAAAGTCTACCCCTACCATCTAGGAGTAGGGGGAGTTTTCAAGGGAAGAATTTTTTTATTTGCTGATAGATGAATACATACTAAAATTTGTTTACTGTTCAAAAAATCGAACACCAAGTACGAAATGGGTTAAACAGGTAAATAGAGACATACATATATTAACATTATCTAGATATGCTATATGTATACGAGTATGTTAAGAAATTACTATGCTCGAACCACAACAGAATGTGCATCCAATGTCATTAGGTGTATATTTCGCGTGTTTCAGAATATATGTATTCTGTAAAATGGTGTGAACGATAACTCTCAATGGGAGCAATCGATTTGGTCCAAAATTTGCACATCGTATTATTTCATCCAGTTATGTATACAGTCGGATATAGTCCATATCAATCCCGTTCTTCGGGTACCTCCCATTCAAAATTTTTGTTTTTATTTACATTTTCTCTATAAAATGGGTTCATAGTGATCGAAATATTCTCCGCCAATAGTTAGTTCAGAATACTTCATGGTGGACGTTTTTTACTTATTTTTCAATAGGTAAGTACCTAAATAAAGGTTTTAAAACTTTGTATGTAAAAACTATACACATCACAAAAAAAAGAAGTTTAACTGCCAGCTAAACCCACTGCCTCCGGATTCCTTATGGATACAGCCATTGCATGTTGGAGAATTTTTGAATGTGGACAGAGAAGAACCAGATCACTGAAATAATTTAATAGTCAACAAAAAACAAAAACAAGTAAGAGAGGGCTATAGTCGAATGAGGCCGACCATGTGAATGAGGCCGGCCACGGAATTTAGTTTGTATGATGGCGACACGTTGCGTTATTGATATGATTAATTGATATTTTTGCATAATTTATTATCTGATTATATAAAAGAGTTTAGTGAGTTAGCGAGTGACTGACAGTTCATCGCCCAGACGAAACGGCTGAAGCTAGAAACTTGAAATATTAAGTGTGGGTTGCTGTTGGTGTGTAGGCGTGAGATAAGGCTGAGTTTTTGGAAATTCGAACTGGAAGGGTATTAAAGGTACTAAATATGGCAATATTAGGCAAACGGGATGAGCTAGAATTCTGAAATTTGGAATGAGGGTCACTGATATAGAGATAGATGCACCAAAAGGTTTTTTTGGAAATTCGACCTATAAGAGTACAAAAAGTACTAAATGGTACATTTTGGATTTGGGAGGACGGATAGTGCTGGAAACCTGAAATTTGGAATTAACATTGCTGTTGGAGTACAGTATTGAGGCAGTTTGGAAATTCGTACGAAAGGACTAAATGGTACTAAATTTGGTACAATTTGGATTTGGGTGAACGGATTGATCTGGAAACCTGAAATTTGGAATTAATATTACCGTTGGAGTACAGGATTGAGGCAGTTTTGGAAATTCGTACTTATGGGTACGAAAGGTAGTAAAGGGTACTAAATTTGATACATTTTGGAGTTGGGAGGACGGATAGAGCTGGAGAATAGGTTTGAGATATGTGGGCAGTTTTGGAAATTCGTACATATATGTACGAAAAGTACTAAATGGTACTAAATTTGGTACAATTTGGATTTGGGTGAACGGATAGAGCTGGAATCCTGAAATTTGGAATTAAGATTGATGTTGGAGTACAGGATTGAAGTAGTTTTGGAAATTTGTACTTATGGGTAAGAAATGTACTAAATGGTGCTAAATTTGGTACAATTTGGATTTGGGTGAACGGAAAGAACTGGAATCCTGAAATTTTCAATTGAAGTTACTGTGGAGGGTAGGATTGAGTTAGTTTTGAAAATTCGTACTTATGGGTACGAAATGTACCAATTGGTACTAAATTTCGTAAAATGAGATTCCGGTAAACGTATAGAGCTGGAATCCTGAAATTTGGAATTGAGATTATCGTCGTCCCAAAATCATGGGTTTTGTAAGGGATTTTTGGCAGCCGTAACTACTCACAAACCCCCTTTCTTCCCCATTATTTTTACAAGGGCATGTCGCACTCAGTTTCTAGTTATTTTATGACCACTAGAATAACTAGTTTTTCTGTGGCCATTAGATGTTGAAAAGTAAGGTGAAAAAATTATATTTTTAGAACAGTTGATGTAGAGAATTTGTTTTTAATTTCATCACACTTCTTAATTTTATTTTACTTTACTCTTTTTCGCTGTCTGCCCGAATTGAACCCACGAACCCTCTGATTTCTAGCCAAAGACACTACACACTGTGCCACGCACACGAATATTAAGGGTTGCTTAAGAACTTAAATGTGCAGTGCACATGTGCACCACGAACTGTTAGTTTTTAATTAACAAAAACTCGCGTGCCGACGGTGAGCGTTGAACACACAACCCTAGGATTTATAGTCGGACACACACACACTGTACCACCGTCCTCATTACTTAGTGAGGAGTAAAGTAAGTAGGTTTGCCTTGTACATTTTTTAAGAAGTAACCCATTACTTTTCAGATTACTTGTAATGCGGAAAGAAGCTTGTTTACATTACTTTGTAATGGGTAACGTAATGACTAACGGATCCGAATTTTTGCTGGGTACTTAGGCGTACGAAAAGTAGCAAACGGTACTAAATTTCGTACAATGGGGATTTGGGTGAACGGATAGAGCTAAAATCCCGAAATTTGGAAATTCGTACTTACGGGTACGAAAAATACCAAATGGTACTAAATGTGGTACAATGGGGATTTGGGGGAACTGATAGAGCTGGAATCCTGAAATTTAGAATTGAAATTATTGTTTAATTGGTACGAAATGTACTAAATGATGCTAAATTTGGAAATGAAATTTGGAATAAAGATTTTTGTTGGAGTGTAGGATTGATAATGTTTTGGAAATTCGTACTCAAGACCCTAGATAAGATTACGGATGATTCGACTTAAAGTAGCTGATGGAATGCGACAGCGTAAATAAAAAACAAAGCACGTACATTATGAGCCCTTTAAAAGACATGGGTTTAGACGTTGGGATAGTACCCTGCTCTTACCAATAAAGACACTAATTTAAAATACGAAACAAAAGGCAAAGAAACACCCTATTGTGATGGAAAGTTAATCCATTGATGTTAAGCATTAACAATACTGGCCCAATTTTGTTGGCGAAACACAAGCACTATGACGGGCATAGACAAATCTCCCTTCAGAAAAATTAAAAACTGTTTTATCTATCCACAACAAAACATTGTTGTTATTTTTGTATATCCTCACTACTTGGAGATTGTCTACCATAACCGTAGATAAACTGGCTTTAACGGCTGAAGTATCTATGAAAAAGCCATGAAACTCATTCTATCTGGAATAGGAAATCAGGTCAAGTGCTATGAGTGGAGTTAATTATGCGAAAGAATTTCTTCCTGTCGAGTGGTATGTGTAGTTAAGTAGTTAATTAGTAGTTGCTTCCTTTGCTAACATCAACATCATGTTTATGTGCGTCTATGCAGAGTGTAACATGAATGTACCTTTGGGATCATACTAACTATACCACAACAGCACTTTAATGGTGATTATTTATTCCTTAATAAAATATTCATACTAAATAAAAAAATATGGATTCCTGGAATTAATTTAAAAGGTAAGAATGCTAATTGGTAATATCACACAATAATGTCAAGGTGTTAGTTATATCATCATCATCATCATCATCATCAATATTCATTATTTATGAATTATTAAGGGATATATGTACCATAATATGTAGTAAATCTTAAATGGAAATATATTTAATAAGTTTATTCATGTTGAAATTACCAATAGTAATTATGTGTAGAAAACACTGGTATATGTATGCCCTTAATATGGATTTATTTCTTATACCCTACACCACAATATGGAAAGGGTATTATTAGTTCGTTTTTCGAAAAATTCATGTAACACAGCGAAATATTCGTTGTAGATATGCATATCTCGACGAGATAAAGCGTCCGTACGTCCATCTGTCCCTCCACCTTCTTCACGAAATTTTGTCGGGTTCAGCCCATACAAAAATATTCAACAAAATATTTCAATTTTCCCCAAAACATTGTGCAATTGAGTGAAAACGCTGCGCAGTTTCCGTAAGGGCGACTATACATTTATTAGTCTACGTATATACTTCAACTTGTATCAATGACATACTTCATACAATTAACATTCACATGGAAAAGAATGATAAAGTGTCAATGGATGTATCTAAAGCGTATGAATGCGTCGACATTAGCTGTCTTTTAACCATATTGCAAGAATTGCATATACCTGAACAGATTAGGACATGGATTATAAACTTTCTATGCAAAAGAACACTCAGAATGGGAAATTCCCGGCTTAATATATACAATGGCATTCCACAAGGAAGTTGTCTAAGTCCCACTCTATTCAATCTCTATACGCTAGGACTGCATGGCATATCAGACGATAACACCAATCTTTTCCAATACGCGGATGATTTCATCATATTAGTTCACAGCTTCAACTTTGAAATTGCAAATAGGATACTACAGCATAAAACGAATACTTTGGTATCTATACTAATGAAATTAAATCTTGGTGTAAATATAAAAAAACGCAGTAATGTATGTTGCAAAAGGAGGCCTTAAGATTCCTTGTGTAATGATCAATAGAAACCAAGTCAATGTCGTAACGTCCATAAAGTTTTTGGGAAGACACATTAAAAATAGTCTCTCTCTAAAAGAACACTACGATGAAGTTATGTTATCTTGTAAAAACACCTTAAATGCATTAATAATGGTAACTGGCCCAAAACAAGGAATTCTTCCTGAAAAAGCGATAAATTTATGTAATTCTTTGGTATTTTCAAAAACTGAATATGCAATTTCGTCAATGGCTCATAGACCGGCGTACATAAACAAAAAACTATCAAGTTTTCAAAATCAAATGCTAAGAAGGAATCTAGGACTTGTGCCATCAACACCAAACCATGTCGTCTGTGCCCTTGCTGGTGTTCTCCCAACAGATTTGATAGCTCAACATCTCGCTGCGAAGGAGCTAATCAGAACAAAAATTTACAATCTTCCACTTTACCACTACTTCACAACCAATATATCCCGGAAAACCAGTCTTGGTTATATCTAAAACAAATTCAAAAACATATTTGACAAGACTAAAGTTGGATATAATGAAAAGTCTTCGAAAATTTCTATAAAACTGAACATTTTTAATCTTTCTAAAAAAGAGGTGGCTGCAGAGTGTCTACAAGCACAATTCCGAAATATATTTGATGAACTTAAATCTGTAGGTGTGTCCATTTGGGCAACATATGCTTTTGTAACCAGTAATAACACCGGATGTGCTGTTTGCAACATTTCCTCCAATCAGAACTTTTTATTCAAAATTGAAGAAAAGTTGTCTTCATTATCGGGAGAACTCTATGCCATAGGAAAAGCTATAGACATAATTATTGAAGATGGAATCAGCGGTGCAGCTATCTTCACTGACAGCAAGAATGCTTGTATACTTCTACAAGAGAACTCCTCCAACAACCATACAATATCCAACATTGTCCACAAGATTGCTAATTCCTCCAAAACCAAAGTCATCTTTGTTTGAGTTCCATCACACGTTGTAATCTCAATTAACGAAATAGCCGACTATTATGCAAAACAAGCAACCGAAGCTGGATGTATCATACCGCACCAACTCCCCGCTGCTGATGCATCACAGAAGATTGAAACACTCCTCTGGAAAGAATTTGTTGATTACTTCAAGGAGACGTCTGTTCGCAAAGGCTCATATTTCTGTCGTTTCTTCCCGGATCCTCCAAAGCAACCATGGCACAAAAAATCGCAGATGCAACCTGAAAGTATAAAAATCATCAACAGGCTGTTTACCGGTCATACTTATACAGAAAATATTTTTATCTTGTTGGGATTTGCGACAATTATCTATGTGAGGCCTGTGACGTCATCGAAGACGAGAAGCATATTTTATTTCACTGCAAAAAATACGAAATAGAGAGAAATAATGACAATATTTTTAAAATGTATAATAACTTACCCGATGCCCAAAAATATAGATGTCTTTAATGATCTCTTAAACCTCATATACAAATGTAAAATTGAATTGTTAATCCTGCTTTTCCAATTTGTTTTTTCTTTTACTATACATTGTTTTCATTCACTTTCTCTGTTCTTGAATTGTTGTTTTGCTACAAATCTTTCTATACACATATGTATTTCTAACACCTTGATAATATGTATGAGAAACAATTAAAGAAATAAAGAGAGTACTTTTATATAGTTGCAAGTAACCAGTAATCAGCATTGGTGAATGAACACTTGACAACGTATGAAGTACAAAAAAAAAAAAAAATATTAGTCTATGGCTTAACCTTTCCACTGATGCAGATTATATTGATGCACGTGGTCAGATAACAGAGTTACAGCATAGTATATGCAGTGATCTCACAGTTTTAATTGTGGTAGTGTAACCTTAATCACACTAGAGATCGCAGTTATAGTTCAATACTGAAAAATGTTTTCACGAGCTAATAGGTTTGATCAAGGATAGATCCAATAATTGTTGATAATGATGGGATAACATTTAGCGTGTAAAATTGATCATAACTTTAGTGGGAAAAAATTTCCAAATTTAATTTTTAATCAGTAATGAGAATACTGTCTAACATCACAGTGCGCCTGAACCAATTTTATATGGAAGGTGCTTACACCTGGGAAGTTTTTGCATATCCTGAATCTACAATGTTCATAGATGAGAAAAATCGAAAAAATAAAAAAAAATCGATGAAAGGATTTATAAATTTATCGCGGTCAAAGTTCACATTTTTAGGGTTTTTTAGGTTTTCACCACTACTAGATTGATCTAGTAAAAGTTGACATTTTTAGGGTTTCTTAAGTTCTCAAGATTTGGATGGAAACCGCAAGCCCTATTGAAATAGGACTAAAAAAATGTTATAAAGAATTTACACTGCTACAACATTTTCCCAAGTCTCATTTCGATAGGACTTGAGGTTTCTAAGCAAAATCCTGTAAACCCTAAAAAATGTGACCTTTCACTTAAAGTTAGTTAAGGCGCACAGTGCATGACATTGTTTTGTAAGGAGACGACACAGTCAGTTTATTGTCCCAATTCCCAACTTCTATATCTCAAAAATGGTAAAACCTAGAAAAAAGGAATAAGGGTCAATCTTGTAGAGAATTTTAACAGCTAAAACATTTGCTCAAATCACATTTCAATAGGACTTGCGGTTTCCAAGCAAAATAATGAAAACCTACAAACCCCAATAAATGTGAACTTTTATAGTGATTTTCATTGATTATTGATATCTTCCATTGCACAGTCGATCCACTTGTATGGAGAAAGTGGCAAAAAATATTTAGAGTGTAAAAATCAAGCCAATGCGCTGGTTGCAGCTTTGTGCTGCTGCGAAAAGTGTTTTAAGAAACCACGAGCGTAACATTCCTGTCCCCTCTGTAGGGGGTATACGGTGAAAATTGTTTTATGCTGTTAATACAAAATGACATGAACAAAGGTCCCTATTGTCTTATGATGCAAAAATAGGCTTGGGGAAACAAAAGAATCTCCAAAACAACATAAAATCCAATCAATTTAGCGGATAAAGAAAAATTAAATTTTTTGTCTGAAAATTGGTAAAATTTTTAATATAGATCATACAGCGTTCTTCCTGGAAGGCACGTACCGACAACGTAAGACAAATTTGGAAGAACATTTCTTCATCTTGCCACTGATGCCAATTATGTTAATGTACGTGGTCAGATAACAGAGTTATACGCTAATATATCCATAGAAACCCTATTCTTGGGCAGCTTTAGTCAGCGACCCGCCATTTATAGTATGGCACTAGATGGCAGCTGATTTTAATACTGAATAACCTTAAACCCATGACTTACTTTGGAAAATCATTCCCGAGGCGGGTACTGGTGGGCATTATGGCTAAAACCGTAGGTCAAATTTAAGTATATGATCGAATTGGCATTACAAAATACACTACGAAAATCTGCAGCTAACTAGAATTCCACAACACGCTAAAACACTATATTTTAATACAAATTAAACTATTACCTCCTCCTTCAAAATCCACTATAATATGTGCTATACGTATTAGTTTCGCGATACTTAAAATATAGGTTGTACTCGCAACAAAAAATATTAGTCAAATGTTCCGACTTTTGAAGCTATTCTTAAGAAGATCGCGTTCGAATGAAACAAAAACTAATATATTTTTAAAAAGGTCCATGTCATAGCTGTTATAGTTGCCAGATGTTGTACCAAAATTTTGACATTCATTTTTATACCCTACACCACTATGTGGAAAGGGTATTTATTATAAGTTTGTTTTGGTAAAAATTCATGTAAATAAATATTCGTCTTCATATCTCGGCGAGATAAAGCGATTTTGAGATGTGTGTCCGTCTGTCCATTATAAATTGTAATCAAACTCCAGGCAGCAATTTTGGACCGATCGTCACGAAATTTGGTATGGAGATCGGTTTCACATCAGAATAGATCGCTATTTTAATTGATGATGATCGTGAAATATTTAGCGGGTGAAATGGACCAAAAACATAATTTTTATCCGATTTTGTAGCGGCTCTGTAGGTCGCAATAATAGTCCGATTAACGCGAAATGTTAAATAAGGTAAGAGTATATGACAAAGATGTAGCTTGCAATTTGAGATGGCGATCAGATAATATTAAGAGGGTTAAATGGACCAAAACTTTTGTGTGAAAATGGTGAAAAATTTTAGTATACACCCAGCAAAATGTTTGTAGCCAAAGAAGTAGTTAAATCATGAGTGCAAGTGATTCCGGACTACATCTTTTTACGTGAAAGAAGTCATGATTTTTACAAGGGCATGGTGCAGTGAGGATACTGTCTAATTTACTTCTCAAGCACACATTTTGCATTAGTTCTTTGTAGTGAATAAATCACAACAACATATGATTCAACTACTTCTTTGGCTACAAACAAAGATGTAGTTCGAAATCACTTTTATTATTTTTATACCCTACACCACTATGTGGGGAGGGTATTATAAGTTGGTTTTGGCCAAAAAGTTTGTAACGCATCGAAATAATGGTCGTAGACCCATACTTATATATACCAAAATGAATGTCTCGACGAGCTGAGTCGATCTGGCTATGTGTGTCCGTCCGTCAGTCCGTCCGTCCGTCCGTCTGTCCGTCTGTCCATCTAAACCTTGTAATCACGCTACAGGTCGCAATTTTGATCGGATCGTCACGAAATTTTGGATATTGATGGGGGTCCCGGAGGGGAAGAAGCCTATTGATTTTGGTGATGGTCGGATAATATTTAGGGGTCGGAAAGGGCAAAAAACTTAGGTGGATAAAAAGACAACGTTTTTTCCAAAGCGATTATCTCAGCTTCTATATGGGGTATACCAAAAGCAAAACCTGACAATGAAAGTAGAAAATATAACCTTTCTAATGATGTAAAGTTGGTGCTCGTAGGTGATCAAACAACGAAGATTTCAGAATACTAGCAAATAAAACCCCAATTTTCATTTTTGCGATTTTAATTATATTAACGAATATCACAGCTTTGGTTGGAAACTTTCCAAAAGCAAAGCAGAAGATCCCATCTTTACAATGATGCAAACTAGGTCGGCGTAGGTAACCAAATAACGGAGATAGTCGTAATAGTCGGTAATACATCCCATTTATCCATTTTTGTGGAAATCACGCTACAGGTCCCAATTTTGATGGGTTGATGGGGGTCTCATAGAGGAAGAAGCCTATTGATTTTGGTGATGGTCGGATAATATTTAGGGGTCGGAATGGGCAAAAAACTTATTTGGAGAAAAGTCAACATTTTATTTCAAAGCCAATATCTCTGTTTCTTTAAAAGGTATATCAAAAGCAAAACCTGGCGAGGAAAGTAGAAAATATCACCCTTACAACGATGTAAAGTAGGTTGTCGTAGGTGGTCAATTAGCAGAGATGTGACAATAGTCGATAATGCATCCTATTTTCCGATTTTTTTGTAATCACGCTACAGGTCGCAATTTTGATCGGATCGTCACGAAATTTTGGGGGTTAATGGGGGTCCCAAAGAGGAAGAAGCCTATTGATTTTGGTGATGGTCGGATAATATATAGGGGTCGGAATGGGCAAAAAAACTTATTTGGAGAAAAGTCAACGTTTTTTTTTCTTATGCGAATATTTCCGCTTCTAGTAGGAGTATTCCAAAAGGAAAGCCCGTCAATAGAAGAAGAAAAGATGTCCTTTATATTGACGCAAAGTATGTTGGCGTAAGTGGGCAAACAACCGAGATATCGCAAAATATATTATAAAATATTATATGTCCAATTTTTTCATTTTTTGTAATTACGCTACAGGTTGGAATTTTAATCGGATAGTTACGAATTTTTGGGGGTTGATGAGGGCCCCACAGATTTTGGTGATAGTCGGATAATATTTAGGTATCGGAATGGGGGAAAACGCATGTGGAGATAAATTCAAAATTTTATTCTTTGTGAATATATCGATTTCTAGTAGGGTTATTTCAACGGCAAAGCCTGTCAATGGAAGAAGAAAATATTACCTGTACATTGGTGTAAAGTAGGTTGGCAAAAGTGGTCAAACAAGGGATATACCACAATAGTCGGTAATGCATCCAATTCTTCCATTCTACAGGTCGAAATTTTGATCGGCTGGTCACAAAATTTTGGTTGCTTATGGGGGTCCCAGAGAGAAAGAGGCATATTTTTTTGATTAAAAACCAAAATATGTTTGGTGGTAGTCGGATTATGTTCCCTAAAATAAATGTTTACCAGTGAAAAGCTTATGCACAGGGGTAGTGGTGTAGGGTATCACATGGTCGGCCCCGTCCCGACTATAGCCTTTGCTCACTTGTTTGTATACAAATTTCTTTTTATGGATGCAAACATATTGCTGTTATTATAATTAACAAGAAACAAATTAAGTTCTTTGTCTTTTTAAGTTTTTTTTTTGCAAAATTTTTAAATTTCTAATTGAAAAAATTATGAAATGGATTCAAATCGGACATTGTCAAAATGTGAAGAACGGACTGCATTTTTCATGACTCTGCGTGGACTGCTTCAAAAAAAGCTATTCAATCACTACTTCTCAAGGAACAACTTTAAATAAATTTTGCTGGGCAGCTTATATCTTTATTCCTAGAAGAGACATTCCGGGCAAGTAAGCTATACTTGGAAGAGTAACGCTTGACCTTTCTATTGATGTCAATTTTGTTGGTGTACATGATAAGATAATATACCCTGTTATTTGTTTGTAGTGTAATGATAAACACGCTAGAGGTTGCAATTATAGTTCAATAATGACGAAATTTTGCATGAGGTGAGAGTTTAGGTCGAAGAAGAGACCTACAACTTTGGATGATGGTCTGATATTATTTAGCGGGTGAAATTTACCATTACATTTGTATGAAAACAAGTAAGCAAAGGCTATAGTCGGCCGGGGCCGACCATGTGATACCCTACACCACAACTTCTAGGAACTAGCTATGTGCAACCACTTTGCACGCTGAATGTCCGGGTATGATTGCCACGCCTGGTCACATCAATTTTTCAACGGTGGCATAATACCCCTTTGTAATGCTGCCGATATTTCCTGAGTATTTCAGCTATGAAAAACTTCTCTACAAGTGGCAACTTAGGACATGCCTTTCGGCTTTGGCGATAAAAAATAAGTCACATATCAATGACATAACATGAATCCATTGATATAAGATAAGCCTCCCTTGTCCCTACTGAGATGTTTGTGGACCAATTATATAAATTATACATTTCTAAACAAAATTGGAAAATTCACATTGATTGTGGGTTTATTGAAGATCTATCGTCCTCACATATGCTTGGTAATGCACGCCGTTTTGTGATTTCGACCTTTTCGGCCATAATCTCTGGAGGTATGGACTTGCCATTGCAATTGTACCATCGTAAAGAGGGCCGCAAGGACAAACTGCTGAAAAAATTAAGACGATTCGATAGGACTCTTAAATTTCACTTTTCCAAACTTTGTGTGGGAGGTACTCGAAGGTGTGGACCGATATAGTCTTACCAGATTTATATTTGGAAGACATAATAATATATGGAAAGTTTGGACCAAATCGATTTCGTGTTAGAGAGTTATCGTTCATACAATTTTTCGGAAAAATTTTGAACTTTTGTGGGGAAGGTGCCCGAAGGAGTGAACGGATATAGCCCATATTCGAAATTAAACTAAGTTTGGGCAAAAAAATACGAAGTGCAAAATTTGGTTCGAATCGGTAGATCCGTTCGGGAGTTATCGTGCACACCAACCAGCTAGGCGGTAAGAGAGACAGATGAACGGGCAGGGCTAAATCGACTCCAAACTGTTTGAAACGAATTTCGTCCAAGTATGGGTCTAAAACTATTTTTTCGATGGGCACATCTTTGGTCGTATTTTGTATATTTTGTATTAACCTAAAGGCTGAGGGTATAAAATAGGTGGCGAAGCGACCCCAAGCTTTGTATAAAAGTTCAATTGGACAACTGAACTGAAAATTTCTCTGTCATGATTGAAACAATTTGTAGTATGAGAGAAAATTGTGGTTCTCTACACAAAACCCATTTTATATTAGGCGTAGGCCCGTTATCTAGCAGACACATTGTTGCAATTTGCATCAGGGGAAATATCAGTATATATTTTTCCATATGTATGCTACTTTGCCTGTATATGCCATCCAGGAATAAAAATACGGACCAAAAATAAAATTTGTATATTTTTCATACAAAAGTAATGGTCCATTTCATCCGCTAAATCATATCGGACCATCATCCAAAATTGTAGGCATCTTCTTCGACATAAATCCTAACCTCATGCAAAATTTGGTGACTATTGAGCTATAATTGCGACCTCTAGTGTGCTTACGATTACACTTCAAGCAAAAAACTGGATATATTAGGCTGTAACTCTGTTATCTGACCGCGTAAATCAACCTAATTGTCATCAATGGAAAGGGCAAGAGTTGGTCTTCCAAATATCATTTATGTGGGCGGAATGTGTATTCCAGGAATAAAGATATAAACGGTATATAAAAAATGTTCACAATTTTCACACAAAAGTTATGGTCCATTTAACCCTCTAAACATCTTCCGACCACCATCTCAATTTGCAAGCATCTTCTTTGTCACATACTGTTACCTTGTTCGAATTTTCGAGGCCATCGGGCTATTATTGCGACCTACAGAGCAGCTACAAAATGGGATAAAAATTATGTTTTTGGTTCATTTCACCCGCTAAATATTTCACGATCATCACCAATTAAAATAGCGATCTATTCTGATGTGAAACCGACCTCCATACCAAAATTCGTGACGATCGGTCCATAATTGCGGCCTGGAGTTTGATTACAATTTATAATGGACAGACGGACATACGGACGGACAGCCGGACACACATCTCAAAATCGCTTTATCTCGCTGAGATATGAAGATTGGTATACCACATTGGGGGTCTCCGACGAATATTTCGCGGTGTTACATGAATTTTTCCCAAAACAAACTTATAATACCCCTCCCCACATAGTGGTGTAGGGTATAAATACAAAAAAAAAAATATTTTTGGTCTATATTTTTTTCCTGGAGGACATATACCGGCAAAGTAGACTACATATGAAAATAAAACTACTGATCTTCCCCCCGATGAAAATTGCAATAAATTGTCTGCTAGATAACGGGCCTACTGCTTAATATATAATGGGTTATTTGTAGAGAACCACATTTTCCCATTCCCAGTTGTTGCATTGTTGCATATTACATGGTGCCCTAACGTTTTAATTGTCCAATTGGATTTTTATACATACATTGCAGCATGATTCACTTTGCCACCTTCTTTCAAAACGATTCCCCAGCCAGGCAAAATCAAATTTTAAAACGGTTTTAATACGCAATGAGTTAATACATATATGTATGTAGTGGTGTAGGGTATCACATGGTCGGCACGTCCGACTATAGCCCTCTCTTACTTGTTTATTTTTGGCCAGTGGGTGGATCCACTGCGCATTGATCGAATCGAATAAAGTCACCAAATGCTATTTCTAAATGCGTTTGGTATTTTTTTCTTTCTTAATGCAAATTTTTAATTTTTTGATGAAATGTGTTGTATGTATATGTAGCCAAAATGTTTATCGGTCCGTTACGAAATAATGAAGATAATATATTACGTGTAGCAATCATAAATACATAGAAGCATATATTCCCACAACATCCCCGAAGGAGCAAGGGAGACCACGCAATCAAATAATTAAATTCCGCGGAAAACGAGTGTCCAGGGTAAGTGGTGTAGGGTATAACATGATCGGCCCCGTCCGAATATAGCCCTCTCTTACTTGTTTTAAAGATAAGGGTGTTAAGAAAATGTCGTGTACTCGATCCCAACAGGTTTTGTTATATTCATCGTGAATATACGTTGGAAAATATAAAAGACCCATATTTGACTTAGTCTGACTGTCCAAAACTTGATTCTCGTAATATTTTATTCAAACTTAGGGGACCATATCGGTCCACCCCTTCGGGTACATTCCCCACACAAGTTCAATATTTTCGCTTGTGTGTAGTTTAATCGTTTGTATTTTTTTCTGAAAGCACTTCATGTGTTAGAGCTGGCAAAAAATCGATAGCACTGTCGATAGTATCGATTATTTTTCGAAGTTCAATATCGATAGATAGTTTTCTCTATCGATATTATCGGATTAAAATCGCCTAACCTTAAATCTATTCAAATGAATAGCAGCTTTTCGGTTTTGTGTATGTAGTTGTGTAGTTGTAGTTCTATTTCTGTGAAGTATGTACTTGTGCAAGATGTGAAAAATGCATAGAACTTTCCTCATTTTATTTCCAAATTTGCTAAGCTATAATATTTATATTCTTCTTCCAGATGGAAATTTGCCAACTAAAGCTAATGTCACTATTTAAGTTCCTTACCATGGTTCCTTATTATTCCATGAGATATGTCAATTTAAATAATCACATGTAACCACATTCGTTAATAAAAAACTGAATATGTTAAAAAACGAACTTTATTGCCATGCCCCAATATTGGTTAGAAATGCGTGGAATCCTAAAACGGAAGAAAAACTGAACAATATGCGACAATGTTTACATTTATTCAATTAAAGGTATGCCAATGCAAATTTAATAATATATCCTCAGGAAAACTTCTAAAAATGGATAAGCTCTAAGAAGCAACTATTAAAATTATGTGTGCCGTGTTTATATGTCTTTTTATTGTGCTGGTCTTTGGTCATTCTCATGACACGGTTTAGCCAACCCAATCGTTGCCAGTACTTGAAGGGTTGTCTTCTTTTTCTTCGCTTTTTCAGGGTAGGATGTTTTTTTGTAGGTTACTAACCCGACACCCATCCCAAGATTTTATAGTTTTCATATGAAAATGTTACCTCATTACCTTTAACGGGTGTTAAGGGCAGTTACAAAAGAGACACAATGGGTAGGACAATGTAAACTTCAGATGAAAAAGCCACACAATTTTGCTAAACAATTTTTTATTTTTTCGAAAAAAAATCCCGGCGTTATATGGTTTGCATAATTGAAAAACATAAAACATTATGCTGATTATTGTAATTGGAATCAGGAAAAACTAAATCCTATTTTTTGGCATAACATATTTCTTGAAACATATTGAAATATATAATGTCATCAAATTTGACATCCCTACTACCATTGCAATATGCGACATATTCTCTGCATTTTTTGATATTTATTCGGTATGTGTGGCATGTAAGTCAAGAGCAAAGACTTGTAAAGTATTTACAAAGACACTAAAGTATTTGTGATATGCATACAGAATTGTGGGAACAGCAAAAAATCACTCACTTGGTGAAGCCCTGCCAGCAATTGGAAGTGTGTTTCGCACTCCCTCGCCTAAGAAGTCAGATTGTTGTTGAAGATTGTTGTTGAATTACACAAACAATTTCTATAGCCTTATTGTGATTACGTTTTATCGCGCATGCCGACACTTCGGAGTGACATCTGAGGGACTTCCAAGGCGATTGTTTACATTTATTTAATGATTCAACACATTTGAACAAATATAGAACATTTTCTTTCTGATGATTATATGAGACGGTGGTGCAGTGGTAAGCATACTCGCTTTGCACTCTGAAGGTCCGGGTTCGCTTCCTAAGTCAGGCCACAAAACATAACATTTTTAAAATGACAAAATTAATGTGGGCGGAAATTGCAAAGAATAATTTCTCTAAAAGAGAAGAGAAATAAAAAAAATAAATAAACATAAAAAAATTTAAAAAAGTTAATAAAAATAAAAAAATTAAAAAAATAAATAAGAACTAAAAAATAAATAGAAAAAAATTAAAAAAAATTTAATTTCTAGAACTATCGCGGAAATGATCTTCTAGAAGTGTCGCTGGAGTGACTTCCAAGACGACACGCCGGCGTGGTTCATTTCTTCACAACGGAGGTCACTTCAGGGTGACTTCTGCGACTATCGCCGCGACTGTTTTCATCGCCCTGGGCGACACGCCTAAGTCACTTCCGCGATAGTTTTTGCTTGCAGGGAGATAATGCATAAACTGACATGCGAATTGGATTACATTTGTTTGTGTAAGCGTTTACATGTAGTCGGTGACAAGTGAATTGAGTAATAGGGACAATTGTTTTCGATTTATTTTACTACTATAGTGTGAAGGAAAATGTGTATACATAAATGGATAGAAAAGAAAGAATTGTAAAGATAGCATTTGTTCTGCATATTTTAACTAAACTGTATTCATTTTAAAATGCATTTACGATTACAAAGTTAATAACTCATGGATTTACCGAAGAATGAAGTGATTTAAATTGTGAGTGACGATGAAGAACATACTAATGAATTCAATATAAAAGTCTATAAATGATATTACAGTAAAGAATAATAATACATTATTCTCGAGGTAGGTGTTTGAAGATTTTGAAGGATTATATGGGTTATGCTGAAATTTTTTAGGCTTTGAATTGTTGTAAAGCTAAATATCTATATATGAAGTTTTTTGTTTAAATTATTTTTATAAAATTAATTCAATTATTACCCAATGATAGTAAAGATATGACCTAAATGATGAATTCCTTCAATTTATTCATATGATTGACAGAATCTTTAATAATCTCTTATAAAAATAAAGAAACATCCATACTGAAATATACCACAGTTGATATGTGTAGAAAATATCTTTAATAAATTTCGCAAAATGTTATAAAATGTGTTCAGCATTGGATGTCTGGATATTTCAGACATTTGTCATTGCATTTGTAAATGTATTATGCAAATAAGCAAATAATAAATGATAAATTGATGTATTTTTAATTATCATCGATTATAAAATCATTCCAAAATAAATATTTGACAAAAAATAACATCCGAAAATATTTACCCAATATATTGTCAATTAAAAGGAATTTGCTGTAATTAATTTTTGTTTGCGACATTTATTTGACTGGTCAATTTAATTAATGTAATATGTATGTGACTAGACATGTACTTATTCAAAAGATTGATTGTTACTTTTTTATTAGTTAGTAAACAGAGATGTTTTGGGGGAAAAATAACAAATATCTTTTAAATTGAGACAATTTATTTAATGCACATATCGTATTCTCCAGAATTTGCGTAAGGTGAACGTCTCGTCAATTGTGGATTTGCACAGTCTAAAGTGTATTATTATTTTCCTTTCCAAATTCTGTGTCTATTCGTGCGTACCTTTGATACAAATTCTTTTAGCCACTTGGGTGCAAATGTTGTTTTAACCTCCGACTAACTAAAAATCCGCAATCAATCTCATGCTTAATATCATCGCAGATAGTGCGTAAAGAGCACCGTCTCTAGGTACAGGTCATGGTCCTTAAAACAGCTTATTTTCTAACAGTTTGGCACATTCTATATACATTAGGGTTATGACTTTTTTACAACCTCGTATCCCCGTATCATAGGGTGATGAGTTTTGCCATAAGATTACATAAAATCTTAATTATAAGGTGATTCGATGAAAAAACCTCACGCACAAAATGATTTTAAAATTTGAATTTATCAAAATTATTGGCAATTTTTTATAGTCACTGTAAGCTGATATACATTTGAAAATAAACTTTAGAGCCACATGAGATAATAAAACTGAAATCACATTTATTTCTAACTAATTTTCTTCAATTCTGAGAATCGTAAAAATGTCGTAAACGCATTTATTCAAAGATATAATTTTTTAACAAAAACAAAAAATTTTAAATTTTTTCAAAGTGGTTTGTGCATGACCTTTTTCAATATTTGAATAGAATAAACGTCATTATAGTTATTAGTAGGCTTATATTTATTCATTCGTGCAACAAAAAATAATTTTTGAAAAAAAAAATTTTCATTTCATGCATTTTTGTAAAAAAATATTTTTTAAATCGATTTGTGCGTGAACTTTTTTTATATTTCAATGGAATAAACCATAGCGTAGTGATTAATAGGCAAAAATTCATTCATCTATGCTACAGGAAATCATTTTTGAGAAAAAATGTAAAAAAGTCATAACCCTAATATACATATATAAAATAGAAAAATGTTTGTACGTTTGTTAGTTTGTTTGTTATTTATGGACTCGAAAACTGCTGAACAGATCTTCCTGAAAATTTGAGGCCATATTGCAACATCGCCTGAAAGTAAAATAGGCTATATGAATTTTTGAAATTCCGCGTCCATCTCGTCGGTGTCATGCTTAAGTGTTCCATACGCCATTTTTGACATTTTGAGATAAAGGTACCTTACAAGGTTTTGAACCATGCTCTTTCAGATTTTTTGGTCGGTTTTTCTCTATCTCTTATAGTTTCTGAGATATTCAGATGCCAGTATGTTCCATATCCGCTTTGTGACCCAAAAAATCTTATCGTTTTGTTCCATATCCATAAAGCCTGGCGTATGGAACAAAACAACTTTGAACTTTTTAGTTCCATATCCATGTCGTTTGGCGTATGGAACAAAAAGAGACAAAAACGAATTGTTCCGCACCAAAAATGATGGCGTTTGGAACAAAAAATTGTCCATTTTTGCCAAGTTACGGAAATGTGTGGCGTATGGAACAAATTGTTTTAAAAGACTAGGTTTAAAAACTGAATAAGAATCGTTTCTAAATCCAAATATTGTTGAATATTGTATTGTTATATGAAAACGAGAATGTATCAATCGTTTAAACAAAAAATCCATAGTTTAAAGACAAAAGTTTGATGTAAGTCCACAAAAATATACGCAAAAACGTCCATTCGACTTGAAGCTAACCGACTACAAAAATGGTATTATAAGAAAATCGCGTTTAAATGTTTTATGTTACCTTAGAAATGCAAAATATCAATCCGTTTTTTTCCGATCGAAATTTTTACCACAAAAAATAGTGATAAGTGGGGGAAATGCCTTAAATAAATGTTTTAATAAACCTATAATAAAGGTCCTTATTGTATTTATATGAGAAAAATAAATGTTTCATTTAAAGTCCTGATTTTTAAACTCCACCGTAGGACTTCATATAAGGGAGGTGGAACACGATTGATAAAAAGTGTTTTGGTTGAAATGTGACAAAACGTGTTCCATGTGACACAAACTGCCAAAAACACGAAAAAAAGATTCCATGGAACAATTCAGCAACTTTTTGCAATTCTAAAAATTTGCCATAACTTCTAGACTATCACAGATATCTGACTAAAATAATCTACTGAAATATTCTATGAGTTTAGTTAAGTAGAACTGAGCTCTTAAAGTATTGGATTATTGCACCATTTTTATCCTGTATGGCCTTAAACATTAACTTAAGTTTTTCTCGAATCAGGCAAATGGCGTATGGAACACTTAAGCATGACACCGACGATCTGGAGACATAGCCTCAGGATCGCAGGTATTTTGTATGCCAATATTCTGATATCTAACAAACGGTTAAAGATATAGTCTCCAAATTTGGAATAAGTTACGAAATTTGGCCTAGAAATAAATTTGCCAAATTATATTAAAATTTTTGACCGAATTTTGTGCAGAAATATGTGTACCAAAATATATTGAAATCGGTTTAGATTTTAATGTATCTCCCATATATATATTCGACCGATTTAATGTATTTTATGCACCATACACGCTATGTATGTCTAATTTCAATGAAATTTGGAATGTTTGACAGAATTTGGTCTAGAAATAAGTATGCCAAATTATATTGAATTCGGTCCAGATTTAGATATAGCTCCAATACATTATTTCGGCGGATTTCATGTATTTTATGCACCAACACGCTTTGCATGTCCAATTTCAATAAAATTTGAACTGCGCACTACAGGCCCAATGGCAGGTTTCTGAGGCAAAAAGTCTATTTTTGAAGTCATATATTTGGATAAAATAGTAACGGGATTAGATTCTTAACACTTTGAGCCACTTAGAAACAAAACCATTTCAGCCTGGCAACGCTTCATGACCACATACCGGGCTGTCAAAGTTATTGCATCTTACATTGTAAAATGTTATAAAAATCTATCAAACGACGAACAAATTTGTTTCGCTCGACAATTAAAATCCGCTAACATAATAAACAGTTTTTTAATGGATAACACGTGTAAAGGTATGTAAATTAATATTCTGATTAAGAATTAAAAAAGTTAGATTTGGTAAGAAATATTTGATGTATTTTTGTGTAGTTTATATTGTAGTTTATATGGTTTTTGGAATAGAACTCTCGGTATTGCGAAGTATTCGGGAAATTATATATATGCGGTAGAAGTTAATACTCAGTACTATATGTGTAGAAAATTTTATCCCCATATGGATCCGTAAACTTAAAGAAAAATACTTACAGATAGATACTTAAAGATTTAAATAGAAATGCGGATATCCTGGAAGGGCCACCATATTCTACAATGGTAAATATTCTCTAAACTGTATGGAAATGACTTATGCGTAAAATATACGACTCTAGGAGACAGTACGCTTCCAAAAATAAACTTGTTGACAAAAAATGCAAGCTTTGTTAGGCATTACACCTGATTATTTGAAGAATCCTTGCCAAAGCAGGATATACGGGTGTATCCTTAATCAGGAGGGATGTACTTTTACTGAATAGTACTGAAAGTACTTCGTTTTCATAACACCGGTCATTAAGCCCATGAACCCGTTTTAGATAAAAATGCTATTAAAGTAAGAATGATTTTAACGGAGTCTGTCCAAGGGTTAAATTTTATAAAACACACCGAAGGTCGACCACTCACAGAAAAGTTTTATTTTAAGTTGATTACACTGTGAAAGCCCTTTGTGAGTATATTAAGATTCCCGAATGACAGATCCGCAGTGAGTCGAACTTCCGATTTATGGCGTGATGAATTTTCTGCTGAAGACCCTGTAAGGCATCTGAAATTAGCGTTATATCTTTGTCAACTGTTGTTTTAGCTTATTTTTGAGATGACATGTCTGCAGTCAAATAGAATGAGGATTATTTTCGTAGAGCATTCCGACCTTCTTACTCGCTTCCTTCAATGTCCTTGTTGTCCTTTATTTTAAGAACCGCTATAAAAGTACCGCAAGTTGTCGTTTTTCATCTTCGAAATGTTCTGCAAAAATGTCGCTCAGAAAATTTTAGGTACGGTTCTCATTGACATCTATTGATATTGTCAAAAAGAATTATCTCTGCCGCAAATTTTCACCTCCATTTTGTGTCACAGTGTTATACTCGTAATGTAAAAATGGTTCCAAATGCCCAGCTAACATTGCATCTATCCAAGGGTAAAATCCATAGAACCCTGCCGATAAGCACAAAATAATTACTTTTATAAACCAAAAAAGCATTTATGCTAACGAGGGTATAAACACTTTCATACGAACAAAATGTTCCTTATCGAAATAATGACTATGTTTGGACGAAATCCGTTTCAGACAATTTGGAGTCGATTTAGCAATGTCCGTCCGTCTGTCTGGCTGGAGTGCACGATAACTCTTAAAGTTCGAAGATGGGCCATATCACTCCATCCCCTCGGTTACCTAACTCTCGAAAGGACGAACCGATTTGGCCAATACTTTGCACATCATAATATTTTTACCAGACATAGATCAGGTTATAATATGTACTATTCAGGGGCAAGTCCATACTTCTAGAGAAAATGGCCCGAAAGCTGTAAAACCCCGCCAAGGCACCATGTGCAGTGGGTGCAGCGCACGATAACTCTCCAACGGATAAACCAATTCGATCCAAAATTTGACAGTCGAAATATTTTGCGCAAACTTAAATCAAGATCCCACAACAGTTCAAAACTTTTGGTCGATACCCTCAGCCTATGTGAATTGAAACTTTCATCCTCGGACAGATCGAATGTAGTTAGGGTCTTTTCAGTATTTTGTGGCCTTTTTTGAACTTGCCGACGGAATATGGATTAGGATGAAAGTTCAAAAGTGCTGCAAAGGCGAACAGAACATAAACTGCACTTAGACACAAATGTTGAACTTTTGTGGGGAAGTACCCTATGTTACCTCCATTGTGCATAGCATTTAAGTTACATTTTTTAAATATTCGGGGGAAGTACCGGAAGTTGTGGGCCGGTATTGCCTAACTTCGAACTAAAACTATGACAAAATATGGCAAAGGGCAAACTTTTGGACCAAATCTGTTGACCAGTTCGAAATATGTCGTGTTCTCCATACCCTAGATAAGGTGCCAAAGAGGTTTTTTACATCTTTCGGGCTGTTTTCTCAAGAAGTATGGACTAGCCCCTGAAAAAAAAAAACTGTTACCGTCGTAATGGAGCAGCGAATGCAAGTTGCTTCAACAAAAATCAAAGTGATTTGTGAGCAGGTCTTAAAGTGAACTTATCCGTAATTTTGTGTGATAGGTACCCGAAGTAGTGGACAAATATAGTCCATAGTCGAACCTCATATATATCTGGTAGATATATGTATTACACACTCTAATACAGTATGGGCTAAATCGCTCACTCCCTTAAAAAGTTATCGTGCGAACAAGTTTTCCGAATATTTTTGAACTTTTGTGGGGGAGGTACCTGAAGCAGTGGATCGATATGGCTTATGTTCGAAACTATGTTTGGACAAAATATTAAGAAGGCCAAATTTTGGACCGAATCGGCGCACACTGGTCGAAACCATTGATCTAGCGGCGCGAAAGTCAAAAAATCAAAGTATAAAATTGATTGAGGCCTGAAGTTACATAGTTATGTAGCAATAAATTTTCAAAAATTATTTTTTTTTATGTTTTTAGTGCAATATACTTTTGTTGAATGGAGCGTATCTACAAAGGTCCACTGAGGTTCAGTCCAATTTTTGTTTACTAATTAATTTGGACTTCCTAGATTCCGAATAACCACAATTTAGCTGCATATCGCTGCAAATCTTGCTGATAAATGGTCTTGAAAAATAGCTTTAATCCTCAAAATACCCTAAATCTGTCGGTACAGCTATAATATTTATATTCTTCTTCCAGATGGAAATTTGCCAACTAAAGCTAATGTCACTATTTAAGTTCCTTACCATGGTTCCTTATTATTCCATGAGATATGTCAATTTAAATAATCACATGTAACCACATTCGTTAATAAAAAACTGAATATGTTAAAAAACGAACTTTATTGCCATGCCCCAATATTGGTTAGAAATGCGTGGAATCCTAAAACGGAAGAAAAACTGAACAATATGCGACAATGTTTACATTTATTCAATTAAAGGTATGCCAATGCAAATTTAATAATATATCCTCAGGAAAACTTCTAAAAATGGATAAGCTCTAAGAAGCAACTATTAAAATTATGTGTGCCGTGTTTATATGTCTTTTTATTGTGCTGGTCTTTGGTCATTCTCATGACACGGTTTAGCCAACCCAATCGTTGCCAGTACTTGAAGGGTTGTCTTCTTTTTCTTCGCTTTTTCAGGGTAGGATGTTTTTTTGTAGGTTACTAACCCGACACCCATCCCAAGATTTTATAGTTTTCATATGAAAATGTTACCTCATTACCTTTAACGGGTGTTAAGGGCAGTTACAAAAGAGACACAATGGGTAGGACAATGTAAACTTCAGATGAAAAAGCCACACAATTTTGCTAAACAATTTTTTATTTTTTCGAAAAAAAATCCCGGCGTTATATGGTTTGCATAATTGAAAAACATAAAACATTATGCTGATTATTGTAATTGGAATCAGGAAAAACTAAATCCTATTTTTTGGCATAACATATTTCTTGAAACATATTGAAATATATAATGTCATCAAATTTGACATCCCTACTACCATTGCAATATGCGACATATTCTCTGCATTTTTTGATATTTATTCGGTATGTGTGGCATGTAAGTCAAGAGCAAAGACTTGTAAAGTATTTACAAAGACACTAAAGTATTTGTGATATGCATACAGAATTGTGGGAACAGCAAAAAATCACTCACTTGGTGAAGCCCTGCCAGCAATTGGAAGTGTGTTTCGCACTCCCTCGCCTAAGAAGTCAGATTGTTGTTGAAGATTGTTGTTGAATTACACAAACAATTTCTATAGCCTTATTGTGATTACGTTTTATCGCGCATGCCGACACTTCGGAGTGACATCTGAGGGACTTCCAAGGCGATTGTTTACATTTATTTAATGATTCAACACATTTGAACAAATATAGAACATTTTCTTTCTGATGATTATATGAGACGGTGGTGCAGTGGTAAGCATACTCGCTTTGCACTCTGAAGGTCCGGGTTCGCTTCCTAAGTCAGGCCACAAAACATAACATTTTTAAAATGACAAAATTAATGTGGGCGGAAATTGCAAAGAATAATTTCTCTAAAAGAGAAGAGAAATAAAAAAAATAAATAAACATAAAAAAATTTAAAAAAGTTAATAAAAATAAAAAAATTAAAAAAATAAATAAGAACTAAAAAATAAATAGAAAAAAATTAAAAAAAATTTAATTTCTAGAACTATCGCGGAAATGATCTTCTAGAAGTGTCGCTGGAGTGACTTCCAAGACGACACGCCGGCGTGGTTCATTTCTTCACAACGGAGGTCACTTCAGGGTGACTTCTGCGACTATCGCCGCGACTGTTTTCATCGCCCTGGGCGACACGCCTAAGTCACTTCCGCGATAGTTTTTGCTTGCAGGGAGATAATGCATAAACTGACATGCGAATTGGATTACATTTGTTTGTGTAAGCGTTTACATGTAGTCGGTGACAAGTGAATTGAGTAATAGGGACAATTGTTTTCGATTTATTTTACTACTATAGTGTGAAGGAAAATGTGTATACATAAATGGATAGAAAAGAAAGAATTGTAAAGATAGCATTTGTTCTGCATATTTTAACTAAACTGTATTCATTTTAAAATGCATTTACGATTACAAAGTTAATAACTCATGGATTTACCGAAGAATGAAGTGATTTAAATTGTGAGTGACGATGAAGAACATACTAATGAATTCAATATAAAAGTCTATAAATGATATTACAGTAAAGAATAATAATACATTATTCTCGAGGTAGGTGTTTGAAGATTTTGAAGGATTATATGGGTTATGCTGAAATTTTTTAGGCTTTGAATTGTTGTAAAGCTAAATATCTATATATGAAGTTTTTTGTTTAAATTATTTTTATAAAATTAATTCAATTATTACCCAATGATAGTAAAGATATGACCTAAATGATGAATTCCTTCAATTTATTCATATGATTGACAGAATCTTTAATAATCTCTTATAAAAATAAAGAAACATCCATACTGAAATATACCACAGTTGATATGTGTAGAAAATATCTTTAATAAATTTCGCAAAATGTTATAAAATGTGTTCAGCATTGGATGTCTGGATATTTCAGACATTTGTCATTGCATTTGTAAATGTATTATGCAAATAAGCAAATAATAAATGATAAATTGATGTATTTTTAATTATCATCGATTATAAAATCATTCCAAAATAAATATTTGACAAAAAATAACATCCGAAAATATTTACCCAATATATTGTCAATTAAAAGGAATTTGCTGTAATTAATTTTTGTTTGCGACATTTATTTGACTGGTCAATTTAATTAATGTAATATGTATGTGACTAGACATGTACTTATTCAAAAGATTGATTGTTACTTTTTTATTAGTTAGTAAACAGAGATGTTTTGGGGGAAAAATAACAAATATCTTTTAAATTGAGACAATTTATTTAATGCACATATCGTATTCTCCAGAATTTGCGTAAGGTGAACGTCTCGTCAATTGTGGATTTGCACAGTCTAAAGTGTATTATTATTTTCCTTTCCAAATTCTGTGTCTATTCGTGCGTACCTTTGATACAAATTCTTTTAGCCACTTGGGTGCAAATGTTGTTTTAACCTCCGACTAACTAAAAATCCGCAATCAATCTCATGCTTAATATCATCGCAGATAGTGCGTAAAGAGCACCGTCTCTAGGTACAGGTCATGGTCCTTAAAACAGCTTATTTTCTAACAGTTTGGCACATTCTATATACATTAGGGTTATGACTTTTTTACAACCTCGTATCCCCGTATCATAGGGTGATGAGTTTTGCCATAAGATTACATAAAATCTTAATTATAAGGTGATTCGATGAAAAAACCTCACGCACAAAATGATTTTAAAATTTGAATTTATCAAAATTATTGGCAATTTTTTATAGTCACTGTAAGCTGATATACATTTGAAAATAAACTTTAGAGCCACATGAGATAATAAAACTGAAATCACATTTATTTCTAACTAATTTTCTTCAATTCTGAGAATCGTAAAAATGTCGTAAACGCATTTATTCAAAGATATAATTTTTTAACAAAAACAAAAAATTTTAAATTTTTTCAAAGTGGTTTGTGCATGACCTTTTTCAATATTTGAATAGAATAAACGTCATTATAGTTATTAGTAGGCTTATATTTATTCATTCGTGCAACAAAAAATAATTTTTGAAAAAAAAAATTTTCATTTCATGCATTTTTGTAAAAAAATATTTTTTAAATCGATTTGTGCGTGAACTTTTTTTATATTTCAATGGAATAAACCATAGCGTAGTGATTAATAGGCAAAAATTCATTCATCTATGCTACAGGAAATCATTTTTGAGAAAAAATGTAAAAAAGTCATAACCCTAATATACATATATAAAATAGAAAAATGTTTGTACGTTTGTTAGTTTGTTTGTTATTTATGGACTCGAAAACTGCTGAACAGATCTTCCTGAAAATTTGAGGCCATATTGCAACATCGCCTGAAAGTAAAATAGGCTATATGAATTTTTGAAATTCCGCGTCCATCTCGTCGGTGTCATGCTTAAGTGTTCCATACGCCATTTTTGACATTTTGAGATAAAGGTACCTTACAAGGTTTTGAACCATGCTCTTTCAGATTTTTTGGTCGGTTTTTCTCTATCTCTTATAGTTTCTGAGATATTCAGATGCCAGTATGTTCCATATCCGCTTTGTGACCCAAAAAATCTTATCGTTTTGTTCCATATCCATAAAGCCTGGCGTATGGAACAAAACAACTTTGAACTTTTTAGTTCCATATCCATGTCGTTTGGCGTATGGAACAAAAAGAGACAAAAACGAATTGTTCCGCACCAAAAATGATGGCGTTTGGAACAAAAAATTGTCCATTTTTGCCAAGTTACGGAAATGTGTGGCGTATGGAACAAATTGTTTTAAAAGACTAGGTTTAAAAACTGAATAAGAATCGTTTCTAAATCCAAATATTGTTGAATATTGTATTGTTATATGAAAACGAGAATGTATCAATCGTTTAAACAAAAAATCCATAGTTTAAAGACAAAAGTTTGATGTAAGTCCACAAAAATATACGCAAAAACGTCCATTCGACTTGAAGCTAACCGACTACAAAAATGGTATTATAAGAAAATCGCGTTTAAATGTTTTATGTTACCTTAGAAATGCAAAATATCAATCCGTTTTTTTCCGATCGAAATTTTTACCACAAAAAATAGTGATAAGTGGGGGAAATGCCTTAAATAAATGTTTTAATAAACCTATAATAAAGGTCCTTATTGTATTTATATGAGAAAAATAAATGTTTCATTTAAAGTCCTGATTTTTAAACTCCACCGTAGGACTTCATATAAGGGAGGTGGAACACGATTGATAAAAAGTGTTTTGGTTGAAATGTGACAAAACGTGTTCCATGTGACACAAACTGCCAAAAACACGAAAAAAAGATTCCATGGAACAATTCAGCAACTTTTTGCAATTCTAAAAATTTGCCATAACTTCTAGACTATCACAGATATCTGACTAAAATAATCTACTGAAATATTCTATGAGTTTAGTTAAGTAGAACTGAGCTCTTAAAGTATTGGATTATTGCACCATTTTTATCCTGTATGGCCTTAAACATTAACTTAAGTTTTTCTCGAATCAGGCAAATGGCGTATGGAACACTTAAGCATGACACCGACGATCTGGAGACATAGCCTCAGGATCGCAGGTATTTTGTATGCCAATATTCTGATATCTAACAAACGGTTAAAGATATAGTCTCCAAATTTGGAATAAGTTACGAAATTTGGCCTAGAAATAAATTTGCCAAATTATATTAAAATTTTTGACCGAATTTTGTGCAGAAATATGTGTACCAAAATATATTGAAATCGGTTTAGATTTTAATGTATCTCCCATATATATATTCGACCGATTTAATGTATTTTATGCACCATACACGCTATGTATGTCTAATTTCAATGAAATTTGGAATGTTTGACAGAATTTGGTCTAGAAATAAGTATGCCAAATTATATTGAATTCGGTCCAGATTTAGATATAGCTCCAATACATTATTTCGGCGGATTTCATGTATTTTATGCACCAACACGCTTTGCATGTCCAATTTCAATAAAATTTGAACTGCGCACTACAGGCCCAATGGCAGGTTTCTGAGGCAAAAAGTCTATTTTTGAAGTCATATATTTGGATAAAATAGTAACGGGATTAGATTCTTAACACTTTGAGCCACTTAGAAACAAAACCATTTCAGCCTGGCAACGCTTCATGACCACATACCGGGCTGTCAAAGTTATTGCATCTTACATTGTAAAATGTTATAAAAATCTATCAAACGACGAACAAATTTGTTTCGCTCGACAATTAAAATCCGCTAACATAATAAACAGTTTTTTAATGGATAACACGTGTAAAGGTATGTAAATTAATATTCTGATTAAGAATTAAAAAAGTTAGATTTGGTAAGAAATATTTGATGTATTTTTGTGTAGTTTATATTGTAGTTTATATGGTTTTTGGAATAGAACTCTCGGTATTGCGAAGTATTCGGGAAATTATATATATGCGGTAGAAGTTAATACTCAGTACTATATGTGTAGAAAATTTTATCCCCATATGGATCCGTAAACTTAAAGAAAAATACTTACAGATAGATACTTAAAGATTTAAATAGAAATGCGGATATCCTGGAAGGGCCACCATATTCTACAATGGTAAATATTCTCTAAACTGTATGGAAATGACTTATGCGTAAAATATACGACTCTAGGAGACAGTACGCTTCCAAAAATAAACTTGTTGACAAAAAATGCAAGCTTTGTTAGGCATTACACCTGATTATTTGAAGAATCCTTGCCAAAGCAGGATATACGGGTGTATCCTTAATCAGGAGGGATGTACTTTTACTGAATAGTACTGAAAGTACTTCGTTTTCATAACACCGGTCATTAAGCCCATGAACCCGTTTTAGATAAAAATGCTATTAAAGTAAGAATGATTTTAACGGAGTCTGTCCAAGGGTTAAATTTTATAAAACACACCGAAGGTCGACCACTCACAGAAAAGTTTTATTTTAAGTTGATTACACTGTGAAAGCCCTTTGTGAGTATATTAAGATTCCCGAATGACAGATCCGCAGTGAGTCGAACTTCCGATTTATGGCGTGATGAATTTTCTGCTGAAGACCCTGTAAGGCATCTGAAATTAGCGTTATATCTTTGTCAACTGTTGTTTTAGCTTATTTTTGAGATGACATGTCTGCAGTCAAATAGAATGAGGATTATTTTCGTAGAGCATTCCGACCTTCTTACTCGCTTCCTTCAATGTCCTTGTTGTCCTTTATTTTAAGAACCGCTATAAAAGTACCGCAAGTTGTCGTTTTTCATCTTCGAAATGTTCTGCAAAAATGTCGCTCAGAAAATTTTAGGTACGGTTCTCATTGACATCTATTGATATTGTCAAAAAGAATTATCTCTGCCGCAAATTTTCACCTCCATTTTGTGTCACAGTGTTATACTCGTAATGTAAAAATGGTTCCAAATGCCCAGCTAACATTGCATCTATCCAAGGGTAAAATCCATAGAACCCTGCCGATAAGCACAAAATAATTACTTTTATAAACCAAAAAAGCATTTATGCTAACGAGGGTATAAACACTTTCATACGAACAAAATGTTCCTTATCGAAATAATGACTATGTTTGGACGAAATCCGTTTCAGACAATTTGGAGTCGATTTAGCAATGTCCGTCCGTCTGTCTGGCTGGAGTGCACGATAACTCTTAAAGTTCGAAGATGGGCCATATCACTCCATCCCCTCGGTTACCTAACTCTCGAAAGGACGAACCGATTTGGCCAATACTTTGCACATCATAATATTTTTACCAGACATAGATCAGGTTATAATATGTACTATTCAGGGGCAAGTCCATACTTCTAGAGAAAATGGCCCGAAAGCTGTAAAACCCCGCCAAGGCACCATGTGCAGTGGGTGCAGCGCACGATAACTCTCCAACGGATAAACCAATTCGATCCAAAATTTGACAGTCGAAATATTTTGCGCAAACTTAAATCAAGATCCCACAACAGTTCAAAACTTTTGGTCGATACCCTCAGCCTATGTGAATTGAAACTTTCATCCTCGGACAGATCGAATGTAGTTAGGGTCTTTTCAGTATTTTGTGGCCTTTTTTGAACTTGCCGACGGAATATGGATTAGGATGAAAGTTCAAAAGTGCTGCAAAGGCGAACAGAACATAAACTGCACTTAGACACAAATGTTGAACTTTTGTGGGGAAGTACCCTATGTTACCTCCATTGTGCATAGCATTTAAGTTACATTTTTTAAATATTCGGGGGAAGTACCGGAAGTTGTGGGCCGGTATTGCCTAACTTCGAACTAAAACTATGACAAAATATGGCAAAGGGCAAACTTTTGGACCAAATCTGTTGACCAGTTCGAAATATGTCGTGTTCTCCATACCCTAGATAAGGTGCCAAAGAGGTTTTTTACATCTTTCGGGCTGTTTTCTCAAGAAGTATGGACTAGCCCCTGAAAAAAAAAAACTGTTACCGTCGTAATGGAGCAGCGAATGCAAGTTGCTTCAACAAAAATCAAAGTGATTTGTGAGCAGGTCTTAAAGTGAACTTATCCGTAATTTTGTGTGATAGGTACCCGAAGTAGTGGACAAATATAGTCCATAGTCGAACCTCATATATATCTGGTAGATATATGTATTACACACTCTAATACAGTATGGGCTAAATCGCTCACTCCCTTAAAAAGTTATCGTGCGAACAAGTTTTCCGAATATTTTTGAACTTTTGTGGGGGAGGTACCTGAAGCAGTGGATCGATATGGCTTATGTTCGAAACTATGTTTGGACAAAATATTAAGAAGGCCAAATTTTGGACCGAATCGGCGCACACTGGTCGAAACCATTGATCTAGCGGCGCGAAAGTCAAAAAATCAAAGTATAAAATTGATTGAGGCCTGAAGTTACATAGTTATGTAGCAATAAATTTTCAAAAATTATTTTTTTTTATGTTTTTAGTGCAATATACTTTTGTTGAATGGAGCGTATCTACAAAGGTCCACTGAGGTTCAGTCCAATTTTTGTTTACTAATTAATTTGGACTTCCTAGATTCCGAATAACCACAATTTAGCTGCATATCGCTGCAAATCTTGCTGATAAATGGTCTTGAAAAATAGCTTTAATCCTCAAAATACCCTAAATCTGTCGGTACAGCTATATGGGGGGCTATATCAAAATGTAGACCAATGTTCACAATTCTTGGTGGAGAAGATGTATAACCAGCGAGAACCTCCCATGCCAAAATTCAGCTTATTTGGTCTGAAAATCTAGACAAAATCCTAACAATACCGAATATTGGGAGGTACCGTTATATGGGGACAATATCAAAACGTAGACCTATGTCCACAATTTTTGGTGGGAATCTCAAATACCAAATAACACCTAATTTGCCGAAAAATGTAGCTTTAAACCCCCAAAATACTGAAAATCGGGAGGTACCTTGGACGCATGTCCACGTGGACGCATGTCCACAATTTTTGGTGGAAAGGTTTAGTGATCACTAGAAACCCTAAGTACCAAATTAATTGTTATATATATATATATCCACTCCTTCGGGTACCTCCCCCCACAAAAGTTCGAAAATGTTCGGAAAATTTGTGGGCACGATAGCTCTTGAAGGAAGTAACCGATTTGGTCCATGCGTGAAATTTCTACCAGACTTATATGAGGCTCTAGTATGGACTCAATCGGTCCACTCCTTCGGGTACCTCCCACATCTCTATTGATTTTTGTTGTAACAACTTGTGTTCACCGCCCCCATACGATGGAACAAGTTTCATCAGGAGCACGTCCATACTTCCTGAGAAAATAGCCTGAAAGGTGCAAACAAATCCTATGACACCGTTTGTAATGGTTGGAGCGCAAGATAACTCTCAGTGGTCGAAATCAAACTAAGTTTGGACAAAATATTACGAAAGCCAAACTTTGGACCAAATCGGTTTATCCTAAATCGACTCAAAATATTCTGAAACGGATTTCGTCCAAACATACTTGGGGTCTAAAATCATTATTTCGATGAAGCACATTACGCCCGTATGAAAGTGTATATACCCTCGTTAGCATAAATGCTGAGGGTATAAAAATGGACTACATATGTCAACTCCTTCGGGTACCTCCCACACAAAATTTCGGAAAAGTGCAGTTTAGGACCTCCTCTCGAATAGTTTTTATTTTTCTTGCAACAGATTGTACTCAAAGCCTCTTTTACGATGGTACAAGCTTTTTGAATGGCAAGTCCATACTACTTGAGACCTTCGGCCTGGCCGAACTTGTTATACCATCCACCACGAGTTGTATTGAAGTAACATGGAATAATGAGTTTTTTCGTTGCTGAAGAAGACTAATTACCAAATTTCAATTATAACCTCCTGGAAATAAAATAACCAAATTCAGTCATTTTGGTGGGATATTGACGTCACAACCTTTAGAATTATGAAAAACGGGAGGTACTGTTCTATGGGGGCTATATGAAGGCGTGGACCTACACCGACAAATTTCATATGGAATGTTTTATACCCCAAATGAAGGCTAAACACCAAAATTCGGTGAAATATTGAGGCAACAACTTTCAAAGTACCGAAAATCGAGAGGTACGTTCAAGGCGTGGACTTATACCGACAAAATTAGAGGGGAAAGTTGAATACCGCAAACGAACACAAAATATCAAATTTCAGCCTCTTCGATGGATTATTGTGGCCATAACATTCAAAATACAGAAATTCGGGAGGTACCGTTCTATGGGGCTATATTAAGGTGTGGACCTGTACCGATAAATTTTTGGGTTAAAGTTTTATACCAACAACAAAGACTTAGTACAAAATTTCAACCATTTCGGAGGAATGTTGAGGCCACAACGTTCAAAATACCGAAAATCGGGAGGTATCTGTCTATGGGGGGCTATTTAAAGGCGTGGACATATACCGACAAAATTCTTGGGGAAAGTTGTATACACCCAACGAAGCCTAAGTACCAAATTTCAGTCATTTCGGTGTGATAATAAAGCTATAACCTTAAAAATTCCGAAAATATGGTGGTATCGTTATATGGGGTCTATATCAAAACAATACCAAACATCCTAGGAGTAATAAAAACTTCTATACCAAATTACAAGGCTCTATCTTAAAAATGGCGAGTTGTATCCTGATTTCAATAGCCGGACGGACGGACAAACAGATGGACAGACGGACATGGTTATATCGACTTAGAATTTTACCCTGATCAAGAATATATATATATATATATTCTTTATAGCGTCTCCGATGAATATTTCCATGTGATACAAGTGGAATGAAAAATTTAATTATACCCTTCATATTATGGTGGAGGGTATAAAATGATCCGTAAGCTGTAAAAAATCCCTACGGTCAGCAACTGACCGAATACACTTTGCATATCGTAGTATTTCTTCGAATACATACATACATATGTTCCCACATCATACTTGAAGGGACAAGGGAGACTTCTCTCATATCAATGAGTGCACGCCGATTCATATTGGCTCAATGATATGGGACCTACTTTTTATTGCCGAGTCCAAACGGTGCGTCTTACGACACCACTTTTTAGAGAAGTTTTTCATGGCTTAAATACTCAGGAAATGTCGCCAGCATCACTGTGGGGGAATTTTGCCACCGTTGAACGCTCCAACTGACATGTCTGGTGGGAGCGATATCTATCGAGACGAATGACTCCCAAAATAAAACCCACTTCCAAAATGGACTTTGTCGTCCATTCCTTTAGGTACCACCCCCGCAATACTTTTGAGCTTTAATCCAAATCCATATTTTTGTCGGCAAGTTCAGACGGCTATAATTTTGAAAACCCCCGAAATACATAATATTTTTGGGAAATAAGTATTTCAATTCACACAGGCTAAGGGTATATCTCTGTCGGCAAAGCCGACTGATAATTTTTTACTTGTTTTGAAATACCTTTACTGCCTAACCGAAATTCAGTTTTATTTTTCTCCCCACAAAAGAGTTAAATTATTCTTATCGCCGCATAGACCTTTAAGGTATTATCTTTAATTTAATCACAAAACAAAAGACAATCCCCCTATGGATTCACAACATTGAAAATGCCCCGAAACAAGTATTCATAAACGGTCGAAAGATCAGTAGACTAGGTCAAACGCACGCACACATATCACATTAGTACCCATAGTCAAAAAAACTACACAAATCTACATTTGTCCTTGCCATTACAGAGAATAATACATTTGATACTTGACATTTCAATTAGGCCTATAATCCCTAAGGGCTCTTCATAACAGATATTATGTTCTAACCGAAAACAAAGTTTTAACATACCAGAAGTCGAAATAAAATAAACACATAAGTAAATATATGTGTGTAAGTGAAAGTTTGTGGTCAAGCAATGGCATAGTTTTGGCTTTATTAACCAATTCAAGGGTAATGACCAGTGCGAAGAAATTGGTATTTGGCCACAGTTATTTATGTGGGCGAATGATGGTGAGAGATTTGTGGGTTTTATGAGGCCAAAGGAAAATGCTATGATTTGAGTTTAAGTCAGGGACATTGCGTTAATATAGAGATATATGTTAACATCGATTAATCCCAGATGTTCCATATGTACATGAGTGTATTATGGAATAGCTCATAAGCTGTTACTTACATTCAGTTGTTGTGAATATTGTGCCGAAATATGGTGTCCATGGGAATATAACTGAATGCGTAAAAAAACATAACTTAGCAGGTTTTAGGAGATTGAATATTTTTGGTAAATTATTTACATACGTAAAGACAACTTTTCTAGTTTAAATTTGCTTATAATGCCACCTTAATGTGTATAAGAGTCAAATGTTCCATTTTCATGCAAGTTTATTACGAGGGTCACTAGAAAATAAGAAATATATGGAACTCTGGGGCATATTCTCCAAAAACCAAATTACACATATATAATGCCTGCGTCAAGTCGGTACTATTGTATGGATCTGAAACCTGGCTAGTGAATGAAAATATTAAAAATAAACTGCAAGTTTTCACCAACAGATGTCTTCGCAACATTCTTAAAATATGGTGGCTCAACAAGAAGATATAAACACACAAATAAAACGACGTAAATACAACTGGATTGGACACACACTCAGCAAGCCTTTTGACGATGTATGCCACGAAACGTTGAGCTGGAATCCTCAGAGGACGGCCAAAAACCACCTGGCGAAGAACCATTCTTAATGAAACTGGAAAATCTTTTAATGAGTTAAGATATATGTATTGCTTCGGATAGAGTAAGATGGAGATTCTATGTAAATAGTTTATGTTCCTGATGGAATACGCTAATAAATAATACTAGAAAATATCTGGCTTAGGCAACACGCAGTGGCGCCAGGCGTCATTTGACATTTTTTTTTTTTGAAAGTTTGACAGTTTTTAGCCCATGCATACGGAGGACAGTTTGACATACGACCATGTGTTGTTTACAGTGACTTGAAAAAAAAACACTTTGCAAAAATGGAATTTACTTGTGAACATTTTCATCCGATAATTTTTCACAAATTTCGACGTGGAGTGTATCGCGGCAAGAGTGTATCGATCAAATTAAATCTTTGTATGTCGATAAAGGACCATCCTATAGCACTATGAAAAACTGGTTTAATGAATTCAATCGTGGCCGACACTCACCAAAAAAAAAAAAAAAAAACAAACGAAGGTCGTGAGGGTCGTCCCGAAAACGGCACTTGTGCCAGTAAAACTAAGCCGTGTGTGAACGGATAATGCAAGATCGCCATTTTATATACCATGATATAGAGACATCCTTGGGAATTTATTCCACCAACTAACATTTGTGCAAAACATTCATATATACATGTAAAATTTTTTTTAAAAAATATTAAATTTATGTTTGTTATTCACTCTTTACCCTTTTAATGTGAACATGTAATGCTGATAAGCTACATATTTTCATTGTTACATTGTTAGTCTCTTTGCAGTTTGACAGAACATGAATGATATCGTTACAGCATTACCACAATTACATTTCTATGAAAACGACAATGTGTAACATGATACGTAAGGTGCCATTTAACCACGTATCCTTTTGTGCAATAAAAATAGATAGCAACCCACACATGACTAATGATTCCATGCTAACATGTTTGAATATGATACTTTCAGAGATAAGTATGACAAATAACAAAAGGCTTTTTTTTTGCAGATGTATTTTCTGCAGTATGAATAAATGGTACAAGCGCACGAATAAAAGAAGAAGCAAGTAAATTTTGAAAAACATTACTCTCTGTAATAGAGGGTAATAAATGAAGTTGAGCCAATGGGGGAATACTCCACTCAAACAATCGAAAAAATGAGATTGAACTTCAACAATAAACAAAACAAACAAAAAACAGCCGAGGCACGGGCGAATGAATGGAGCTTTGTTAAAAAACAAAAAAACAAAATTCCAATAACAACCTCACAGGCAACTGTGTTGGTGTTCTTTTCAACTCACAGAATTCGAAGAATTCTTAGTTGATACGTGCTGACATGTTGCAAAATATTTTGATTTTGGTGTTTCTTTGGAAAAGCCGAAAAGTGAGTGTGATTCTCATTCATATGAGAATACTAGACACTTAAAGAGTTCGGTTTTTCGCTAAAAAGGCATCATTTAAAAAACTGAGAAGCCAATTGATAATTCCCTTCGCCGGGATGAAATCATGATATTGGTAGCGATCAGTAAAATTTTGCACCACTGTCAGTTCGTTTTGAAAAACATTACTCTCTGTAATAGAGGGTAATAAATGAAGTTGAGCCAATGGGGGAATACTCCACTCAAACAATCGAAAAAAAGCAAGTAAATTATCATACGGCTTTGCTAACAAAGATATACCCTCAGCCTGTGTGAATTGAAACTTTCATCTACCGGCTACACAGATTTTGTGTCGCTTATTTTGGGAGTCATTTCCTTCGATAGATTTTGTGCCCACAAGACCATTTAGTTGGTCAGCGTATAACTTAGAGCTTTTGGACCACTATGTCAGGATGCAATGACTTGCCCACGAAAAACATAATATCGCTTAAACAGGACCGCAAAGGGAAACATCGGTATAATTTCCCAAAGAAACATATACTAAACTGCACTTAAACAAAAATGTTCAACTTTTGTGGACGAGGAAAAGACTGATATGGACCATTTCTGAAGTAAAACTACATTTGGACAAAATATTAGGTACCGAAAGGTGGGCACCGATAGTGCCCATCTTCGAACTTAAACTAAGTTTATACAAAATATTACAAAGACCAAATCCGTTCGGGAGTTATAGTGCGCACCAGCCACATATGGTGCCATAGATGTTTTTTACAACTATCGGGTTATTTTTTCAGGACGTATGGACTGGCCCCTAATAAAACTTGCTCTGTCGTTATGGGGACAAGTTGTTACAATAACAAATCAAAGCCGATATATGTGTTGAATTAGGAGGCAGAATAGCCTCCTAATTCAACACGAGCTCCTCAGCTTTCAAACCCCAGCGAGTCTGCATAATACTTACTCAAACTATTAATCCAAATATAGACCCATTGAATTCATTCTTATCGCATTTAAACACAAGTAGATTGTAAATTAGTATTTAATCAATAAATCCCCGATTTAGCGCCCAGGAAAGGGAGAATACTAGTCTTTTCATTTCGTAAGGTTTAGTGGGTCCTTATGGAGACCCTGGACGCGACTGAAGTTACCCCAGCCGACGAGAAAACCACGTTACAAATGGCGCCCGAGCAGGGACCAGATTCGAAAGCGCATTGCGGAAAACCCGAAACCACAGCCAACGACAACGAGTCAGAAAAGCGATAAGAAGATGGAAGCGGAGTCATTGGGTTGGATTTATCTGTTGAAGAAGGAGCGGCTCGTCGAGCAATGTCAGGCAGCGGCAATACCGACCGTAGGTTTAACAGTCAGATACTTGAGGAAGCAATTGGCAGACCTCGTGCGGAAGAAGCGGCAGAAGACCAAACATTTTTTTGGGAGTTGGAAAACTAGTTGAGAGCCGAAGAGGAAACTCTGGTTACAAAGCAATCCCTGACTGTCCCTGAACTTGCCTCCCAACGAGAGACTTGCGATTCCGAAACCATAAATGTTGTGCAAGGCTGGAACGTCAAATGCGCTGGCGAAGAAAACTTGGTGGAGTTCCTAGAAAGGTTTGAGGAATTGGCCGAGTGCTATGGGATACCCAACAACCGTTTATTGTCCACCCTACCCATCATTCTCGAGGGTAATGCCTTGAAAAAGAATGATATCGGGTCTTGGAGCACTTTTCGAAGGGAAGCCGAGAAGTTCTTCCTGTCCAAGCGGTATCTAGCACAATTAGAGCATTGCTTCTACAACTACGGACAAAAAAAAAACCGAGAAAGGGCGAAGAAATTTATCCTGCAAATGTTGACCATGGCGAAACAACATCCCACCCTCCGAGCAATGGATCACCTCGACCGAATCTACGATGGTCTCCGCCCCGAATATCGCCACTACATCCGCCGATTCGATTTCCAGACCATGGACGAGCTAATGTCACTCACGGACGACTTCGAACTCTTAAAAAGGGATGAAGCCTGTACCGAACGTCCACACACGTCGCACATGCTTGCTCATCGAACCGAAGGCTATCACCGCTCAACGCATTGCCGGCGGTGTAAACAAAAAGGGCACACTCGTTTCCAATGCAGAGCCAGGTGGAAGATCTTCTGTTCGTATTGTGGCATGGAGGATATACTAACAAGGAACTGTCAATGCTGGGACGATACGAACGTCGACGTCGCCAGGGACAGGAACCTCTGTAGCCCAAGGAACCAGCAGCATTACAACAACTCCAGAGCACAGGCGACCCCATTGCGACTTAGCCCACAATTAACTTCTTCATCGAAAACCGAACGTCGATGGAAGAAAGGGCGAACCAAACGGCAGGGAACGAATCTACAACCAGCCGGCAATCCATTAGCGGATGTTCAACTGACCGTCACGTCACCGAAGCACAGACGTCACCCAACGAACGATCGCCTTCGATTGCAAACGAGGAACCTAACGTAAGAGGATCTGTTACAGTCTCGTTCAATGCCAAACGAGCATGCGACCTTATCGCGGAGAACAGATTCACCGCTTCCTGGAACTTCACCAACTAACGAAGACTCTGACCAGGCGAAAGGAAGATGCAAACCCGAGCAAAAATGTGATAAAGACAGCAGAGGAATAAACCAAGGACTGGCAAGGAAAGAGAAACAAAAGTCAAGAAGGAAGAAGAAATTTGATTCCTTATGCTAGTTTTGAGGGTTCCTTCGGTATACTAAGTATCCCTTTCCGAACGTGACAATATGGTCACGTACATAACACAACAACAAGTACTAAGAAACCCCTTACAGCCATAGGTAAACAGCGCATTGACAACACTCCACCATACATTGTCTCTACGTGACACTAGTGGTATAATAGGCCACACACTGGTAAATTTAACTCCAGTGTATTTTTGCAACCATCGTAGTCAGTGCTTAGGGCGAATAATTCGCATTCACTTCATGCCTCGAGTCACTCATATATTTCAGAGTTGGTTGCTGATGACAAGCTGGCTACTGCAGGGAGTTAGATACACGGGTTGGAACTAAAGACTGTTCTGAATCCGCCAACGTACACATTGGTGTTACCGAGTTGGGAATACATTTTGGAAGCTACCCATTAAATTTTGGTAGCTAATAAATTGCACTGGACCTTCGGGTTTTTCAGTTCTACAGGGCCGTCGGGTCATCTGTTCTATTCTTCGTGGAAAACGGAGTTGTTTGTGTTCGGGAAGACGACGAATTCGGTGTTCTGCTGCAGATGATCGGGAAGACGACTGACTACGATGGTTGCAAAAATACACTGGAGTTAAATTTACCAGTGTTTACTAGTGTCACGTAGAGACAATGTATGGTGGAGTTTTGTCAAAGCGCTGTTTACCCATGACTGTAAGGGGTTTCTTGGTAGTAGTTGTTGTGTTATGTACGTGATCATATTGTCACGTTACAAAAGCTATTTCTAAGGATATTTAGTACTTTTTTAAAGATTCTCCACAAAAGGGCCCCAGGGACGTATTCACTAATGCAAACTTGAATTTTTTGAAGAAACATGTATGCATATGTAGCAAATACTGTCCGACTGTCCATTATAAATAAGGCAATGCGAGTGTATGTACATATATGTGCTATACCTCTGTTATTTTATGTGTGAAGATGAAGAAGAGATAGTGACAATCGAGCACCTATTATGTCGCTGTCCAATGCTTATGACTAGAAGATTGCGTATCACGGGTGAGCACACGATCCAATTTTTAACAGTCTTCTGCAAACTAATCTAACCTATCTTATGTATGACTTGACGGCTAAAATGTGCAGTCATATAAAAGAAATTCCATGGAAAACTAGTTCACAGAGATAGTGGTGTAGGGTATCACATGTTCGGCCCCGTCCGACTATATCCCCGTGGAAAACTAGTACACAGAGATAGACGTGTAGGGTAGACATGGTCGGCCCCGTCCGACTATAGCCCTCTCTTACTTGTATGTTTTATATGTTTTAGCGATACAAATGGAAAACAAACATAATAGCTTCAAAAACTAGAAATTTCTAGCCAAATTACCTACAATCATGCCAAAATTACGTCAGGAACAAAATTTTTTCTATCGGATTCAATGACAAAACTTCTAAAAACGATAGGGGACCAATTATTCCACCATTCTGATTACTAAAATGGCAGAAAAAGAGAAAAAATGGAAAGAAAGAAGTCGGGGCTTTTTCGCTATATATTATTAAAACAATTTAGACAAGTATCAATAAGCTGTGCCGACGGAGATATACCCTCAGCCTCGGACACAAAGAAAATAAGTAAACTCAATACTTATAGATGGGATTCTACCCGGTATTTACCCAAAACTTGGGTAAATACCAGGTAAATACCAAATAAATATCTTTTTTGGGTGTTTATTTGGGTAAATAAAATTTTATTTTGAAATCAAAATTTTGTTTTTCTGTCAGACAAAAAATCAAAAAGAATATCAGAAAGGCGGTAAAACCACGCGGACTAAACTTTTTATACGTCAAATCGGTCGTGCGAAACAGTTAACGAAGAATGCAACAATTAAAGATTATCCACTGAAAAAAGATTATCCACTGAAATCGTGGGTTAATCCATCTGATATATTGAGAATATTGACAATACATATAACGTCTCTATGTGTTTTTATACCCTCAGCATTTATGCTAGAAAGGGTATATACACTTTCATACGGTCAAAATGTGCCTCATCGAAATAATGGTTTTAGACCACAAGTATGTTTGGACGAAATGTGTTTCAGACAATTTGGAGTCGATTTAGCAATGTCCGTCCGTCTGTCTGTCTGGCTGGCTGGTGCGCACGATCACTCTCGAACGGATGATCCGATTGGTCCAAAATTTGGCTTTCGTAATATATTGTCCAAACTTAGTTTAAGTTCGAAGATGGGTTATATCGGTCCACTCCTTCCGGTACCTCCCCCACAAAAGTTTGAAAATGTTCGGAAATTTTGTGCGCACGATAACTCTTGAAGGAAGTAACCGACATGGCCCATACTTTGCACATCGTGAAATGTCTGTCAGACTTAGATGAGGTTTCAATAAGGACTCAATCGGTCCACTCCTTCGGGTAACTCCCACACAAAATTTCGGAAAAGTTCAGTTTAGGACTTAGCTTCCGAATCGCTTCGGTTTTTGTTGTAACATCTTGTATTAACCGCCCCCCATACGACGGTACACGTTTTATCTGGGGCGAGTCCATACTTCCTGAGCAAATAGCCTGAAAAGTACAAAAAAAAACCTTTAACACCCTGCATTGTGGTTGGAGCGCAAGATAACTCTCGAACGGTTTTGCCGATTTGGTCAAAAATTTTACCTTCGTCATATTTTGTCCAAACTTAGCTTAAGTTCGAAGATAAGCCATATCGGTACACTCCTTCAGGTACCTCCCCCACAAAAGTTCAAAAATGTTCGGAAAAATTGTGCGCATGATAAGTCTTAAAGGGAGTGACCGATGTGGTCCATACATTACACACCCGTATATATCTACCAGATGTATATCAGTTTGAATATGGATTATATTTGTCCACTCCTTTGCGTACCTCCCACACAAAATTTCGGATAAGTTCACTTTAAGACCTGCTCTCGAATCACTTTTATTTCTGTTGAAGCAACATGCATTCGCTGCCTCAATTACGCCGGTAGAAGCTTTTTCAGGGGCAAGTCCATTCTTCTTGATAAAACTGCCCGAAAATTGTAAAAACCCCATAGCACCATATGTAGTCGCTGGAGAGCACTATAACTCTCGAACTGATCAACCGATTTGGTCATATTGGCTTTCGTCATATTTTGTCCAAACTTAGTCTCAGTTCGAAGATGGGCAACAACTTACGGTACTTCCTTCTCAATATTTAAAACATTTCACTAAAAATGCAAAATTGAATGCACGATGTCTCTTGAACGTGGCAACCAATTTGTTCAAAACTTTGGATCTCCTAATATGTTGTCCAAATTTAGTTTAACTTCCAAAATGACCGATATCGATTTTCTGGTCCAAAATTTATGCGATGACCCCCTGAAATTACTAGTGGGCGCGATATCTATCAAAAATAAGATCAACTTTCGTAATGGACTATGTCGGTCCATTCCTTTAAGTACCTCCTCCGCAACACTTTTGAATTTTAATCCTAATCCACATTTTTATCGGCAAGTTCAAATGTCCAAAAAGGGGCAACAAAATACTGAAAAGACCCTAAATATATTCGATCTGTCCGTAGATGATAGTTTAAATTAGGATAGGCTGAGGGCATATCTCTGTCGGCAAAGCCGACGGATACTTTTTTACCTGTTATACCCTCGGCCCTTAGGCTAAAGAGGGTATTTACATTTTGATACGACCAAAAATGTGCCTCATCGAAATAATGGTTTTACAAACATACTTGTACGATATCCGTTTCAGACTATTTTGAGTAGATATAGCAATGTCCGTCCGTCTGTTTGTCTGGCAGGCTGGTGCGCACGATAACTCTCGAACGGATCAATCGATTCGGTTCAAATTTTGTGTGTCGAAATATTTTGTCCAGATTCGATTTAAGTTCGAAGATGGGCCATATAGGTCCACTCCTTCAGGTACCTCCCCCACAAATGTTCAAAAATTGTCGGAAAACTTGTGCGCACGATAACTCTCGAAGGGAATAACCGATTTGGTCCATACTTTGCACATCGTGACATTTCTACCAAACTTAGATGAGGTTCCAATATGGACTCAATCGGTCCACTCCTTCGGGTACCTCCCACACAAAATTTCGGAAAAGTTTAGTTTAGGATCTGGTCTCGAATCGCTTTGATTTTTGTTTACGCAAGTTGTATTCGCTGTCCTCTATACGACGCTGTAAGTTTCATTAGCGGCAAGTCCATACTTCCTGAGAAAATAGCCTAAAAGTTACAAAAACCCTATGACACCGTGTGTAGTGGTTGGAGCGCAAGATAACTCTCGAACGGATCTGCCGATTCGGTCCAAAATTTGGCTTTCGTAATATTTTGTCCAAACTTAGTTCAAGTTCAAAGATGGATTATATCGGTCCACTTCTTCCGGTACCTCCCCCACAAAAGTTCGAAAATGTTCGGAAAATTTGTGCGTACGATAACCCTTGAAGGGAGTAACCGATTTGGTTTATACTTTGCACATTATGAAATTTCTACCAGACTTAGATGAGGTTCCAATATAAACTCAATCGGTAAACTCCTTTGAGTACCTCCCACACAAAATTCCGGAAAAGTTCAGTTTAGGACCTGCTCTCGAATCACTTTTATTTTCGTTGAAGCAACTTACATTCGCTGCCTCAATTACGATGGTAAAAGTTGTTTCAGGGGCAAGTCCATACTTTTTGAGAAAACAGCCCGAAGGGTGTAAAAATCCCCTATGGCACCCCCATGGTCTATGTCGGTCCATTCCTTTAAGTACCTTTTCCGCAAAATTTTTGAACTTTAATACTAATCAACATTTTTGTCGGTTCATACGACCAAAATTTACATAAGTTGTTTGTGAAAAAAGTGTTTCAATTTGCACAGGCTGAGGGTATATCTCTGTCGGCAAAGCCGAGTGATACTTTTTTACTTGTTTTTTTTTTTTTTTTTTTTTTGAATTTGGGTCAATTTCCCAAGAAGAATGGACTTGACCCCCAAAAAAATTTTAACGTCGTAACAAGGACCACAAAGACAAAAAAATGGAAAAACAAAAATTGAAATAATCCGAGGATTGTGTGGGAGGCACCCGAAGGAGTGTTCTGATGTAGTCAATATTCGGGCGTAATCCAAGTCTCTAAGAAATGATACGATGTACAAAATTTAGAACAAACCGGTTTCTACCTTCGAGGGTTATCTGACTGGTGCCTAAGTCAGTTCAATTGGCGTCGACTCAGGAAGTATGGACTCGCCAAAAAAAAAAAACAATTGCTCCGTCGCATGGTGAACATGTTTCAAACAAATTCAAAACGGTTCGAGAAGAGATGTTGAACTGTACCTTTCCCAAAGGAGTGGCCGATTAAGTCTATATTAGAACCTGAAATATGCCGAGGTGTAACATTTCCACATCCCTAGTTTGGAACAATTCGGTTAGTCTATTCTGGAACTATCGTGCAAATAATTTTAGCGAAATTTTGGGGGTGTTTAACGGAAGGGTTAGACCGATATGGTCCATCTTCAAACTTAAACTAAGTATGGACAAAATTTACGAGACCTAAAATTTGAACCAAAAAGGTTGATTCTTCAAGAATTATTGTGCGCACCAGCCAGCCAGACAGACGGACCGACATGGGTAAATCGAATCCAAATTTTCTGAAATGGATTTCGTCCAATCATACTTGGGGTCTAAAATCATTATTTCGATAATGTCGTTGGCCTAAATGTTGAGGGCATAAACAAATATTAAACGAATTTTAGTAATAGTTTTCGGAGATTTTTATCGATTCGATCAATCACTGCGAACTCTAGCGTGGTTATGGTTACTATACACAAAATTAAAACTGTGGAATTTCTGTATATACTGGGCTACAACTTTGTTATCTGAGCACGTACATCAATATAATTGGCATCTATGGAAAGGTCGAGAGATCGTCTTTCAAAAATAACTAACGTTGGCGTTATCTGTGTACCAGGAATAAAGATAATAAAAAAATAAATTTTTTTAAATTTTCACAGAAAAGTTTCGGCCTAGAGTTTGATTACAATTTATAATGGACAGACGGACACACATCGCTATATCTCGTCGAGATATGAAAAATGGTATATAACATTGGGGATCTACGACAAATATTTCGTGGTGTTACATGAATTTTTAGCAAAACAAACTTATAATACCCTTCGCACATTGTGGAGTAGGGTATAAAAATCAACTGTACGGCGAGTTAAACCACTATATAAATAACTAATACACAGGCGAGAATACTATTAGCATTTTGCTGAGGGATTTTATTTACTGCTGAAATATTGTCTGGTCTGGAATTCCAACTCGGGTATTTGGTACGCAAGATTGACATGCAACCATCGTATTGTGATGGAGCCTGGGTATTATTTACTAGTGTACAGTAAAATTTTTGGATTTCTAAAAAGTATTCCGGAGATTGGGCGATGGCGATGAACTAGTCATAGAAAAAGTATTTAAAAATTATTATTATTACACTTTCAATAACATTAATATTTTCAACTATTGGTGAAAATATCTATGAAAAAATATATGCAGTTGGTGTCATCCACAATTACAGTGTTTTTACTGTGTTAAAAAAGGTCAGGAATTCATTAACTTATTTGTACTAAATTCAATGTAAATAATAAAATCATATATTATTTAACAAATGTTTTATTAAATTCCAAAATCTTTTAATTGCTTGCTTAATTAATAATTTCCCTATATACAAGCATGGCTACAACATGTGGTGAAACATGACAACGTAAATTGTTCTGGTTACACCTTTAAATGTAATATCACAATCCACACACACACACCCACTCTCATCCAGACAACAGTTTCCATGTAACAGAACAATGTTGAAGTTGTCCAATTAAAAGTTTCTAACATATTTGCATTTTTCATGAGTTGCTATAACCATGAACCACGAACAGGAGCGATTTGGGATCATATGGATGTGGAAAACTTGTAACGTACCCAAATGAACGATTAGACCATGAAATGAACTCATAATGGATATATCCCCATGAGATTTAGTACTAAATACGAGAAGTGTTTCAATTTATTACTTATAGTTTCAATTTAATGATATTTTAAAGGCTTATATTGTTTGAATTAATCTATTGAAACTTAGATACAAAATTAGGGGACATTTTAATAATTTTTATAAATTAAAATTATATTAAAGAGTTGCGTGATGAGACCCGCTGAAGTTAGAGCCTTGGATGTTAGATGTGGGTTACTGTTGGTGTGTAGGGGTACGATAAGACTGGGAATTTTTAAGCTTTAGTTTTTAGGATAGACCAAGTTTGACTTTTTTGAAGCAAAATGTTCAGGAATTGTATGAACAATTTTCTTTTCTGGGGGGCTCGAGCCACCTTGAAAATACCCTGCGTACGTCCCTGGATCTGATAGTTCCTCTAAAATCCGTTTTGAATCATCTTCTATACTTATAAAAGAGTTGAGTAATGATGACTGGCGGATAATCAAAGCCCAGGCTAAACGGCTGATTTTTAAAATGTGTACTCTTGTATACGCAAAGTACTAAATGGTACTAAATTTGGTACAATTTCGATTTGGGTAAACCGATATAGCTGGAATCCTAAAATTTAGAATTAGGATCACTGTAGGAACGTAGGATTGATATATGAAGGTACTTTTGGTACAATTTGGATTTACGTGAACGAATAGAGCTGGGATACTGAAGTTTGTACTTGAGATTACTGTTGAAGTGTAGGATTGAGGTAATTTTACTTGTACGAAAAGCCCTAAATGGTGCTAAATAAATATGGATTTGGGCGAACGAATAGACCTAGAATCCTGAAATAGGGAATAAAGATTACTGTTGGAGTGTAGGAATGAGGTAGTTTTGGAAATTCGTATTTGAGGGTACGAAAAGTACTAAATTTGGTACAATGGGGATTTGGATGAACGGGTAGAGATGAAATCCCGAAATTTGGAATTGAGATTATTGTTGGAGTGCAGGATTGAGGTACTTACTTATGGGTACGAAAAGTACTAAGTGGTACTAAATTTGGTACAACGGGGATGTGGCTGAACGGATAGAGCTGGAATCCCGAAATTTGGAATTGAGATTTTGTTGGAGTGTAGAATTTAGGTAGTTTTGGAAATTCGTACTTTTGTGTACGAAAAGTACTAAATGGTACCAAATTTGGAACAATGGGGATTTGGAATCTGAAATCCTGACATTTGGAATTGAGATTATTGTTGAAGTGTAGGATTGGGGCAGTTTTGAAAATTCGTACTTATGGCTACGAACCGTACTAAATGGTACTATATTTGGTGCAATTTGGATTTTGAATACCGAAATTTGGAATTGAAATGTAGGATTTATGTAGTTTTAGAAATTTGTACTTATGGGTACAAAAAGTACTAAATTGAATACCCCCAGCCAAGAGTAAATGCCATTTCGGAGGAATATTGAGGCCACAACCTTCAAAATACGGAAAATCGGTACCGTTCTATGGGGGCTATATGAAGGCGTGCACCTATACCGAAAAAATCCTGGGTGAAAATATTATACCCCCATCGAAGACTAAGGACCAAATTTCAATAATATTGAAGCATGATAATGAAGCTTAAACCTTCAAAATACCGAAAATCGGTTGGTACCGTTATATGGGGGCTATATAAAAACGAGGACCGATATTGAACATTTGCAATACCAAACATCCTAGGAGCAATAGAAACTTCTATACCAAATTACAAAGCTCTATCTTAAAATTGGGTGCCGCCGTGGTGCAATGGTATGCACACCCACCTTGCACCGGTCGTGGGTTCGTTTCCCCGGTCAAGCAACATCAAACACTTTTTAACGGTGGCAAAATACCCCTCAGTAATGTTGGCGACATTTCCTGAGTATTTCAGCCATGTAAAAACTTCTTTACAAGTGGTGTCTTAAGACACGCCGTTCGAACTCTGCGATAAACTGCAGGTCCCATATCATTGAGCTGATATAATGCGGGGTGCACTCATTGATATGAGAGAAGTCTCCCTTGTCCCATTTGTGATGTTTGTGGAACAATTATTATTATTATTATTATTATTATTATTATTATTATTATTATTATTGTTATTATTATTATTATTATTATTATTATTATTATTATTATTATTATTATTATTATTATTATTATTATTATTATTATTATTATTATTATTATTATTATTATTATTATTATTATTATTATTATTATTATTATTATTATTATTATTATTATTATTATTATTATTATTATTATTATTATTATTATTATTATTATTATTATTATTATTATTATTATTATTATTATTATTATTATTATTATTATTATTATTATTATTATTATTATTATTATTATTATTATTATTATTATTATTATTATTATTATTATTATTATTATTATTATTATTATTATTATTATTATTATTATTATTATTATTATTATTATTATTATTATTATTATTATTATTATTATTATTATTATTATTATTATTATTATTATTATTATTATTATTATTATTATTATTATTATTATTATTATTATTATTATTATTATTATTATTATTATTATTATTATTATTATTATTATTATTATTATTATTATTATTATTATTATTATTATTATTATTATTATTATTATTATTATTATTATTATTGTTATTATTATTATTATTATTATTATTATTATTATTATTATTATTATTATTATTATTGTTATTATTATTATTATTATTATTATTATTATTATTATTATTATTATTATTATTCTTATTATTATTATTAATATTATTATTATTATTATTATTATTATTATTATTATTATTATTATTATTTTTATTATTATTATTATATTATTATTATCTTAAAAATTGCGAGCTGTATCTTGATTTCAACAGACGGACGAACGGACATACGGACATGGTTTTATCGACTTAAAATTTTACCCTGATCAAGAATATAGATACTTCATAGTCTCTCCGAAGAATATTTCGACGTGTTACAAACGAATGATAAATTTAACTATACCCTCCATACTATGGTGGAGGGTATAACAATAGTTTATTCTGCATAAATAGTTGTTATTTATGCAACGTAATTAATACATTTGTCACCACATTGCATAATAAAAAAAATATTGAGTTCCCCTATTACTGTAGTTTTGTGTCTTTTAATATAAATGCTGCTAGCCTCAATAAATTAAATACGCCCAACAAATCACAGTGGTAAGGGTGAATCACAAAAAAAAAACACAAATAAATATTTTACAGAAATTGTAACATTTGTGGTTGAAATCCGTAACAAATATAATAATCATAGTGTACATGTGGTTATGATTTAATTCCGGTACAACAAAACCAAATTGAAATACACAACAATTGTCAAATAACCGTGAAGTGTGACTGGTCTCTAAGCTCACTTTTATTGATAATTTTGTGACATCCTGTTTTTTGTTCGTACCAAACAATTTAATGGTTCGTTATCAATTTGGTAAAATCTGTTCTAAAAAAAAACAGGATAAAACGTTACAACCACCATCCTGACTGGTAACACATGTACTAAATTTTTTTTGTTTTACAGCATACAGTATGTCTGTCATAAAGTGTGGCAATATGTGCCATAAAGGGCTAGGGAAATTGCCATTAATTGCACACAGTCTGTTAAACGGGAAATGCCGTAGGGGTGGATTTGTATGTACATATGTAACTAAACATTGTGTTTTTTCCCTACGAGACTATTATTGGCAAACATTTCTAATCAAATATAGGATTGTTGAACTTGATTACTTCATTGTTCTTATTATTACAAGGTTTAAACTAACAAGGGCATATTACTTACATACTTGGTTGGCTCTCTATAGTTCATTTGTTCTATAAGCCGAACCAAGATAAGATTTCCATTCTCTCTATTTCTTGTTTTACTTCTGCAATTTGGAATACCGTGTTTTTCGATTTCGTCTTTCACTTGTTTACTCCATGGAAGCATCTGTTAGCCAGTACTATTCTTTTTTTATTTCATAACTGTGTTTATGGTAGTGTTGAGCACAGCAAATTCACAGCACAGGGTCTAAGCTGGCGCTGTGAAAGTGTAGCAGCATAGCACATAGCCATAGCATCAACATTTTTACATGAAATGCTTTGGACCATGCTGTGGCTATGATAATTTTACAGCACAGCACATAGCAATAGTCATGGAATATAAAAAAAAAACGTTTGCTGTGTTATTCTATGCTGTGAACATTTCGACATAGCATAGCAGTATAATATAAACCCAGCAAACCCTATTAAAGATGTAAAGTTTTTCTACACGCTGAAGAAGTGAAAATAAAAATTTATTGTATTAAAAAGTAAAAAAGCGGTAAGTTCGGCCGGGGCGAACTTTTTATACCCTCCGCCATAAAATGTTCCACCATATCCCACAATTTGAGGCGGAAATATTCTGTGACCACTGATACCTAAACAAAGTAAAACAAGTAAAAAAGTATCAGTCGACTTGCCGACAGAGATATACCCTCAGCCTGTGTGGATTGAAATTCATTTTTCCCAAAAAAAAAAAATACTTATGTATTTAGGGGGGGCTTAAAAAAAATAAAAAAATGTATGGATAGGATTAAAGCTCAAAAATTTACGGGGATATCGATAGATAGGGCTTTTTTATCACACTAACCTGCGAAAAACATAATATACCTATATTCGGTAATATATTCGGTTCGAGCCTTCCAGGCACTACATATGGTGCCATAGGGGCTTTTTACAACTTTGAGGTTTTTTCTCAAGAAGTATGGACTTGCCCCTAAAAAAAACTTTTACTGCCGTTATTGAGACAGGGAATGCAAGTTGCTTCAACAAAAATCAAAGTGATTCGAGAGCAGGTCTTAAAGGGAATTTATCCAAAATTTTGTGTGGGAGGTACCCGAAGGGGTGGACAAATATAGTCCATATTTGAACCTGATCTATATCTGGTAGATATTTTAGGATGTGTAAAGTATGGACCAAATCGGTCACTCCCATCAAGAGTTATCGTGTGCACAATTTTTCCGAACATTTTTGAACTTTTGTGGGGGAGGTACCTGAAGGAGTGAAACGATATGACTTATCTTCGAACTTAAACTAAGTTTGCACAAAATATCACAAAGACCAAATTGTGGACCGAATTGGCAGATCCGTTCGAGAGTTATCTTGCGCTCCAACCACTACACACGGTGTCATAGGTCTTTTTTTTGTACCTTTCAGTCTATTTTCTCAGGAAGTATGGACTTGCCCTTGATGAAGATTATACCGTTATATGGGGGCCAGTGGATGCAAGTTGCTACAACAAAAATCAAAGCGATTCGTGAACAGGCCCTGAACTGAACTTTACCGAAATTTTGTGTGGGAAGTACCGGAAGGAGTGTACCGATTGAGTCTCTACATTGTTAGTGAACTATAAGTATTTATACCATAATTCATCTGACAACGCCAACTTCTTTTATATTTGGCCACCGTTTATTTGAACTCGACATAGTGCAGCGGTTTTTGAGGTTATGCGCCATTATCTCGGGAACTATGGACTTGCCCTCGAAAAAAATTACAATGACGTAACGGGGGCCGCACGAATATCCTGTTACAACGATTCGTGAGGTGTCACTAAACTGCACTTATTTCAAATTTTGTGGGAGGTACCTGTAGGAGTGGTCCGGTATAATCCATATTCGAACCTGATGTATGCCTAAAGTTAGTATTACCATATGCAAAGTCTAGTTCAATTCGGTTACTCCTTTCGAGAGTTATCATGCGCATAAGTTTTGCGGCAATTTTTGAACATTTGTGGGGGAGGTACCTGGAGGAGTGGACCGATATGGCCCATCTTCGAACTTAAATCAAATCTGGACAAAATATTTCCATACCCAAAATTTGAACCGAATCTATTGATCCGCTCGAGAGTTATCGTGCGCACCAGCCAGCCAGACGGAAGGACATTGCTAGATCTACTCAAAATTGTCTGAAATGGATATCGTACAAATATACTTGGGGTCTAAAACCATTATTTCGATGAGGCACATTTTTGGTCGTATCAAAATGTAAATATCCTCTTTAGTCTATAGGCTGAGGGTATAAAAATGCATATATAAATGCGTTCAATCGGTTGGCAACCTAATATGGGGATAAATCAAAGTGTTGACCTACGTTGATAATTGTGGCAAAATACCCTCAGTAACGTTGGCGACATATCCTGAGTGTTTCATCTATGTGATACTTCTCTAAATGTGTTAGGACACGCCGTTCGGACTCGCTAATAACAATTTTGGCATTAAAATCGCCTAGAATAATTTGAATGTTATGGGCAGGTCAACGGTCCTATGTTTCTTCTAAGCAATCGTATTTCCTGTATGGCCAATGTCATACAAGTGCGAATATTCAAGGTGCAGATTCGCAGATTAATCTTCCTAAAACGTAACAAGATTTGAACTTTTCTTGGTAAAATGCCTGAACAATTGCGATTTCGAGGGCGTGGGATGGGGTGGCGTCCGGTGGGGGATGTTCATAACCAAAAACCTTTTAAGGTCTTCTGTAGCACAGAGAAGACATTATAAGTTCTTCTCAGAAGGCAAAAGACCTTCTAGAACTTCTCTAGTAAACAGAATTTGTATGGTCTTCTCTAGTATATGAAATAAATTTTAAGGTCTCCTGTAGTAGACAGAAGGCATTTTAAGGTATTATCTAGTAGACAGAAAACCTTTTCAGGTCTTTTCTAGAAGACAGAAGACCTTTCAAGGTCTTTTATGGTAGACAGAAGACCTTTTATGGTCTTCCCTAGTAGACAGACATTTTAGAAGAAGACATTTTACGGTCTTCTCTAGTAGCAGACATTTTAGGGTTCCTGAAGACATTTTAAGGTCTTCTTTAGTAGATAGAGGACTTTTTATTTTATCCACTAGTAGACAGAAAATCTATTATGGTATTCTTTAGAAGACAGAAGACCTTTAAATGTATTCGTTAGTAACAGAAGATGTTTTAAGTCTTTCATAGTAGACAGAATACATTTTAAGGTCTTCTCTAGTAGATAGAAGACCGTTTCAGAAGACATCTTAGGGTATTCTCTAGTAGACGGAATACCTTTTTAAGTCTTCTCCAGTAAATGGAAGACCTCTTGATGTCTTCTCTAGTAGACGGGGGACCTTTTATGGTATTCCCTAGTAGACAGAAAACCTTTTATGTTATTCTTTGGAAGACAGAAGACCATTTAGTGTATTTTTTTAGTGCACATCAGATGGTTTTAAGTTCTTCCATAGTAGACAGAAAACCTTTTCAGATCTTCTCTAATAGACAGAATTTACGTACATGAGAAAAGCCTATATTTCCCCTAACCCATGCTAGATGATGTAACATAACTTGGTCTCCACTGACTTTACATTTTAGTGCAGGAACTAGCATGGCATACCTAGACTGCATAGAAACCTATACCGACGGTCAGGGACCTACTGAAATATATTTTTTTTCTACATCTTTTGAAAATGTTGCTTCCAAAAAGACATATTTGGTCTTGGTGTAGGCTATTTAAAAATGAAGAAGAAACATAGACAAACGGGCATATACATACAATATCCCTGACCAATGTTCACGACCACAATACTGCGTATCTTGGATGAACGACCCAATTTTTCAGCAACATTTCTTATAGCGCTTTCCAGAATGAACACAATGAACCATAAGGTCTCCCTGTGAAGTAGCTGCCAATTACAAAATATACACTTCCTTTAACCTAACCCATGTTATCGAATTGTTTGTCCTAATAGATTTTTTTTTTAGAAAAATATCCTTTGAATGTAAAAGTGTTGCTAAAAAAGAATTTTAATTAGCATATAATATGGAAAACAATAAATCGCTCATTCCCTTTCAAAACAATACAATGTGAATGGCAATGTTATTAGTTTCCCTTTTCCCAGTTCTCATTAGAATTAATATTTCTTTTCGTCAATGTTTTGTATTAATAAATTCTCGACTTTGATGACTTTTTATTGTATTGACTAATTAAAGGGGATTATTGAAATATTTTGTATTTGAGTAGCAAAGTTTTATTGGCACGTGTTGAATGTACATATCAAAGGAGTAACTTTTATGAGCCGATTTTCATTCAAATTTGGCGTCTTATTTGGAAACAATAAAATAAAATTGAATTAGAAAAGTTTCAAGGCGTCAATTTGATTTGCTTGTGCCGTATAACTTTTTCAAACATATTCGTGTTTAACTGTGATATTTCTCTATAGAGATTGACACGCAATGTTCTTTTCCTAGGCTGTAACGAGTTATGATGGTATGTTAAAAAATTTATTTTATCATTTTGCTTATAAGTTCATCAGAGCGGGTTATTTTAAAGTATGGTTTCAATAACAATAAAGTGTTGGTTTAAACAATTAATAAACAAATAATTGTTGGGTCCTCACTGAAAACATTTTTGTTGTTTACATTATATTCCACATCACTTTAAAATTACTAATACTGCCTTATATTAAAAAATTAAACTTATTCTCCATTATTTAAAACATAACAATTGTTTACATAGTATAATTAATTTTTACATATACATACATACATACTGTATTAAGTCAATTTTCATCACCATCATCATCCAGTGCTTACTGTTTGTTGACTGATTTTTCAAATGCCAAAGGCATAATCTGTTTTTATATAATAATAAAAATTCATTAACATTCAAGTATACGATATAAAATTTACATCTGACTTTGGAAGTGGCAGTATATGTTGGGAGCACATTCGATATTTGTTCATTGCCACTAAAAGGACAAAATGATGAAGGCATAATATAATTAACTTGCTAGAGTTAGTCTTTATAAAAAAATATGGAATGTCGTTCGTTGGTAATGGCATCAGTTGAAAATGGCTGGACCGATTTGGATAATTTTGTTGTGAAATGTTCGCCATAACCCGAGTTACACCCACTTTTTTCAATTTTTATCATTTCTAAGCAGATTTTTCTGAAATTGTCAGAGAATGTACAGAGTTAGCCCCGGTTAAATTTTGTTTAATTTCGGAGGGGATGGGGTACTTCCCCTATACCATATTTCTTTAAAAACGTAATATTTACAATAATTACGAATGTATCGGTGTGGAAATTAATTTGAGAGACAATTGTGGTTGTGTCTCCGACCTTGTGAAATTGTGAATTTACGAATTAATCAACAACCTAGGTACTTCTTTGCATGCTTTTTTTAAGTTGTTATATCTCCAATACAGTGCTGCTCAAAACATTTGCAACTAAGATGCCTATATCACATTCAGTCTATTTTTAGGGACATTTTGAGTTTTGAAATATGTTTGTTTTTGTTATTTGATTTTTTATTGACCATATTTTCAAGATTTAAAAAGGATTATTCAGTTATGGACACTTTTGTTTCAAAACTGTGTGAAATATCGGAGAAACGCATGTTTTTGCCTGCTCAAAACATTTGCAACTCCGTGTTACGTGTAGAGTTGTGCCAAAGGAACTATATGGAACTATCTAGTTCACTTCGCAGTTCCAATGGCCCACATTTTTTCTTTGAACAAACTGCGTATACTTAACAACACACGTTATATTTCATGATGTTACTCATACGTTTTGGAACTAGTACAAGGAACTAGGAACTAGATTACCCAACTCTAGTTACGTGTACTACTGAACCGAATTCCATGAAATTTGCAGAAAAAGTCCAAGGTTTGCCCGCCTTTCTTTTAAACACTATATGTATAAGTCAAACTTATGATTATATCGGTTTTAGCATAAATTTTAATAGGAAATGGGGTTGAGTGTACCCTAGGTACATATTTGGAGCCAAAATACCGGAACACGCCCACTGTTTTAAATATATTCAGGAATTTCCCGTGGTCCAAAATGCTATATGTATGTAGATGAACTTCGGTGGCCTATTGTTTTATAATCGATATATTTGCAAAGCTTATGAGTGCATCGACTTGCAAAATAATTTTTGAGACAACGCACAGTGGAAAAAAATGCAGGTCTAGCGCGCAGAAAATAAAAGTCGATGTTTTATTGTATGTTTATCCATAATTATGATAAGAATAGCTTTCGATTTACAATTTTACTTACTTTATTGATATATTTGGCCGATTTGTATTATTTATATATTTTTTGATATAACTTCCATAGGGCGGTGCCTCCGCATTATCCAACTGAAATCGCTGAAATTTGGTATATAGTCTTCGTTATGGATATAAAATATTCTAACAGAGAATTGTCGGTACAGGTCCACTTTTTGATATAGCCCCCATAGGAAGGTACTGTCCGAATTGGTAATTTTGAAGATTTTATCCACATTATCCAACTGAAATGGCTGAAATATGGCATTTAGTCTTTGTTGGGGGTATAAAATATACCGATAGAGAATTGTCGGTACAGGTCCACTTTTTGATATAGCCCCCATAGAACGGTACTACCCGATTTTCGGTATTTTTAAAATTTCACCCACATCCTCCAAACGAAATGGCTATCTAATTTGAATATACATGATTAATGGTGGAGGGTGTTATAAGAGTTCAAAATCATCCCATTCTGCACTTTTGGGTAATAAAAACTTGTATTTAACAGTTCGTTTGGAGACGCATCACTGCATTAGTTTTCCTACTTCCACCTGAATCGTTGGTGGAAGTGATATTTGATCTTATTAATCCAAATGTTTCCCATATTCATACTTTTATTTGAACCAAACTTAAAAAAAGCTTTGTTTCGTGAATTGCCATATTTCCTAAAAATTGCTGTAAAACCAAAAGTCGCAGGAAGTCGCAGGAAAAAAATTTAAGACAATATTCTAGACAAGATACAAAAAAAAATAAAACAATAATGTAGGAAAAATGGTCCTTACATTTATTTACCCCGAAACATCTAAATTAAAATAACTTATGGGTTACAAAACTTTTTAATTTATTAAATACCATTACGGTACATCAAAAATACAAAAGATTCCGCAATAATATATTCACAGAATTCTCACGTCTATCGCAATTTTACAGCAAAAAAAGGTCATCGTTAACATTGTAAAAAATGTCAATTTTAAATGTACCGTTATTCCGTTCTGTCTAACTATTTCTAATTATTACATATGCTATTGAGTACAGTCAACACTGCAGTTCAATACTGTACTAGCGTTTCATAGTTTTCTTCAAGTCCATTTTTTGATTTTCTGCACGCTAGATTGTTATTTTTTCCCACTGTGCATCGGTGGTTGCGCCCACATCAAGAAAAATATATATTTACAAAATTCCTTGAAGTGTGAGGTTCAGCGATCCATCAGCCATGGACAGGTAAAACATATAAGTTTCAATAAGAGGAAGAATTCAACTTATCCATTTCGGAAAAGTTCAGTTTAGGACCTGCTCCCCCATTACGTCATTACGTCATATTGCTCCGTCATTACGTCATATTTCCTGAGAAAATAGCCTGATAGTTGAGAAATAGCCGTGTGTTGTGGTTGGAGCGCAAGTTATCTCTCGAACGGATCTGCAGAATCGATCCAAAATTTGGCCTTCGTCATATTTTGTCCAAACATATTTTAAGGTTGAAGATAAGCCATATCGTACCACTCCATCAGGTACCACCTTCACAAAAGTTTAACAATTTTCGGAAAAATTTTGCGCACGATAACTCTTGAAGTGAGTGATCGATTTGGTCCATACTTTACACATCCTAATATATCTATATCTAATATATACCAGATATAGATCAGGTCCGAATATGGGCTATATTTGTCCACTTCTTCGGGAACCTCCCACACAAAATCTCGGATAAGTTCACTTTAAGACCTGCTCTCGAATCACTTTGTTGAAGCAACATGCATTTGCATTGTTTCAGGGACAAGTAAGAACGTCATATGGACAATACCGGTCCACAAATTCCAGCACTTTCCCCCAATATTTAAACAATTTCACTAAAATGGTATGCACGATATCTCGAACCAATTTGGTCCAAACTTTAGATCTACTAATATATGGTCTAAATTTAGTTTACCTTCTAAAATGGCCCATATCGGTCCTCTCCTTAGAGTACCTCCCCCACAAAAGTTCAACATTTGTGTCTAAGTTCAACATTTATGTCTAAGTGCAGTATGGGGTCTGTTCGAATATCCTTTGGAAATGTATGCCGATGCTGTTCGTTGTGGTCCTATTTACAGCGATATTATGTTTTCCTTGAACAAGCCCATTCTTCCTTCCATACTGGTGCCAATGTTATACGATGACTCCCTGAAATGAATAGTGGATGCGATATTTATCGAAAAGATATGACTCTCAAAATAAGATCCACGTCCATAATGGACTATGTCGGTCCATTCCTTCAAGTTCCTTTTCCGCAACACTTTTGAACCTTAATCCTAATCCACATATTTGTCTGCAAGTTTAAATGTCCAAAATTCTAAAAAGACCCTAAGTACATTCGACCTGTCCTTAGATGAAAGTTTCAATTCACACAGGCTGAGGGTATATCTCCATCGGCAAAGGCGACTGATACTTTTTTCCTTGTTTTATTAATTGTTTTTACATATTTATGTCAAGTACATTTTTCCCAGTCTTTGTAGTTTTATGTTTTTGACATTGTTACCAAAATCGACCAAATATTTGGATTTTTATTATAAAGACAAAATAGCCCACATGGTACTGGTGTGATTTTCGTTATAACCGTAGTGCACTTTGTTATTTATCAAATTTAATATGCATGCTTTTAGAGTCAATGTTAGTATTCCCAAAATAGTCACGGTTTATGCAATCGCAAACTGTCAACAGACAGTTTAATTCAAACATCACTTTACTTTTACAGATCAACAACGTAAACCATACAACTGCCGTTTACAAAATATGGAGCAATGGGTGCATAAATGTTCTACTTTTTGCGTGTTTTGATTGGAAATGCAAATCTACAAACCTACCAAAAGTACATGACCAAGTGGGTATGTGGGCTGTATCGTTCATAATATGGTTTTCTAGATTAAATGTTGAAATTGATTTTGGGTGAATTGAAAGTTGAATATAGGAAGGAACATGAGCTGATGGCAATGTTAGATGCAGACATTGTTGAATGTTAGAGAACAACTATTTTACATTTTCTGTATTTCGTGTAGTAAAATGTTGATTTAGGTTTTTAAACATTTTTGTTGGTAGGAAATTTAACAACGTCGCAAGCCGTAATTAAAGCTATAACAATAAAATACAAGTAATTTAGAAAACTGTGGAAGTTAAAATATAAGATAAAATCTAAAGGGTTCTGCAGAAATAGCAGAAAATTCAACAATCACTAATAAGAACATTTGAATTCCGTCCCCACCCTGACTTAAGGCTAAAACATTCAAAATAGTTAGAGTGGTATTTTCGAAATCAAAATATATTCGTATATGGTAAAAACAAAAAATGTTTTACAATCGATGAATCCGAGTTTCACCCATTCAGAATTCGCGAACTGTTAACATATTCTATACAGTATGACTGAAATTCTTTAAAATGAAGTATTTTAGGAGGGATCCCATAATGTCGACCATTAAAATTAATATTCGTGGAAGCTGTGTTAGCATCAATGTAGAAAAATGGGTGGAAGCCAACAAGTTTTTTTATGTTCCCTTCCGATTTCTGGCTTAACCTTAAATTTTTCAGACCTATGCCTAAAACAAGAATAACAGAATACTCCATGGGCAACATGATACTACTGTATGATTTTTCAATATATCCACTGCATCCACCTGACAGTTTGAAGCCGGAATTTCGGGGTTTTTTGATTTTTTTTTAATAATCCGGATGCGCAACAAGATAATATTCCAAACTAATAATAGGATTATAGAACTCATGATTTTACGTGTGCTCCTTACGGTATCCTAGTAATTGGAGCCTAAAACGTAAAATTTGAAGGGTGAATTTTCTTAAAAAACCTATTTTTGGCGTGTACAGTTTAAAACTGTCATCCAATTTCCTTTGAACCCCGCGTGAATTTAGTCTTTTACGCGACAGATCTAATGAGTCCTTTCGCGATGGAATCCATCCACTAAAACCGCGGGTATAGATACCTTGAAAATAGGAAAATCAGCAAAAATATATTTTGACTAATCCGCTTACTAAACGGCGATTTTCTTTGAAAATTTTAACATATATGGAATCCTTTATACGCGAAGATAATATTTGCGGAAGCGGGTGTCATAAATCTTAGAGATACGCAAGTAATATGGGTATTTCACCCAAAATAGAATGTGGAGGCACATCCGCGGTTCTTAGAGAATCTATTTGAAATAGGTGTATATTGATGTATTTTTGATGGTCGCTAATGAAACCGGATGCTCATCAAAATGGTATGCACATTGCGCGACTTTTACCCAGTTTAAGGATTTTGGCATTGTGAGATGCAACTGACGGCACATAATGGCCGCTGGGTGAATCATCGAAATATGCATAGCTATTAAAAGAGATTGACTCGAGGTATCCAAAATCGGATGCGCATCAACAGACTTTAACTAATTCGTAAATAACAAGCTTTTTAATTTCCATATATTTTGAATGATTGTAATTTCAGTATTACTCTTAATTTCCTTTTCTTATTAGTTATCACAGTAAGGAGTTAAGCTTTCTCGATGGTAAACCTTATTTTTTCATAAAGTTTTAGCAAGATACATTAATTATTGTATGGGATTTTAGCGAATTAGTTGGAGAACTTTCAAATATTTTTTTCTAATTTTTCTAATCGAACCAAAAAATATATTTGGAATAATATTTTAACAATAGGTCTTTTCTATTTTATTGTTGCTATAATATGCAATTTATAAAGCCAATGTTTATAATTTTGGTTTCATATTTTTTACGCGTTGTCTAGATTCTGTATGTATTTTTAATTTTTTTAGAGATTTATAAGGATTCTGAGGTAGTATGATTTAGATTTGCTCCCAGATTTTATTTTAATTTTTTGGATTTTCCGCGAAAATAAAAACAAATTTTAGAAATTATGGTACATCTACAAATGGATATCAAATGCTGTTACTGATATATGCATACATTTTCTCAATACAACAAATAAGAAATTTTAACATATTTTTCCTTTATAAGAGAATAAAATCCGCTATAACTTTTTCGTGCAACGGCCAATTTTGTGAACACGAGCAGATTTGAAACCAGAATTTTTTCCTTAACCACTATACCAAAAATCGTAGATGTGCTCGGATTTTTTTAATTTTTTTTCAAATGGAATCGTAAAGGAATTTTGGTTTTTGCCATATACACTAGGGCTATAACCAAAAAATACCACCAAACAAATACGAACGCGTGTTTTAGTTCGATTCGGTGAAAAAAGTTTCCGCAACGACTAAGAGTATTAAATGCCTTTTGAATATTTTTATAAAGACAAATTTTGATTTTAGTTTTTTGAACATACATTTATTTGTATACATTTTTTTTAAAAAAGTGGGAATTGTCAGGTCTTATGGCTAAAGTATGTACCCATGTAAGTTTTACATTTACAGAAGATTTGTTCCATAGACCGAACTTTCTGGAATACCGCGCATTGCCATCTCTTCGTCCACTTGTTTGCTTCATCTACTCTTTGGCCTGCCAATTCTGCGTGCACCGCCATGCGGCCCGAATTTATACGCATGTTTAGCGGGTTCATCATCGCTCATTTTTATGATATGGCCTAGGCAACGCAATCGCTGCATCTCGATACGTTTATCTATACTGATGTCGTTGTACAGCTGATACAGGAACTGAAGATCTTGCGTCAGTTAGAGTCATTTTTCATCATCTAAAAATTACATGGAAATCGGTTTGGAAGTTTTGGAGATATAACATATTAAAAAAAGTAGCGTGGCCGGGTCTTAGGGCCACAAATAATGTCTCGGGTCTAAGACATATCCACAATTGTCTATTGAATCAATTTTCAAACCGCGCTCCGCAAAAATTCAACAAAATATATAGCTTATTTTCACCAGGGGCATGATCTAGCCTTTAGGTCCCAAATAAGGACCAATGTAGGGTGAAAGACACAACCATCATAAATTTTTTTAAAGAATAAGGGCCAGGGGAGTTTCCCCGCCCCCTCCGAAATGTAGCCTATTTTCACCAAGGTCATGCCTGTACATTCTCTGAAATTTTCAGGGAAATCGGTTCAGTAGATTCAGAGATATAACATATTTAACAAAGGCATGGTCGGGTCCTTAGGCCCTAAGGAAATACTTAGGGTCGGATATTCAACCACCGTTGCCTCGCAAATTTATTTTCTAACCGATACGTTTGTAAGTTTGTCAAAAATAGCGTTTTTAAAAAATGGGATCTAGGGGAATACCCCTCCTTATCAAAATTCAACAAAATATGTATATATCCCGGTATATTTTCTGAAATTTTTAGGAAAATTAGTTCAGTTGTTTCAGAGATATGGCATATTTAAAAACGTGGACGTGGTCGGTTCTTTAGGCACCAAATACGTACTTAGGTCGGAGACTCAAACACCATTGCCAATTCATTTTCAGACCGATACGTTCGCAAGATTTACAAAAACAGCGCTTTTAGAAAATAGGGCCTAGAGGAGATACCCCGTAAACTCTGAAATTCAACCAAATATTTAACCTATAGCCATCCCTATACATTCTCTGACATTTTCAAGAAAATCGGTTAAGTAGTTGTGGATATATAACATATTTATAAAAGTGGGCGTGGTCGAGTATTTAAAAAGTGAGTGTGCTAAAATAGCGTTTTAAAAAATATGACATAGGTGAGGTACCCCGCCCCCTCCGAAATTCAACAAAATATATAACCTCTTTTAAGCAAGCCTATTTTCATATTCTATGAAATTTTCAGGAACATCGGTTCAATAGTTTTGGATATACATATAACATTTTAAAAAGTGGGCGTACTAAAATAGAATTTTTAAAAAGTAGGGCAAAGTGGGAATTGTACCCCTCCGAAATTCAACAAAATATATAACATATTTTCACCACGGGTGTTCCCCGAACAAAACGTGGAATTGATGGGTGAATTGAATTGTGAATTGAAACATTCATCTATGGACAGATCGAATGTATTTAGGGTATTTTCTGAATTTTGTGGCCCTAGAAGTTGTGCCCATCTTCGAACTGAAACTAAGTTTGGACAATATATGACGAAGACCAAATTTTAGACCAAATCGGTTGATCAGTTCGAGAGTTATCGTGCTCTCCATCCACTAGGTATTGTGCCATGGACTGTTTTCACAAGAAGTATGGACTTCCCCCTGAAAAAACTTTTACCGTTGTAATTGAGGAAGCGAATGCATATTGCTTCAACAAAAATTAAAGTGATTCGAGAGCAGGTCTTAAAGTGAACATATCTGAAATTTTGTGTGGGAGGTACCCGAAGGAGTGGAAAAATATAGTCAATATTCGGACCTGATCTATATCTGTAGTGCGATTCTCTAACACATTTTTTTGAGTTACCTACAAATGTCGGTAAAATTAAAATGCTTACAATTTCGGTAATTAACGATATTTTTCGGTAAGTTACCGACGAATAAAAAGCACTCGCAAAGTTCTATCGATAGCAAGAGTGTTGTCAACTTTTACTTAAAGTTTTCATTCATAATTTTGCGTTTTAATTTTACCGATTTTTGTCGGTAACTCAAAAAATGAGTTTGAGAATCGCACTACTGGTAGATATATTGAGATGTGTACAGTATATATCAAAACGGTCACTCCTTCAAGAGTTATGTTGCGCAAAAGTTTTCCGAACATCTTTGAACTTTTGTGGGGGAGGTACCTAAAGGAGTGAACCGATACGGCTTATCTTCGAACTTAAACTAAGTTTGGACAAAATATTATGAAGGCAAAATTTTTGATCGAATCTGCAGATCCGTTCGAGAGTTATCTTGCGCTCCAACCGCTACACACAGGCTATTTTCACAGGAAGTATGGTTTTGCTCCTGATGAAACTTGTACCGCCGTATGGGGGCCGTGAATACAAGTTGTTACAACAAAAATCAAAACGATTTGAGAGAAGGTCCTAAACTGAACTTTTCCAAAATTTTGTATGGGAGGTACCCGAAGGTGTGGACTGATTGAGTCCATATTGGAACCTCATCTAAGTTTGGTAGAAATTTCACGATGTACAAGGTATGGACCAAATCGGTTACTCCCTTTAAGAATGATCGTGCGCACACATTTTCCGAACTTTTGTGGGGGAGGTACCGGAAGGAGTGGACCGATATAAACTAAGTTTGGACAAAATATTGCGAAAGCCAATTTTTGGACCAAATCGGTTCATCCGTTCGAGAGTTATCGTGCGCACCAGCCAGCCAAACAGACAGACAGATGGACATTGTTAAATCGACTCCAAATTGTCTGAGACACATTTCGTCCAAACATACTTGGGGTCTAAAACCATTATTTCGATGAGGCACATTTTGCCCGTATGAAAGTGTATATACCCTCATTAGCATAAATGCTCAGGGTATAAATAGCTTATTTAATAACGATATCCTATTGTAATGGAAAACATGAAAAAATAAATATGCAATGAAAAACTTGTAAACAATCGGTGCGAAAAATTTTTTAACGGTAGGGGAAAAGTTGTAATGCTTTTCTAAATATTTTCCCATGCTCTATACGGTCATGTGGTGGTATTTTTGATATTTGCAAAAAATGCATAAAAGTTATAACCCTAATATACACTTCGGTAACTTTAATGCTATATCCTATATAAAATTCGAAAAACTGGGCCGACAATATCGACATTGAAATAACAAGTTTTGTCCAGTAAAAACGATGGTCATTAGCTCGATTCCACCGATTATTATTAAAAAACAATCAAATAAATAAAATCAGCTGAGCCAGGCTGGGGTTTGAACCCACGTCGTTGAAAACACACAAGAAAAAACGTGATGTTAGCGTTCAGAAGAAACTCATTACTTTCAAAGGCAGCGCTAAGCGTTTGTCATGAAAGCACAACTAAATGGGCAAATACCCAATGTTGTTGTAATAAACAAAAATTGCATTTGAAAAAAGTATAGTTACGTTTCTCTCTTACAGTATACACATCAGATACGACGAATCTGAAAGAATTTTGTCGATACGTGCATCCATAACGAAATTATAGCTCTTTGAACATGAACAAGTAAAAAAGTATTAGTCGGCTTTGCCGACAGAGATATACCCTCAGCCTATGTGAATTTAAACTTTCATCTACAGACAGATGGAATGTATTTAGGGTCTTTTTAGGATTTTGTGGCCCTTTTTGTACATTTGAGCTTGCCGACAAAAATGTGGATTACACTGCCCACGACATTAGAAACATCCGTTATCGGGTCTGCTAATTGGCAGCACCAGGTTTTGACATCCCGACATACAATAGGCCACGCGGAAGTCACTAGATCATTCAACGAGAAACCAAATTGATAATGTTGTGATATATGGAAGTCATGCGTCGCGAGTGTTGGACGTACGATCATTTGGAGGAGCTAACATCGATTCCAGATTTATCTCAAGCGTGGAAAATGTATATCAGAGTGTAGAAATCTCGGTAGACAGCCACAGCATATTCCACTCAATGAACCCAATTATCAAATATAATCACTACTCGTACCGATGGAATCTTAATCGGCGCTTCGCGTTTTTGATTCTTGGAATTCCACTGAGCAAAGGGTCCACTAGACCATATGTCTAGCTTAGATATTTTGACTTTTTATGTATTGGAAAAAATGAAAATTTTCTTGGGTTCATATTTCGTAAACAATTTAAAATTTTGACGTATTTTCAAGTAAAGTTTTAGCGATTGTCAATGAGGAAATATGACCACATCAATGCAGATTTAGTCCTGGCTTAACCATCATTGACCAAATTTTTTCCATACAGCAAATTTTGGATAAAACTTAAACGAGAAAAATTGAAACTCAACATCTTTTTGTTCACTATATAGAACTATCTCTAGACTAAATTTTAGCTTTATGGGAATCTTTGGTTATTTCCCTGTGTGCTTGTCTCTTTTACCAGGTTTGTACGAAATTTTTTCGATTTTGCTTTTCAAAATAGTCAGGCTTAATCCCATAGTCCTTGTTTTTATATTTTATTATTGGGTGCCACCGTGGTGCAATGGTATGAACACCCGCCTTGCACACATAAGGTCGTGGGTTCGATTCCCCGGCCAGGCAACATCAAAACACTTTTCAACGGTGGCAAAATACCACTCAGTAATGTTTGCGACATTTCCTGAGTATTTCAGCCATGTACAACTTCTCTACAAAAGTGGGGTCTTTGACACGCCGTTCGGACTTGGCGATAAACTGTATGTCCCATATCATTGAGCTAATATGAATCGGGGTGCACTCATTGATATGAGAGAAGTCTCCCTTGTCCCTTATGGGATGTTTGTGGAACAATTATTATTATTATTATAATACAACTTTAATTTATTAGTGGGAAAAATTGGCAATGTTTACCAAAGGGGTAAGGCAGGGAAGACTATAGTTTCGCTTGTCCTTTCTGGGATGTTTGAGGAACAATTATTATGCAGCTTCAACCATTATACGATAAACTGAAAAAATTATTTTATTTTTAATTGAACTAATAATGTAAATTTCAAAACTTAATAACGGACAAAAAAGTTGTTATTGATATTATTCGGAATTAGATTTAACTAATCTCCTTGTAAACGTTGCTTAGTCCCGATACGATTTGTACCAAATAAAACAGGGTTCGTTTTAGATTACGTTTCTACAATGCTTTATTTACTTTATTACACTTATTCACAACAGACTGTAATTACTCATCACACAGCTACTCTATTAAGCACACAGCTTTCCTTTACTTCTTTAGCCGACTGTTCAGTTCGACGTCTCAAACACAACTAACTCACTGCTGCTGAATCCCCTTGTATTTATCCCAATCGCCTCTGGTTCCCCATATTTCTAGACAGACAATCTGCACAACAACGACGTCACAACAATATCAAAACAAACATGATAGAAAGCACAAGAACAACAATAGGGGAAACTAAGCGATAATTGCATGATGGATAAATGCACAACAATAACAAAATAAACATGGAAAGTAAGAACTAGAAGGATTAAGATAATTTTCTATATAGTAGTGATTGTTGTTTAAATAGAGTAACTACCTAATAAAAATGTACGTTACAAGTCAAACTTTGAATGAACGGAATTCAACTTAATTAACTTAAACCTATCTGTAACATTCGTAACAATATTAATTGTCAATGCTAACAATTCGATTTTATTCCAAACTTAAATTAGACATATATTTAGGATAGTGATCACATAATTGTGTTATTATAAAATTCATTTGCATTAAATGTTTATTAATTTGTATTAATTTAAATGTCAAATATTCATATTTCATTTATAATTCCCCTGGGTTAAATTTTTTAGGATGCCGCATAATAATGAATACTTTTATTTACAATGGTATATATAAATTAAACAAACATAATTTGTGAAAACAATTATGTATCGATGTCATTCCTTATGCAATTGATATTCAACAATAAACAACAACAATAATTGCATTATCAACAAATTTTGAACTTATTTATTGTTGCGCACATAAATATTTGTTTGCCTTAATTTGGTGGCATGTGTGGAAATATTTATTTAACACATATATTATAGAACTCATTAAATATTAAAGAATAAAACTCAAAATTTAAAAACAACATATTTAATATTTTTAATAGTCGCTTTTAAAAGTAAAACGATTTTGTAGAATGTAATGTAAAAGAAAATAAATTGTTATATTTACGCACTTACTCTTAAAATAAAATATACGAGTATGACATTGTTATAATAAATGACAAAATTCTTACTTGTTATATAAATGATAAAGCAACACCCTTTTAAGTTGTAATAAATGGGCAAACTTCATTGCTTGTGATAAATGAAACATAAAGTTACATGTGAGTTACAAAACACGTGTACATTTTTTAAGGACTTTTATCAAGAGTTTTTTAGGAAGACATGGTTTGTGATAACTTTCTTTTATTTATGAAGTTCAAGTCATATAACATATTATGATCTTTTATTCAGGCATTGTTGAGTCTAAATTATTTATGCAAAATGGGAAAGCCCATTACAGTTAGGTTTACCGATAAATTAACTAAAAGTTATTTGAGTTGGTTAAAATGTGCTTTGCCTTCTCGAAGGATAAACAAGTAAGAACGGTGTTAAGATCGGCCCGGCCGAACTTGTTATACCCTCCACCACGAGATGTGTTGAAGTAAGACTGAACAATTAGTTTCATTTCGTTTATGAAACCAGACTAAATACCAAATTCCAGCAATTTCGGTAAAACAATGTGGCTAACTTTCAAAATACCGAAATTCGTGAGGTATCGTTCTAAGGGCGCTATATAAAGGCGTGGAACTATACGGACAAATTTCGGGGGGAAAGTTTTATACTACCAACGAAGACTAAATACCAAATTTTAGCTATCGTTAAAATTTTGAAGCCACAACTTTAAATATACCTAAAATCGGGTGGTACAGTTCTATGGGGACAATATGAAGACGTAAACCTTTTTCTACAAATTTCAGGTGGAAAGGTCGGCACCCCCAACGAGGACTAATATCAAATTTCAGCCATTTCGGTGGTGGAGGTCAAAACCTTCAAAATACCGAAAATTAGGATGTAACGTTCTATAGGGGTTATATGAAGGCGTGGACTATATCGACAAATATAGAGTAGAAAATTGAATGCCCCCAATGAAGACTAAATATTGAAGCCACAACCTTAAAAATACCAAAAATCAGGAGGTACACTTCTATGGGGGGAATATGAAGGCGTGGACCTATACCTTAAAATTTCAGGTGAAAAATTGTTGCACCTTCAAAATACCGCAAATCGGGTGGTACCGTTCTATGGAGGCTATATCAAAAAGTGGACCGATAGAGTTCATTTGTAATAGCAAACATCCTGGGAGTAATAGAAACTTCTATACCAAATTACAAAGCTCTATCTTAAAAATTGAGATTTGTATTCAAAGGCAATGTACTCAGTCATTAGAATTTAATTTCTAAAATATAATATATACCAAATTAAGACGATTTAATTAAATAAAGTCTTAAGAAATTATTTAGAACACATCAGTGTATCTCCTGTATTTTTGAAAATTTAACATAGCTGAAGCCAAGGTTTACCCTATTAGATCACGCGACTTATGCTTGTATAATATACAAATTAAATATTTTTGGATAAAATGAAATATTTTTGGACGTGGGAAGAAATATTGGCCTTAAAAGATAATTTGCGTGGAAGCTGTGGCTATATTTATGTTAAACAAGTAAAAAAGTATCAGTCGGCATTGCCGACAGAGATATACCCTCAGCCTATATATACACCTGTTGGAACAGTATGCCAGGAAGCATGGACTTGTCCACGGAAAACATAGGGATCTCCGAACAGACCCTAAACTGCACTTGGACACAAATGTTGAACTTTTGTGGGGGAGGTATCCTAAGGAGCGGACCGATATGGGCCATTTTAGAAGTTAAACTAATTTTGGACAACTTATGACGAACAAAATATGACGAAGGTCAAACTTTGGACCAAATCGGTCTATCAGTTCGAGAGTTTTTGTGCTCTCCAACTACTACATATGGTGCTATAGGTGTTTTTTACAACTTTCGGGCTGTTTTCTCAAGAAGCATGGACTTGCCCCTGAAAAACTATTACTGCCAAAAAAAAAAAAAACTATTACTGAGGCAGCGAATGCAAGGTTCTTCAACAATAATCAAAGTGATTTGAGAGCAGGTCTTAAAAACTTATCCGAAATTTTTGTGTGGGAGGTACCGAAGGAGTGGACAAATATAGTCCATTTTTTAACCTGATCTATATCTGGTATATATATTAGGATGTGTAAGGTATGGACCAAATCGGTTCGCCCCTTCAAGAGTTATCGTGCGCCCAATTTTTTCGAACATTTTTATACCCTCCACCATATTATGGAGGGTATATTAAGTTTGTTTTTCCGTTTGTAACGGATTGAAATAATCATTTGCGACCCTATAAAGTATATATATATTCTTGATCAGCGTAAACTTCTGAGTCGTTCTGTGCTTGTCCGTCCGTCCGTCTGTGGTAATCACTCTAGCATCCACAAAAATGGAGATAGGACGCTGTAATTTTGGGAAGATGCGTCTTTTGTTTGCAGGCAAGTTCGATGATGGGCTATATCGGTCCACGTTTTGGTATAGCCCCCATATAACGATACCTCCCGATTTGAAGTATTTTGATTCCGATCCCGATTTTCGGTATTTTAAGAATTTTAGCTACAATTTTCACCCGAACTAGCTGTAAATTGACATTTGAGGTTCTCAGTGAACATCAAACTTCTCCACCAAACATCGGCAACATAGGTCCATGTTTTGGTATAGCCCCCATATGGTACCCTTATAGTGGTCATCAAACTTCTCCACCGAACATCGCCAACATAGGTCCATGGTTTGGTATAGCCCCCATATAACGGTACCTCCCGATTTTCGGTATTTTGAGAATTGTAGCTACAATTTGCACCCGAACTAGCTGTAAATGGACATTTGAGGTTCTCAGTGGTCATCAAACTTCTCCACCGAACATCGCCAACACAGGTCCATCTTTTCGTATAGTTCCTATATAACGGTACCTCCCGATTTTCGATCAATTTAATTTGACTTTTGGGGTTCTCTGCAGTTACAAAACTTTTCCACCAAAAATTATAAAGATAGGTTGACACTTTGATATAGTCCCGTAGGTGGTACCTTTCACCTAACAGAACACATTTTTTAGATTATATTTGATAATTGAGACAATTGGTGTATCAATCCATGGTCGAAATTTTTTTTCACCTAAAATTGTGAAAGGACAGTAATTATTCCATTTTAATTAAGACTACTTTATGGTGGAGGGTATAAAAAGTTCGGCCCGGCCGAACTTAACGACTTTTTACTTGTTGAACTTTTGTGGGGGAGGTACATGAAGGAGTGAACCGATATGGCATATCTTCTAACTTAAACTAAGTTTGGACTAAATATTATGAAGGCCAAATTTCGGATCGAATCGGTAGATCCGTTGGAGAGTTATCTTGCGCTCCAACCACTACACACGGTGTTATAGGGTTTTTTTTTTTTAACTGTCAGGCTATTTTCTCAGGAAGTAGGGTTTTGTCCCTGATGAAACTTGTACCGCGGTATGGGGGCCGTGAATACAAGATGCTACAACAAAAATCAAAACGATTCGAGAGCAGGTCCCAAATTGAACTTTTCCGAAATTTTGTGTGGGAGGTACCCGAAGGCGTGTACAGATTGAGTCCATATTGGAACCTCATCTAAGTTTGGTTGATATTTCACCATGTGCAAACTTTGGACCAAATCGGTTACTCCCTTCAAGAATTATCGTGCACACAAATTTTCCGAACATTTTCGAACTTTTGAGGGGAAGGTACCGGAAGGAGTGGACCGATATAACTAGAGATGGACAGTGGGTAAATACCCAATGGGTAAATACCCGGTAAATTGGGTAAATACCGGGTAAATACCCATTTGTGGGTATTTATTTGGGTATTTACTATATTGAATCGCTTATACAACATCTTAGACCCTATTTCTGGGTTTAGGTTATGAAATCGATTCAAAATGGATAGTTTTACAATACTTTAAACAAGTGGGTAAGTACTTGGGTAAATACCCGAGTATTTACCCAAGTATTGGGTAAAAACTCATTAACTGCCGAACTACTTGACGTAGGCTGACAAAATTTGGCTCAAATCTTTCTTATGTCAAAAGAACTTCTGGTACTGAACATGGGGTCTCTGGGTCCATGTTTTGATATAGCCCCCATATATCCGTACCACCCGATTTAAGGTATTTTTTGTCTATTTGCCTTATTGTACAATCATAGTGGCTGAAATTTGGCACAGTGAGTTCTCAATATGTAGAAAATATCCTTGCAAAAATTTGTCAACATAGGTCCACGTTTTCTAATAGCCCCCATATAAGGGTACCCCGATTTCGAGTATTTACCCAAATGTTGGGTAAAAACTCTTTAACTTCCGAACCATTTGACGTAGGCTGACAAAATTTGGCTCAAATCTTTCTTATGCCAAAAGAACTTCTGGTACTGAACATGGGGTCTCTGGGTCCATGTTTTGATATAGCCCCATTATAACCGTACCTCCCGATTAAAGGTATTTTTTGTATATTTGCCTCATTGTACAATCATATTGGCTGAAATTTGGCATAGTGAGTTCTTAGTATGTAGAAAATATCCTTGCAAAAATTTGTCAACATAGGCCCACCTTTTCTTATAGCCCCCATATAAGGGTACTAAGGGTTTCTGAAATCGGGAGGTACGGTTATATGGGAGCTATATCAATCCGTGGACCCAGGGACCTTATTTTCATATGTTACATAAGTAACATTTCAGCCAAATTTCGTCAGCCTACGTCAACTGGTTCGGCAGTTAAAGAGTTTTTACCGAACATTTGGGTAAATACCCGAAATCGGGGTACCCTTATATGGGGGCGATTAGAAAACGTGGACCTATATTGACAAATTTTTGCAGGGATATTTTCTACATATTGAGCACTCACTGTGCCAAATTTCAGCCACTATGATTGTACAATGAAGCAAATAGACAAAAAATACCTTAAATCGAGAGGTACAGTTATATGGGGGCTATATCAAAACATGGACCCAGAGACCCCATGTTCAGTAGCAGAAGTTCTTTTGACATAAGACAGACTTATGCCTAGTTTTGTCAGCCTACGTCAAGTGGTTCGGCAGTTGAAGAGTTTTTACCCAACATTGGGTAAATACTCAAAATCGGGGTAACCTTATAGAAAACGTGCACCTATGTTGACAAATTTTTGCAAGGCTATTTTCGACATACTGAGAACTCACTGTGCCAAATTTCAGCCGTTATGATTGTACAATGAGGCAAATATACAAAAAATACCTTAAATCGGGAGGTACGGTTATATGGAGCCTATATCAAAACATGGACCCCAAGATCCCATGTTCAGTACAAGAAGTGCTTTTGACATAAGAAAGATTTGAGCCAAATTTTGTCAGCCTATGTCAAATGGTTCGGCAGTTAAAGAGTTTTTACCCAACATTTGGGTAAATACTCGAAATCGGGGTACCCTTATATGGGGGCTATTAGAAAACGTGGACCTATGTTGACAAATTTTTGCAAGGATATTTTCTACATATTGAGAACTCACTGTGCCAAATTTCAGCCACTATGATTGTACAATGAGGCAAATAGACAAAAAATACCTTAAATCGGGTGGTACGGATATATGGGGGCTATATCAAAACATGGACCCAGAGACCCCATGTTCAGTACCAGAAGTTCTTTTGACATAAGAAAGATTTGAGCCAAATGTTGTCAGCCTACGTCAAATGGTTCGGCAGTTAATGAGTTTTTACCCAACATTTGGGTAAATACTCGAAATCGGGGTACCCTTATGTGGGGGCTATTAGAAAACGTGGACCTATGTTGACAAATTTTTGCAAGGATATTTTCTACATACTGAGAACTCACTGTGCCATATTTCAGCCACTATGACTGTACAATGAGGCAAATAGACAAAAAATACCTTAAATCGGGAGGTACGGATATATGGGGCATATATCAAAACATGGACCCAGAGACCCCATGTTCAGTACCAGAAGTTCTTTTGACATAAGAAAGATTTGAGCCAAATTTTGTCAGCCTACGTCAAGTAGTTTGGCAGTTAATGAGTTTTTACCCAATACTTGGGTAAATACTCGGGTATTTACCCAAGTATTTACCCACTTGTTTAAAGTATTGTAAAACTATCCATTTTGAATCGATTTCATAACCTAAACCCAGAAATAGGGTCTAAGATTTTGTATTAGCAATTCAATATAGTAAATACCCAAATAAATACCCACAAATGGGTATTTACCCACCGTGTGGGTATTTACCGGGTAAATACCCGGTAAAAGCCATCTCTAGATATAACCCATCTTCGAACTTAAACTAAGTTTGGGCAAAATATTACGAAAGCCAAATTTTGGACCAAATCGGTTCATCCGTTCGAGAGCTATCGTGCGCACCAGCCAGACAGACGGACGGACATTGCTAAATCGACTCCAAATTGTCTGAAACACATTTTGCCCAAACATACTTGGGGTCTAAAACCATTATTTCGATGAGGCACATTTTGCCCGTATGAAAGTGTACATACCCTCGTTAGCATAAATGCTGAGGGTATAAAAATGGGTAAAACTTCTCACGATTTCCCTGTCAAAGTAAAAGTAGAAGCAATCTAAATAACGACAATCTCACTAATGTATTTCTTTTCAAAATTTGATCTGATTCTACTATTAAATGATGTTGACATTTTGAAGCCAAATTTACAGTGCTTTCTGACATTTTCTTCTAGTTGCGTTCCTCAAACAGGGTTTTCAAGAAGTCATTTAGAATACTGTAGTGCTTGCGATTCTGAGTTATTTGAAACGTTAATTGTGAATGAAGTCTGTATAGCCTCATAGAAATCTGCATTCAAATGCGGAAATTTGTGCAAACGTTTTTGTAAAAATCATATTTTTCGGGTCTTGTATTTGTAATTCTCGTTCGATTACGTTCCGGATCTAATAAATTATTCCTCGTGGAAATCCATCTTCCAAAACGCGAGTTACGAGAAACTCCAACGTAAGAAAATCACATAAAACTATTTCTGAAAATATCACCTATTTTATCGCATTTTCTGCTGGTAATTTCCACAGTAATGTAGCATCGAAAGTATAATACCAATCTGTGTGATTTTAGTCTCATTAGATTCGACGTAAAATTTTGATCCACAACAAATTTCTATGTAATCTTATGACCTGTAAATTGACCTTTATTTTGAAAAAGTTGACTTATATTCAATAATTTATCAATTTTATGTATATTCCGCGAATTCTGAGTAAAATTTTAGCTGTATTATGCAATCTACTCGCAGAAGTCACTTCGAGAAAACTTTTTAGTAACAATTGTGCTAATTAAACTAATTAGCGTTTTTATAATATTATCTTTCTTAAAATTCGATATAAAACCGCCATAAATTTTGCCCGCAACAACCAAATTTTTTTTTTCTTAACCTATATACCAAAAATCTTTGATGTGGAGCGAAAAAAATCTTCCCTTTTCTGAAATGGAATATGAAATAATTGACAATATTTGTGATATACATTTTCAATATTTTCTGCAAACTAAATATTAATTTTAAAATAAAATTCAAGTATAACATTGACATGACAAAATTATCACTCCAAAATTGTTCTACCATTTAATAGTAAAATGTAGTATTATCGACCGTAAATCCATCAACTTAACGGAATTACGATGAAAATACAATACATTGTGAGGTTGGAGAGCTGAGCAGCAGAATCATCAATCAGTGGCGTTGACTAAGTGTTATTTACTTGTCAATCAATCATATTTTAATGAAGGTATGATGGTTATTAGGTGTCAGACTTGGTGATGAAATTTCCATGAATATTACGTTATGTATGGGGATTGTCAATGCTCTTACCTTAATATCGCTAGACGTATTGTAGCATAAATGAGACGCTCAGCGCCAAAACGGCCTAAGTCCAAAAAGTGGTTCTGAGAACAACGAAAAAGTTAAAAAAAAAAACTTTTAATTTTTTTTATTTATCGAAAGTGCATATTAGTTGTAATATTTGTTTAAGGTTTATTATATGGTTTATTATATAACTTAGATAAAGACTGTTTTAAACGGTTAATATAAAAATTAAAGTGGCTTAGGCCATTTTGAATCCATTTAAAAAAATATATTAATAGGAAGTGAGGGTTAGGCAATTTGGCTCTATTTATTAAAACATAAAAAAAATTTCAGATTAGAAATAATAAGTAAGATGGCGTTAAGTTCGGCCCGGCCGAACTTGTTATGCCCTCCACCATGAGTTGTATTGAAGAAAAATGGAACAATTCGTTTCCCTTCGTTTATGAAGTAGACTTAATACCAAATTTCAGCAAATTCGGTAAAACAATGTGGCTAACCTTCAAAATACCGAAATTCGGGAGGCACCGTTCCATGGGGGCTATATCAAAACGTCGATCTATACCTACAAATTTCTGGCGGACAGTTTTTAGACTCAAAGAAGACTAAACACCAAATCACCGATACTTCGGGAAAACCTTCAAAATACGAAAAATCTAGATGTACGCATCTATGGGTGGCATAGGAATCCGCGGACCTATACTGATAATTTTCTTCTGGAATATTGTATAACCCCATAGAAGACTAAATAACAAATTTCAGTCTTTCAGTGGGATATTGACGTCACAACCTTCAGAATTACGAAAATCGGGAGGTACCGTTCTATGGGGGCTATATCGAAACGTGGACTAAATACCAAATTTCAGCCATTTCGGTGGGGTGCTGTGGCCACAACCTTCAAAATACCGAAAATCGGGAGGTACCGTTCTATGGGGGCTATATTAAGGCTTAGACCTATACGACAAATTTCTGGGAGAAAGTTTTATACCCCCTAACGAAGACTAAGTACCAAATTTCAGCCATTTCGGTGTTATAATGAGGCTAAAATTTTTAAAATACCGAAAATCTGGTGGTACCGTTCAATGGGGGATATAGTAAGGCGTGGATCTGTACCGACAGATTTCGTATAGAATGTTTAATACCCTAAATGAATACCAAATACCAAATTTCAGCCATTTCGTTGGATTATTGTGGCCACAACTTTCAAAGTATCGAAAATCGGGAGGTACCGTTCAATGGGGGATATATGAAGGCGTGGACCATCTTGGAGAAAGTTTTTTACCCCAAGGAAGACTTAGTAATAAATTTCAGCCATTGCGGTGATATAATGAGGTTAAAACCTTCAAAATACCGAAAATCAGATTATACCGTTCTATGGGGGCTATATCAAAACGTGGACCGATATAGCCCATTTGCAATACCAAACATCCTAGGAATAAAAGAAACTTCTATACCAAATTACAAAACTCTATATTAAAAATTGCGAGCTGTATCTTGATTTCAACAGACGGACGGACAGACGGACATGGTTATATCGACTTAGAATTTTACCCTGATTTAGCAGTGTTACAAACGGAATGACAAATTTAATTATACCCTCCATATTATGGTGGAGGGTATAAAAATAACTTTTAGCATTTTAAATATTAATATTACAAATTATCCGTCCTCTTCCTGAATATCTTCATCTTCGGCTCTCGAATTTGCACTGAAAATGCAAACACCTTCTAGTATGCATTTTTTGAAAGTACATATTTAGACTACAAAAAATCTAGTAGGGTTTTGTCCTGTCAGATCCAGTTCGGATTTTATGGCCTCATCTAAACCGGGCTAAATCTACACTTTTTTGCATTTATCAGGCCTTTATCTTAAAAACGAATAGGAATTTGGCCTTGCTGTCTTTAGCAATATTTTCCCCTAAACTAGTAATACTTATCTTTTGAAAAAACCACATAAAAAAATCTCCATCTAGGGCATCGAAATCTATAAAATATAGAAAATTTTACATAATTGCTGAAATTCTGGTCAGTAGAGGCTAAACTATTGGGAGTTGAACCAAGTAACCTTTTGCAAAAATCTTCCAAATAAAGTTCTCAACAATTCTTTAGAATATTCTAGAACTCTAAAACACTTACTTCATTTTGTTACGGCGGTATTTTGCATCATATCTTTTACAACACGTATTCTCGCACAGTTTATTCTCGCATTTCGGATTTCACAACATTATTGGCATTTTTATTAAATCGGCGTTGAAAAATGTACTGAAAATAACGGCACAGAGGCATTTTACAAGAATGACATGTTCTGAAGAGTTGTGTATGACATTCCAGGAATATTTTTCTAAAAGAAAATATTCAGAAAAAATTAACGGTTTTGAAGATACGGTGCGAAATGTATAAAAAATGTGGCATTTTTGCATATATTTTGAAATTTTAGGCAGTAAATGTATTTTTTCGAGTTCATTATTTCTCCAAATATTTTATTCTTGCCCTTATCTACAAATTTGCTTCAGAGGTCAGAAGAAGATTTGCATTGGTTTCAAAGATATAGCCCCGGATTTCTTTAAAAACTTAATATTTAACCGTGATTAGATGGGGCCATAAATTCCGAGCTGGGTCTGACACAACAAAACCCAACTAGGGTTTCTTGTCGTTTGGGTCTGTACTTTCAAAAAATCCTCAGTTCGAATTGTTTGCACAATATCACCTTAAAAATGTTGCACAGTGTTATAAAATACATATTTTATAGGAGGTATGAACTCTTTGAGTTCCTGTAAATACTTAAACTTTGCAGCTTCAATGGTCTTTCTCCGGAATAAAGCGGTTCCATTTCAAAGTTTACATAATTGCTGGACTTCCTTTTTGAAATATCAACTTCTTGAAATAAATCATTTATGTTAATTGAATATTTGTATTGAATTATAAACGGCTTCACATTTTGGAATCTAATCATTATACCCTACACCACTATGTGGGGAGGGTATTATAAGTTGGTTTTGGCCAAAAAGTTTGTAACGCATCGAAATAATGGTCGTAGACCCATACTTGTATATACCAAAATGAATGTCTCGACGAGCTGAGTCGATCTGGCTATGTGTGTCCGTCCGTCAGTCCGTCCGTCTGTCCGTCTGTCCATCTAAACCTTGTAATCACGCTACAGGTCGCAATTTTGATCGGATCGTCACGAAATTTTGGATGTTGATGGGGGTCCCGGAGGGGAAGAAGCCTATTGATTTTGGTGATGGTCGGATAATATTTAGGGGTCGGAAAATGCAAAAAACTTAAGTGGATAAAAAGACAACGTTTTTTTCCAAAGCGAATATCTCAGCTTCTATATGGGGTATACCAAAAGTAAAATCTGACAATGAAAGCAGAAAATATCACCTTTCGAAAAAGTAGGTGCTCGTAGGTGATCAAACAACGAAGATATCACAAATAGTAGCAAATAAAACCCCAATTTTAATTTTTGCGATTTTAATTATATTGACGAATATCACAGCTTTGGTTGAAAATTTTCCAAAAGCAAAGCCTGACTATGAAAGTAGAAGATCCCGTCTTTACAATGATGCAAACTAGGTCGGCGTAGGTAACCAGATAACGGAGATATTGCAATAGTCGGTAATGCATCCCATTTTCCGATTATTTTGTAATCACGCCACAGGTTGCAATTTTGATCGGATCGTCACGAAATTTTGGGGGTTAATGGGGGTTCCACAGAGGAAGAAGCCTACTGATTTTAATTATGGTCGGATAATATTTAGGGGTCGGAATGGGCAAAAACTTATTTGGAGACAAATTCAAAGTTTGATTCTTTGTGAATATATTGGCTTTTAGTAGGGGTATTCCAACGGCAAAACCTGTCAATGGAAGAAGAAAATATTACCTTTACATTGGCGTAAAGCAGGTTGGCGAAGGTGGTCAAACAAGGGAGATACCACAATAGTCGGTAATGCATCCAATTCTCCCAGAGAGAAAGAGGCATATTATGTTTAGTGGTAGTCGGATTATATTTCCTAAAAGAAATGTTTACCAGTGAAAACTTATGCACAGGGGTAGTGGTGTAGGGTATCACATGGTCGGCCCCGTCCCGACTATAGCCTTTGCTCACTTGTTACTTTTGTAGTCTTGTCTTCGGAGATTTTTCTGTTTGATACTAGTTTCTCAATTGAGGATATGCTTTTTATATCATCTGCCGTCATCTTTTAATATCATCTGGTTCCTTTTTTTGTCGTTATGATCCCAATCATCAGGCGTAAACATTTCTTTATAATATATTTGTTTCCTTTTCAATGATACCAAAATCCTTATCGCATGGTAGGAATGAGTGGCCAGATACTAAAAATTTGTGGTCTATCTGTTCCACTGGAAAGCTCGAATTATTGACCATATATGTGCAAATGGTGCTCATTCTTATGTTACGTTTTTGGCCACCGCATTGATCGCTAAACATTATTAACTTCTTACATTTTACATTGGCTTTCACGTAATGCATAATGCACGACCCTATTTCCTGTGGGCCAGCTATTCCCTCATTCCAGGTATACATACATGAATGACTTGTTCGCGATGAGGTCATGAATACCAAGACAATAGGTCCATAGCTGTCTTTTGTAGAAAACAACTCGTGGGAAATTAATTGTGCATATTCTTCCCAGAGATGGTCTGTCTGCAATTATGACGTATGTGACATACATTTCTGACGTATATTACATACTTCGGAAACGTCGTAAACCTAGCCAAACATACAAGGTTTTTGACAGAATAAACAAACGAATTTTATAACCTAAAAATCTATGTTTTTCATAATAATAAAACTGATTTTATTATTACTTTTTTTGCGATCCGATTTTATTAAAAAAACAGGAATAAAAAGATTTCACTCTAAAATGTACATTTTATATACATTTTTTATATTATATGGACATTATGTATATGTTTGTTTATCACTTCACCCGCAAATTCTTTGAATCATACGTAAAGTAGTGGTAGTGTTCGGAATATATTGTAGATGGCGTGCTAAGTGCGTAATCAAATCTATTGTTGAATTATTTTAAAAATTAAAATATTAATAAAAATATGCTGTTATTTTCAAAAAAGGTACGGACGCTCTGCAATAACAAAGACAGGCTAGCAATATTATTATTAAGTGAAAAATATGATGGTAACATAAATTTGTTGAGGTTTATGACGTTTACTACTTTTTATATGTTTTCTACGGGTATATGACGTTTTTGACGTTTACAACTTTCTAACCGTCGAAAACCTAAAAAATCGACATGAAAAGTTTTTAGTGAAATGGAATGTAGATGCAACTTTGTCCATTTCCACAGTTCCACGAGAGATATTCTCTTTGAATATTATTATTTCTTGAATAGTGGGATCTATACCTCGGAAATTTATTGATAAATTATTTTACTATTACTGTAGCTTTAACGCTGGTCTTATTATGAGGTAGGGGTCTTCCTCTTTGGTCAAATTTTGGAGTAGTTGTGTCGCTTCCAGGTGCTCTATGTTTAAGTGAACCTGTAATCCGACCATTGGTTAATTGTAATATCTGCTTAAAATATCTATTGCACACATGTACTCCGACATTATTTATTCCACGAAGTTTGTAAATTTTTCTTCTTTGGCCAATAGACTTCTTATAAGACCTTCTTCTTTAAATTACTTCAATTTGTCTACATAAATATGCTTTTTTCAAACCATGATCACAAATTTTATAAAAATTGTTCTCACTGAAATGCTGGTGACATTTTAACGAACATGGACATTCAAGTGGATTAAGTGTTTTAACTTCTCCTTTCACAGTTTTATAAGATTTTACGGAATTTATCTGAACTTTTCTTAGGTGATTTTCCAGTTAAATTTCTTGACAATTCGTGTTCTAGTAGATATGTTCAATGACGTACCAAGGAACGGTCCTGAACGGTCTCTCCGTGGTGTTACCTGGGGAACTGTCTTTAACACCCGTGAAAGGAAGTGAGCTTAGATGTGACGCTAGTTCACCCATAAGAACGTTAAAAACTTGAGGTTTGGTCGTCGGGTTAGTAATCCTCCCATAGAAAAAAGCAGCCTACTATGAAAAAACAAAAGAAATACAAATCCCTCTATAGTTGACGACCCTCTAAAGTTTTAAGGACCATGACCTGCGAATCTGCGCCTGCAATGTTCGCGATCTTTACAGAGAAGATGCAGTTTAAGCGCTGACAGATGTACTTGAAAAGTACAAGACCGACATTACTGTCATACAGGAAATACGATGGATTGGGAAAAACGTCACAACAACACCTAAAGGTGACGTACTGTAATATAGCTGCCATGCATGAGTTCGGTTGCGGTTTTGTAGTTGGCCGGAGGTTAAAACATCTGGTCTCCAGCTTCACCCCAGTGAATAAAAGACTTGCTTCAACACTAGCTTTATCTGCGCCAAGGACGAACAGACCAAAGATATATTTTACGAGCGCCTAGAAGAAACAACAGTCTGGAAATTCAGTCTCCATAGTGAAACATCTGAAATTGTAATGAGTCTGATCGACTTCGCAGCGGCAAAAAACTTGGTAGTTAGCAGTACCAGATTTAAGCATACCGATATTCATAAGGGCACATAGTTGTCTCCAGATCAAAGAACAAGAAATCAAATTGATCACGTTGTGATAGATGGAAGACATCGTTCCGAGGTGCAAACATAGACTCGGACCACCACCTTGTTGCAGCAATGTCACGTACCAGATTAAACGTAGCAAATAAAGTACGAACAGACAAAACACGGAAATTAAGCATCGCACAGTGTCCGATTTTCCAAAAAACCTGGCCAAAAATCGAAAAAAAATTATCAATTTACACTAAAAAGGGTCAGATATTGTTTATAGGATCCCAGTGCGTGTAGTTATGAAAAATGTATATATTTTTTCATAACTATCAGTTGTTTAATAAGTGGGTATAAAAGCAGGTCGGAGTGACCCTATTTTGAATTTTATTTTTTTTTTTTTTAAATATTTAAGTTATTTATAAATCTATGATAATATGCAAAATTAACAACGGTTATTAAATATTTTCTTTTTGTAAGTTTAATGAAAGGGATGTGAAACGTATTTAAGATGTTCAGAGTCGCCAATGAATTATGCGTTCTTTAATAATTGATGTCCGTACTTGTTAATTTTTTTCAAGATCAATTTTCACAATAAATTATGAAAATAGTTGTGAGTAAGATCGAGTTGGGCCGTGTAATTTATCATTTCATAAAAAGGGAAGAGTTTTTTACCAATTTCCATCGAAACATCCTGCACATGTTTGCACTTTTTGTTTTTATGTGATATTTTGTCTTGCAGGTATGTACAGATTTTCTTTCATTCAGAATGTCAGAATATAGTATGGGGTCACTTTCTGGCGTTTGGGTATAATTTGGAGTTTTGGTATATTCTAAGACCTATAGTAAAATTTTATGGCGAACAAATTTCTAAAATATTTTGGTCTGATCCAATCACATTTTATAGGAGATTTTAAAGATTTGTGGAAAAAGGGACCAAAACGACCCCTTTTATGACTCGCACGAGGGTTAATTTTTTAAGAAAAATATTCCTCGCATTCTTGTCAGTATAGTTACCAAAGACATTATACACCTAAAGTGCAAGGAATCCAAGTGATCTTAACTCAAATATTTCCAAAACTGTAGAAATGCAACCCTATTTTAGTTTCTTGGTTTTTTGGCAAAATTATTACCGATATTTTCTTGGTATGTAATGCAAATAGAGATTTCTTTTCTTTGGTAACTTATAGTGAAATTTAGCAACATAAACATTTTTGTCTTTGACGGAATTCTTCTAAAATGATGCTTTGTATGACAATTTTGCCAAAACTCACATTAAGTACGCCCTTAACCCTAAAATGTGTTTATAATTTTGAATATTTCTGGAGTTTAGGTAAGGTATAGAGTTTTGGTGTATTCTAGGACCCATAGTAAAAACTTATGGCGAACAAATTTGTAGAAAGACCCCTTAAATGACCGCCTGAGAGTTAAATAATATCAAAAATGTAATCAGCGGCCGGAAAAACATATGAACCAAAGGTTAGGTCAAAATCTATTCATTTTTAGAGTTTTGGCCAGGTTTTTCGGAAAATCGGACACTGTGCATCGGTTATTTGTAATATCTGCTTAAAATATCTTTTGCACACATGTACTCTGATATAGTTTATTCCAGGAAGTTTGTAAATTCTTGTACTAGATCGACGGTTTTCGCCAATAGACTTTTTATAAGATCTTCTTCTTTCAATTACTTCAATTTGTCTACATAAATATGCATTTTGCAAATCATGATCAATAATTTTATAAAAATTGTTCTCACTGAAATGCTGATGACATTTTAACGGACATGGACATTCTAGTGGATTAATTGTTTTAGTTTCCCCTTTTACAGTTTTATAAGATTCTACGGAATTTATCTGAACTTTTCTTACGTGTTTTTCCCGTTAGATTTCTTGACAATTCGTTTTCTAGTAGATATGTTCAATGACGTATGGGATGAAAGATACCAAGGAACGGTCCATAATCCGGCCTCCACTCGGTGTCTGGGGAACTGCCTTTAACACCCGTTAAAAGTAAAGAACGTTAAAAACTTTAGGTTTGGGCGTCGGGTTAGTAGCTCTCCCCTAGAAAAAAGCAGCCTACTATGAAAAAACGAAAGACAAGAAAAACAAACCCCTCTAAAGTGGACGACCCCCGCAAACGTTTTAAGGACCATGATCTGCGAATTTGCACCTGGAATGTTCGCACTCTTTATAGAGAAGGTGCAGTTTACGCGCTGGCAGATGTACTTGAAAAGCACAAGGCCGATATAACTGCCATACAGGAAATACAATGGATTGGGAAAAACGTCACAACATAACCTAAAGGTGACGCACTGTAATATAGCTGCAATGCATGAGTTTGTTTGCGGTTTTGTAGTTGGTCGGAGGTTAAAACATCTGGTCTCCAGATTCATCCCAGTGAATGAAAGACTTGTTACAACACGGATAAAAACAAAATTCTGCAACACTAGCTTTATCTGCGCTCATGCTCCAACCGAAGACAAGGACGAACAGACCAAAGATATATTTTGGGAGTTCGAAGATAAGCCATATCGGTTCACTTCAGGTACCTGCCCCACAAAAGTTCAAAAATGTTCGGAAAAATTGTGCGCACGATAACTCTTGAAGGGAGTGACCGATTTGGTTCATACTTTAAACATCCTAATATATCTACAAGATATATATCAGGTCGAATATGGACTATATTTGCCCATTCCATCGGGTACCTCCCACACAAAACTTCGAATAAATTCACTTTAAGACCTGCTCTTGACTAACTTTGATTTCTATTGAAGCAACTTGCAATCGCTGTCTCAATTACAACGGTAAAAGTTTTTTCAGAGGCAAGTCCATACTTCTTAGGAAAACAGCCCGAAAGCTGTAAAAAACCCCTAGTAGCTGGAGAGCACAATAACGCTCGAACTGATAAACCGATTTGGTTCAAAATTTGAACTTCGTCATATTTTAACTTCAAAAATGGCCCATATCGGTCCTCTTCTTAGGATACCTCCCCCACAAAAGTTTAACGTTAGTGTGTAAGTGCAGTTTAGGGTCTATCTTTTGCAAATTTATACCGATGATGTTTTTTGTGGTCCTGTTTACAGTCATATATGTTTTCCGTTGACAAGTCCATGCTTCCTACAGGTGTACGATAAAATAAAATCCACTTCCGTAATGCACTATGTCTGTCCATTCCCTCCTCCGCAAAGCTTTTGAACTTTAATCCTAATCCACATTTTTGTCGGCAAGTTCATATGTCCAAAAAGTGCCACAAAATTCTGAAAAGACACTAAATACATTTGATCTGTCCGTAGATGAAAGTTCCAATCCACATAGGCTGAGGGTATAAATCTGTCGGCAAGGCCGACTGATACTTTTTTACTTGTTAGCTACCCAAATGCTTTCTCTTTACTTTTATATTTGTACTTGCTACTTACTAACTACCCTTACGTATACTCAATAATTTTGTGCGACTAATAGGAACTGGTGATATGGATGCAACTTTCATTCTGTGACAAATACACTCGATTAATCACATTTGATTCGAATGCTATTTTAGCGGCTTCTAAGCAAATGATTATTCAACATTGAATGAATTCCATTTAATTTAACTGATTGTGTATGAAATTTTAAAATCCGTTTGTTAAGCTGAATCTTTGTGTCTGGGTTTTTATTCAATTAACATTTAATTAATATAGACTTTGACAAAGAGCACAAACGGCAAATTCCATAGAACAAAGCCGTATTTGTTTAAATGACATGTTGGAAATTAAAGAGAAAATCTCTCACGGTCACATACATAAAAAAACACATATCAAAGAAGTTTACAGATCAACTGCAAAATATAGAAATTCAGTAAAAATGAAATAAGTCATTTCATTTATAGAAAAAAATACAAATAAGCTCTTAATCACATCTACCATTTTTATACCCTCAGCCTTTAGGCTATGGAGGGTATATATACACTTTGATACGATGAAAATGTGCCTCATCGAAATAATGTTTTTAGACCCCAAGTATGTTTGGACGAAATGTGTTTCAGACAATTTGGAGTCGATCTAGCCATGTCCGTCCGTCTGTCAGTCTGTCCTGCTGGCTGGAGCGCACGATAACTCTCGAACGGATGAACCGATTCGGTTCAAATTTTGGCTTTCGTAATATTTTGCTCAAACTTAGTTTAAGTTCGAAGATGGGCTATATCGGTCCACTCCTTCCGGTACCTCCCCCACAAAAGTTCGAAAATGTTCCGAAAGTTTGTGCGCACGATAACTCTTGAAGGGAGTGACCGATTTGGTCCATACTTTGTATAGCGTAAACTTTCTACCAGGGTAATATGAGGTTCCAATATGGTCTCAATAGGTCCACTCCTTCGGGTACCTCCCACACAAAATTTCGGAAAAGTTTAGTTTAGGGCCATCTTTCGAATCGCTTTGATTTTTGTTTTAGAAACTTGTATTCACTGCACTCCATACGACGGTACAAGTACCATCAGCGGCAAGTCCATACTTCCTGAGAAAATAGCATGAAAGTTGCAAAAAAAAACCACTATGACACCGTGTGAGGTGGTTGGAGCTCAAGATAACTCTCGAACGGATCTGCCGATTCGGTCCAAAATATGGCCTTAGTAATATTTTGTCCAAACATAGTTTAAGTTTGAAGATAAGCTTTCTCGGTCCACTCCTTCAGGTACCTTGCCCACAAAAGTTCAAAAATGTTCGGCCGAATTGGTCTATACTTTACACATCCTAATATATCTACCAGATATAGATCAGGTTCAAATATGGACTATATTTGTCCACTCCATCCGGTACCTCCCACACAAAATTTCGGATATGTTCACTTTAAGACCTAATATCGAATCACTTTGATTTTTGTTGAAGCAACTTGCATTCGCTGCCTCAATTACGAAGGGAAAAGTTTTTTTAGAGGCAAGTCCATACTTCTTGAGCAAATAGCCCGAAGAGTGTAAAAACCCCCTATGGCACCATATGTTGTGGCTGGAGATCCACTTCCAGAACTGTCAATGTCGATCCATACCTATTAGTATCTCCTCCGCAAAACTTTTGATCTTTAATCCTAATCAACATTTTTGTCGGTTCAAACGCCCAAAATTTTTAAAACCCGCTAAATACATACGTATTTTGGGAAAAAATTGTTTCAATATACACAGGCTGAGGGTATATCTCTGTCGGCAAAGCCGACTGATACTTTTTTACTTGTTTTTCTACAATTCACTCCAATTATACTTTCATATATACATAACTAGCTGAACCCGGTGCGCTTCGCTGCTCCGACCAAGATAAAATATAATGGAATGCATTGAAATTATTCTTTATAAAAATTTAATGCATATTCAGTGCCGTGTATGGACCTTATGTTATGGTATTTTTGTATGGTGCAGGTAGTAAGAAAAATGTCCCCTTTAAAGAAGAGAATTAAATTAGGAATAACGTTAAGATTGAGAACGTTTTTCCAAGGTCATATATCAAGCTGTTGTGACACCTTAAATTACTATTAGGGTAACTCCCACTGGCATTGACAATTTTTAATCCAATAATAATAATGAGGATAAGGACATGTCTTAAGTAAATATAGGTAACTGTTTCCCCTTCGTCCATCCCACCTAAGAAGTATCCAGATATACGATATTTAATAATTTTAGCCTTGATTTCTCCAACTAAAAGTACACGCATACTATAATGATGACTGCTACCGTAATGGCGAAATGAAAGAAATAACTGCTTTTTTACACCGCTATGTGATATTTTCGATATTTGTAAAATATAGAAAAAATGTATGTATGACTCTAGTTCCCATATTTTTAATCTGCATAAATTGCAAATTCGATGTACCTTAGTCTGTAGAAAGGCTTTCGATAATTGAATAAAAATGTATTTAAATAACTTTAACAATTAATTAAGTTAATTATAGTAACACGAAATTGTAATTGTATAATCGGGAGCATCCGAATACATATTGAATTGTAGAAGATGATTTTATCAGTCGTTGTTTTAAAATAGACTCCATAGAACAGTACCATATTTCCACTATGTTGTAGAAAATTGTTGGTATAGACCCATAGTGTCCGTAAAACAATACCTACATATTTTCGATATTTTGTTGTTGTTAGGCACATTGTACAATAAAGGGGGTCAATTTTTATCTTGGTCTTCGGTCGAGGTACAAACATTTCATGCCGAAAATGTTCGGCGAAGGTCCACGTTTCGGCATAGCACCCATAGAACGACACCGCCCGCAAGCGGTATTTTTGTAGTTGAGCTTCAATCACTGCCCTGTGGGTATTCTTGATCACCTATATACCATTGATTGCGGTAATTTCGAATTTTCAGACTCGTGGTACCGGAATATGAACACAACCGCGTAAAATATGTTTTGTCGTTATTTACGGTTGCAAAATTAACATCGGAATGTATTTGCTTTCCCAAATAATAAAAAAAAACAAAAAAATTAAACTTGAATATAAACATTTTAAGACAATCGCGAAACAAAACAGTTGTAAATTGGTCGAATTTTTGATCCACGTACGAACGACATTTAAGTTTTATATAATAGAAGTCGCGGCATTGAAATATGATAGAACATGTAGCAACTACTTACGGTCACAAAATTAACACCGAAATATATTTACTTTCGGAAATGTAGGTATTTTCTTACTAAACCAATAATAATAATAATTGCCTACCACTAATAATCATGGACAATTTGTATCTTTTTAATTTCCTTTAAATAATTTCAATGCAAATTAAATTGATTGTCGTAAATAAAACATTTTAAAACTTTCAAATATTGATAAAACTAAAACATAAAATGTCACAATTTGTCCATATTAGGAATTTTTAGTTATTCTATTTGAAAAAAATTAAAAAAATTGGTTGACGCTACATGAACGATTTTTGGTACATGGATTGAGGGAAAATTCCCATTCCCAACTCTGTTCTAGATACTAATTTTGGATATTGCGCGCAAAAGTTATTGCGGTTACAATTCTGATTTTTTAAAAAAAAATCTTATAAAAACGCTATTCATTATATCGAGAAACTTTGTTAATTTATGGCTTCCTACATACTATATGTTTACTGAAGTCCCATAGATCAAGTTCAAATAGATTTTGTGTTCCTTGGGGTATAATCTTAAAATAAAACTCTATCGGGTAATTTGCATTTTGAAATGCGTGTGAATCGCGAAATCCTCAAAATAGCTTGATGCGCATGTGGTTTACCAATACACCGAATTCTTCTATTTTAATTTGTACACATTTGCCAGTATTTACTTTGGCCGCTAAGATGTAGCATCGCCTGCAGCGTAGAGTGCAAAAAACAGTATAACGCTTATAATTTGCACATCCGATGTCACTATCATCCAAGAAAAAATACATCGATCTAAATCTATTTCGATAAAATCCATCAAGAACCGTGGATGTAGCATAACACTACACTACTAACTATTTTTGGGATAAATCGGATACAGCTCCCATGCCACTAAATTTTTTAAACCGCTGTTTTCGCAAAAACGCGAGTGATGTGTCAGTTTCTTCATTGAAAAGGAAACGATCCACAGAAAACGCGACTAAATCCGCGATATTTCCCAAATCATTTTACGAACATTTTTCGGTTTTTGCAGTTGCTGTTTTCGCCGCTCTAATGGATGGATTTATATGATCCGGACCGTAAAAAACTTAAATATCTTGGCGTCCCAGCACAATCAAACGGATATTGTAAATACTGTATCCCACAAATAGGGTTTTTCGAAAAAATATCGCACTAAATTTTGGCCTTTGGCAGTGGATTACTCTGATGCTGTCTGGGCTACATGGTCAATTATGCGTAAGGGGGATGCAGTTGAAATTTTGAAATGTGATACATTAGAAGTGTAATCTTCATTTTTATTCTTCTACTGTTACTTTGGACAGATATCCGTTATTTAAACGGTTTAACCGTCAATCGAATAACAACGTAAAAAAAAACTCGTTTGCTTGAACATATTTTTACCATTTATGTGTTTTTATTCATTTACGCGGTCATAGCTTCCGCGAAAATTAACTTTTTAGCCACATTTTTGAGCGTTGATTGCAAACACTTCGTTTGATGCAACTATGGTCATATTTCTTGGTACTCTGCAAAATTTCGCGAATTATAACAGTGCAAACCTTTGTTGACTTTTCGTCATATACTTCTCGCTAAAAATTTAAAAAAGGTGGAAATAAGCAAGTCGACAACAAAAGCCTCCAACAAAATACGCTAAAAAATTGAAAAAGGTGGAAAAGAGCAAGCCGGCAACAAAAGCCTGCAACGAAATGTGAGGAAACAATTAATTTTCTTCAAAATATATTTTTGCTAACTTTAGCGGATTTTTCGCCCTAAAAAATTTAAAAAAAGTGGAAATAAGCAAGTCGACTGCAAAAGCCTCCAACGAAATGTGAGGAAACAATTAACTTTCTTCAAAATATATTTTTGCAAATTTTCGCGGATTCTTCGCGATTTCTCAAAAATAAAATACGTCAGATCCTTCCTTGGATAAATACGAACATTTTAAAACAAACGCGAAACGAATCGGTTGTAAATTGGCTGAGTTTTTGGTTCACGTACGAACGTCATTTGAGTTTTATATAATAGAAGATTATTTTGTAATTTGATTCCTTAAAGACAATCAACGACATTGTATTCGTATCACGAACTAAGCCGCTAGTAATAAAATTAAAACTATAGCTTTCTTACTGTGAGATAAAAATGTCGTTTGTTATTGTTCCTTAAACTTCCAAAAATTTATTGTTCTCACCTTTAATATCCAGCAGAAGCCAATTTAAATGACAAACGGAAATTACAGCGCCGAATAAGAGCAACGAACCGTAAGTTAATTGAATAATGAACATTAGAGTTGTGTCGTTCATGAACGAACCGGCTCAAAGGAACGATTCCGTGAAAAGAACGAACGGATTCGTATCCAGCTCATTCTTTTATATCGTTCATTAGATCCCCGATGGACGAGTCAATGCTGCTTACAAAATTAACAGCATTGGTTTTGCAGTCAAACTCAAAACAAACGCTGCGTTAGCGCAATCAGCATAAATTTCCACACAAAACAAACAATGATTCAGAGAGCTACTCTCGCTCAGTAACTCATCTCATTCAGTAGCACATCTCGGTCATATCATTCTTTTGCATCATTCGTTCATCTGGTTCTTTCATATCAAAACCACCACCACTACGTTCAGAAACAAAACTACCCCCTTAGCACACAAACAAGCAAGTAACACAACAGTTGTGTCATTCGTGAACGAACATTTTCAAAAGAACGATTCGGTAAAAAGAACGACGGAGTCATATGCAACAGAGAACGAACGACTTCAAAAGAAAATAATACAGTCAAATGTATTGTTGAACGAAAAAGAGCCAACGAACGAAGTTAACGACCCGGATCTTTTTGGTGAACGGAATGAAAAAGATCGATCCGCTCAATGAACGAGATTGCCCAACACTAATGAACATTAATTGCCCAAATTGCTTCGGGTCAAATTCCATCCACAAAATTAAGTACCAAAACATTTCAACAATTCAATTTAGTTCATTGCCCTCTGGTATTATTATCCTCAAAGTTAGTTAGTTTGGTAAATGTATTTTGTGTTAGGTATGTGTTACTACAAAGGTGGAGACTTTTTTCAATAAAATAGACTACAAATCGTTGAAGAGACAGAAAAGCGACAGTAAATGGTCTTACGTTACAAACAAGAATGTATGTATTTTGTAAATTCAAGGTTTCATTCCATTGCCATTGCTCAAAAAAGTGAAACATATAACGTATGATTTATATATTGTATAGCCATATGCATATAGTATACGCAACCATAAATTTATATGACCTGTTAGCTGTGTACCTTCAATCTTTACATCCTACACCACTATGTGGGGTGGGTATTATAAGTTGGTTTTGGCCAAAAAGATTGTAACGCATCGAAATAATGGTCGTAGACCCATACTTATATATACCAAAATAAATGTCTCGACGAGCTGAGTCGATCTGGCTATGTCTGTCCATCTAAACCTTGTAATCACGCTACAGGTCGCAATTTTGATCGGATCGTCACCAAATTTTGGGTGTTGATGAGGGTCCCGGAGGGGAAGAGGCCTATTGATTTTGGTGATGGTCGGATAATATTCAGGGGTCGGAATGGGCAAAAAACTTATTTGGGGAAAAAGTCTACGTTTCATTTCAAAGCGAATATCTCCGCATCTACGAGGGCAGTTCGGAAACTTCTTAGTCTAGCACAAAAGGCGCGGTATGAACAGAAAAAAGTTAAGTGTTTTGGAAACTTCCATCTCTGTTATGAACACATGTTAAATTTTGTTTCGATCTGGCAACTCCTTCATATAGAAACAGGTCTTCAAAAAAGACGCATCCGCAATTTTTTTACAATGGAAAAATTAGAAATGCGTGCTGTCATTAAATATTTACATCAAAAAGGTTTATCGGAACAAGAAATTCACAATGATATGGTGAATGTGTTAGGTGAAAGTGCTCCTTCATATGCAACAGTAAAAAATTGGGTTGCTGAATTTAAACGTGGTCGTACAAGCATTGAAGATGAACCACGTAGTGGACGTCCAAAAACAGCAACAACAACAGAAATTGTAGCCAAAGTGCATGATATGGTATTAAATGATCGACGAATAAAAGTGCGTGAAATTGCTAATATCATGGACATCTCAAATGATCGAGTCCATTTAATTCTGCATGAAGAACTACAGATGAAAAAGCTTTCTGCAAGATGGGTGCCGCATTTGTTAACAGTCGATCAAAAACGCATAAGAATGAACATTTCTCAAGCTTGTTGGGATCGTTTTAAGCGAAATAAAATGGATTTTAAAAGTCGTTTCATAACTGTTGATGAGACATGGATCCACCGCTGTACTCCAGAGTCAAAAGAACAATCCAAACAATGGACTGAAGCTGGAGGAAGTGCCCCAAACAATTCAATCGGCTGGTAAGGTTATGGCAACGTTTTTTTGGGACTCCAAAGGTATTTTATTGATTGACTATCTGCAAACGGGTAAAACAATAAATTCAGAGTACTATTGCAACCTTTTGGATCAATTAAATGTACAAATTCGAGAAAAACGTCCTGGCTTACAACACAAAAAAATAATTTTTCATCAAGACAACGCACCAGCGCACAACAGTGTTTTAACAATGGCTAAAATCAACGAATTAAAGTACGAGTTGCTTGACCACCCACCTTATTCTCCTGATTTAGCTCCCAGTGACATTTACTTGTTCCCAAATCTAAAAAAAATCCTTGCTGGCAATCGTTTTACCTCAAATGAAGATGCAATTACAGTTGTAAACCACTATTTTGAAGACCTTGAGGAAAACTATTTTAATCAAGGGATAGAATTGCTAGAAAAAGCGTTGGACTAAGTGTATTGAAGTTTCAGGACATTATATTGAAAAATAAAAATATTTTTGAAAAACTAACTATTCTCTTTCATTGATAGGCTAAGAAGTTTCCGAACCGCCCTCGTACTCTACATGTCCACAGAAGTATAATTTTCAATACCTCTCCTACCGTTAAATATAACGGTATTCGTAAGCAAATTTGGTTGGTTCTATTGAGATGAACCAGAGTGTATACCTTATAGGCTCACAAATGATTTGTTCGATGTGTTACAAACGAAAAACATACTTAATATACCCTCCATACTTTGCTATGTGTAATCATGGAATTTCAAGAGAGAGGTGCGCTGCATAATGTCTGGAGATCATATAAACCGTGGCCAAAACTGGAAGGATTCGGCATAGGTCGATGATTTTTGGTAGAACTATTTATTGTTGGCTGATAAAGTCGAGAGCACAATTAGGAAGGTCTGCCCTTGTTTTGGCATAGCCCGATATAACGTCACTTCCTAAATTTCGATATTTTTAAAATTTTGGCAAAATTGTGGTTATGGGCCTGTCTACGTTTTGGTATAAACTCCATAGAACGGTACATTCCGATTTTCAGTATTTTTAAGGATTAAGCAACATTATCGAACGGAAGTATTCAGTCTTCGCCAGGATGTCGAAATATTCCTACCGAGAATTGTTAGTATTCATCCACGTTTTGATATAGCCCCCATAGAACGGTACAGCCCGATTTTCAGTATTTTGAAGAATTTAGCCACGTTATCCATCCGAAATAAATGAAATTTTGTTTCCAGATTTTTATTTTCAAAACGCCTATAGCAGAACAATACCAATAAAAATAAAAAAATATATTTTTTTTAAATGCCCCCGTTTAAAGCCAAGATCATGAGGTACTTAATAAACTCACAAAAATATATGATGATCGGTCCATTTGTTTTCGAACTTTAGTCGAAACCGCAAAACGTTTTGTTTAAAAAAGGAGTAACCCCTTAATGAGGTGGTCACTGTTTATGTTTTTTAACTTTTTCGTCTATAAACCTATGCAGATTGCACATGTATACATTAGAAATACCCTCTTTCTACAACAACAGCAAATAATATCGATATACACTTTTATAAAATTTTTTCCCACTCCATTAATTTTAAAATGTTCTTCACAAAATTGATGATTGATGATTGATGAAAGGCCTGGATAACTGAAACATCATTTGATCATTATTTACTCCCAAACTAATCGTCGGTGTCATGCTTAAGTGTTCCATACGCCATTTTTTGACTTTTCGAGATATAGGTGGTTTCCTGGGTTTTTGCGTATGCTTTTTCTGAATTGTTGGTCGGCTCTATTTTTCGTATAAGGGGTATATCAAAAGCAAAAACTGCTAACGAAAGTAGAAAATATAATCTTTATGTTGTAGTATAGAAGGATGTCGTAGGGTTGCGATTTGAGTTGTAATGACGAATATCACTGCTTTGGTTGGGGAGCTTCCAAAAGCAAAGCTTGACTATGAAAGTAGAATATCCCACTTTTACAATGATGCAAAGTAGGTTGGCGTAGTTGGCCAAATGACGGAGATATAGCAATAGTCGGTAATACATACATCCCATTTTTCATTTTTTTTTTCAAAATCGCGCTACAGGTCGCAATTTTTATCGGATTGTCACGAAATTTTAGGAGTTAGTGGTGGTCCCACAGAGGAAGAAGCCTATTGATTTTGATGATGGTCGGATAATATACTGGGGTTGGAATGGGCAAAAACTTATTTGGAAAAAAGGTCAACGTTTTATTTCAAAGCCAATAGCTCAGTTTCTTTAAGAGGTGTATTAAAAGCAGAACTTGGAAAGGAAATTAGAAAATATTACCTGTACTACGATGTAAAGTAGGTTGTCGAGATATCGCAATAGTCGCATTACCGACTTTTCCTTTTTCCATTTTTTGTGCAATCACAATACCGGTCGGAATTTTGATCGGATCCTCACTTAATTTTGGGGGTTGATGTTTGGCGTACATCCCACTTTTCCATTTTTTATTTGAGTTGTACTGAAGATGCACTTAAATGAGTTTCAACAAAATTGACTTATTTTTTATTTTTTATTTTTGCCTTATTATTGACTTATATTAATGAAGACTTTCAGAGCAAAGGCGCTAAGCTATCCCAATTTTAATATTTTAAATTTTACCAGTCAAAATCTTATGCACAGTGGTAGTGGTGTAGGGTATCACATAATCGGCCCCGACCCGACTATAGTACTGGCTCAATTGTTTAATAGTAAAAGTAGCAAAAGAGAAAACTGTCAAAATCGCTCTCTCGTAACAAGTTTTGTACAAAAGTAAATGAAAGGAAAAAATAGTAGATCTAGCAGCAATGTCAAAAAACAAACACGACTGCTTTAAAAACAACAACAAATTAACAAAATAAATTTCACTGTTTTTATACCCTCAGCATTTATGCTAACGAGTGTATGTATATACACTTTCAAACGGGCAAAATGTGCCTAATCGAAATAATGGTTTTAGGCCCCAAGTATGTTTGGACGAAATGTGTTTTAGACAATTTGGAGTCGATTGAGCAACGTCCACCCGGTTGGTGCGCACGATAACTCTCGAACGGATGAACCGATTTGGTCCAAAATTTGGTTTTCGCAATATTTTGTCCAAACTTAGTTTAAGTTCGAAGATGGGTTATATCGGTCCACCCCATCCGGTACCTCCCCCACGAAAGTTCAAAAATGTTCGGAAAATTTGTATGTACGATAACTCCTGAAGGAAGCAACCGATTTGGTCTATAATTTGCAACTCGTAAAATGTCTACCAGACTTAGATGAGGTTCCAATATGGACTCAATCGATCCACTCCTTCGGGTACCTCCCACACAAAATCGAATCGAATCGCTTTGATTTTTGTTTTAGCAACTTGTATTCACTGCCCCCCATACGACGGTACAAGTTTCATCAGGGGCAAGTCCATACTTCCTGAGAAAATAGCCTGAAAGTTGCACAAAATCCCTATGACACCGTGTGAGGTGGTAGGAGCGCAAGATAACTCTCGAACGGATCTGCGGATTAAGTCCAAAATTTGGCCTTAGTAATATTTTGTCCAAACATAGTTTAAGTTCGAAGATAAGCCATATCGGTCCACTGCTTCAGGTACCTCCCCCCAAAATTTTAAAAATGTTCGGAAAAATTGTTCGTACCGTAACTTTTGAAGGGAGTGGCCGAATTGGTCCATACTTTACACATCCTAATATATCTACCAGATATAGATCAGGTTCAAATATGGACTATATTTGTCCACTTCATCCAGTACCTCCCAAACAAAATTTCGGATAAGTTCACTTTAAGACCTTTAAGTGTTTCGTAAGCACTTTGATTTTTGTTGAAGCAACTTGCATTCGCTGCCTCAATAACGATGGTAAAAATTTTTTCAGGGCAAATCCACACTTCTTGAGCAAGCAACCCGAAGAGTGTAAAACCCCCTATGGCACCATATGTAGTGGTTGGAGATCCACTTCCATAATGGTCAATGTCGATCCAATCCTTTAAGTATTTCCTCCGCAAAACTTTTGCTCTTTAATTCTTATCATCATTTTTTCGTTTCATACGAGAAAAATTTTCAAAACTCTCTAAATACATACGTTTTTTGGGAAAAAATTGTTTCAATATACACAGGCTGAGGGTATATCTCTGTCGGCCAAGCCGACTGATACTTTTTTACTTGTTTATTTTAAGTTTTTGTCTTTTTAGGGGCGAAGGCCATTATTTGTGAGATTTTAATTAATTTAATTAATCGAGCTTTATGACCTACGGAGACTACATTGAAAAGTTGATATCCAGCGTTGATATCCACCGCTATGCGACGACCGTTTCGTTGGCTGGTTAGGCTAACATCCTCAGGAATATTAGATGTTGTTGTTGCTAGCCCATTTTCTCCATTTGGAGAACGTTAAGACGTCAGCAACATTGTCTGAGGGTATAAAAACACCACCATTTATAAATGAGTGTATGGCGGAGTAAGACAATGGGTCTCTCGTGAGCGTAAATTTACTCTCGGTCACCACCAGCTAGAGTCTACACAGGTTGTGAGCGAGAGTAAATTTACTCCCACGGGAGACCCACGGCCTTACTCTGGTGTATGTGTATGTATTTTTGTGGATTTTGGGTTTGTATTTATATTTCATCTAAACAAATATTTGTTCGCATCCAAACATATATGTACATATTTGTTTGCAGGACCATAATTTTTTTTATTTTTGGGACTGCTTGCAAACAAATATGTGTTTGCTGCAAAATATGTTTGGGCATACATATGTTAGAGAGGCCTTTTTTATCCTCCGTGTAGTATTGGACTTTTACATGTGGGGTTTACATCATCGTCTAAACCTTCCTCCTTTCTAGTCCGGCTTGGGACCGCAATGGCAGAGTTGACATCATAGATATTGATAAATAACATAATATGCATTTTTTCATAACATGTCTAGGGCTTAAGGATAATAATAAATTGTCGGTTCCATCCGAATTATAACACTATCTTATTACTTAGTATTCAGTTTACTTTATTTCATTTCCACTGATTCATCTCCCAATCAGCAGAATAAAATATGTTGCGTTCAATCACTTTATCACTTTAGTTCAACAGCAACTCTGTCCGAATGAGACCTATTAAAACATTTAACTTTTATACATGCATCAATATCACTCGCTGTCAACAGTCACTTCAAATTATCACAAAATGTAAAAGACAAGACAAATGCACCAAGAATACAAACATTACTACTCCCTCAACAGTGACACGTCACTCAATAAGTGTCAATAAAAATATCACGACGGTGCTCTTGAATCAACTATATATAAAAGGTGCTTACACCTGTGAAGTTTTCGCGGATTCTGCAACTTGAATATTCATAGGTGAGAAAAATAAATAAAAAAATCGCCGGAGCGCTTTTTAAATAAATCGTGATTCAATTTGACATTTTTAGGGTTTCTTTAGGTTTTCATGATTTTGCTTGGAAATTACAAGTCCTATCTGCATGGGACTTAAAAAAAAATTTTTGTAGCTATGAAAATTCTCTACAAGATTGACATTTATGATATTTTCGTAGGTTTTACCGTTATTGAGATATAGAAGTTCAAATTATGACAATGGGCTGACTGTATCGCCTCCTTATATTACAATATTATGCAAGGTGCACCTCAACTAACTATAAATGAAAACCGCTTGTAGAGAATTTTTATACCTACAACATTTTTTAGTCCCACGTCTATAGGTTTCCAAGCAAACTCCTAAAAACCTGAAAAATCCCCAAAAAATGTCAACTTGAATCGCGATTTATTTAAAAAGCATTCCGGCGATGTTTTTTTTTTCGTCCGATTTTATGTATTTGGTGCACCAACCTCGCAATGTATTTTCAATTTGAATGAAATTTGGATAAAGCTCAAATATATATGTTCGGCCAATTTGAAGTATTTGTTGCACCAAACACGCAAATTCTGTCCAATTTTGTTGCAGTTTGTACAATGTCAGCGATATCGTACTGTCCAATCTTGATGAAATTTGAAATGTATAAAAAAAGTTTGCCAAATTATACTGAAATCGTGGTGGTGTAGGGTGCCATACAGTCGTCTCCTCCCGATTTTGATCCTGTGCTTACTGATTTCTTTCTTTTTCTGGTTCTGAGTTTCCTCTTGGGAATTATTTACTACTGCAAAGTTTATTCTTACACTGATAGTTTATTGAGTTTACAGTAATAAATAAAGAATGTATCTGTGATTTTATTACGTTCAAAGTAATATCATAATATAATTTAATCAAGACTCTAGATCTTGTTATCATGAATGCAACTGAAACTTTCTGTTAAATGTAATTACTCTAAATAAACTTCATCAAACTTCATCATCAATGTAATGGCAAAGTATTTACAAATCTCTTCATTTCGAAAGGATAATTTAATACGTATATAAATAAAGAAGGGCTTCTCCCAAAATCATGTTTATTTGGTTAATTAATCTCAGATAGGATAGGATGAGAAAATATTTCCATATTTCAATTAAGTTGAAATCGTAGTAATTCACAAGTTGACATAAATAATAAATGTTGTATTACTTGTTGTTCTATACAATTTACAGTGTAATGTGATTTAAATCAAACATAACTACACTATGAAAGTAGATGCAATTGGATATGAATAACAAAGGAAAGGAAGGAAGCGTTGATTGCAAAATCAATTAATAGTGTATTTAAAGATTATGATATATGGTAACATGGGGCGCCTTCGCCACGTTTTTGTTCAAAATGTTCTCATATCGACATCATTAAAGTTTTTCCAAATATTATTTTTGGTAAGAATATTAGCATGTCTTGACTATAAGTTTTGATATATAAATGATTATAATTTTGTTTTTAAAATATTATTATATTATTAGCTTCGCCATCGACATAGGACATATATCAACGGACTCTAAAACTGGCATTTACCATACTTCCTCCCCAAATATCAACATTATGCATAAAAGGGACATGTTTTCTATTTAATAATCAAAAATGATTCTAAAATTTACAAAAAGAAACATATTCTAGCCGTTAATTGAAGTAGGTACCTTGAATTTAGGCATAAAAATTAAATTTTTGCCAAATTAGATAGGTTTAGCACAATATTTGATTTCAACTTCACATTAAAGCGTGGTATATCAATAGCATAAACAATTTAAGTTAAACCTGACATGTTTCTCACATTACCCACCAACACCCCAATCATGGCGTAGCCGCCCCACTCCCTACATAGTTCATAATTTGAATATATTGACATTTATAATTACTTTTATCATGCAAATTATTTGGATTTATATTCTTCAGTAGTTGTCTATTAACGGTATAAAATATAATTTTGATATCACAAAAGGTATACAAGTTACCACAAACAAGTAAAAAAGTATCAGTCGGCTTTGCCGGCAGAGATATACCCTCAGCCTGTGCAAATTGAAACACTTTTTTTCACAAAAAACTTATGTATTTAGGGGGTTTCAAAATTTTGGTCTCGTATGAACCGACAAAAATGTTGATTAGGATTAAAGTTCAAAAATTTTGCTGAAAAGGTACATAAAGGAATAGACCGACATAGACCATGGGGGTGCCATAGGGGGTTTTTAGACCCTTCGGGCTATTTTCTCAAGAAGTATGGACTTGCCCCTGAAACAACTTTTACCATCGTAATTGAGGCAGCGAATGTAGGTTGCTTCAACAAAAATCAAAGTGATTCAATAGCAGGTCTTAAAGTGAACTTATCCAAAATTTTGTGTCGGAGGTACGGGATGGAGTGGACAAATATAGTCCATATTCGAACCTGATCTATATCTGGTAGATATTATGAGAATGTGTAAAGTATGGACCAAATCGGTCACTCCCATCAAGAGTTATCGTGCCCACAATTTTTCCGAATATTTTTGAACATTTGTGGGGTATGTACCTGAAGGAATGGACCGATATGGCTTATCTACGAACTTAAACTAAGTTTGGAAACAATATTACGAAGGCCAAATTTTGGCCGGAATCGGCATATCCGTTCGAGAATTATCTTGCGCTTCCACCCATATGGGTTTGTATAGGGTTTGTTTTGCAACTTTCGGGCTATTTTTTCAGGAAGTATGGACTTGCCCCTGAGGAAACTTGTACCTTCGTATAGGGGACAGTGAATACAAGATGTTACAATAAAAACCAAGGCGATTCGAGAGCAGGTCCTAAACTGAACTTTTCCGAAATTTTGTGTGGGAGGTACTCGAAGGAGTTTACCGATTGAGTCCATATTGGAACCTCATCTAAGTCTGGTAGAAATTTTATAATGTGCAAAGTATGGACCAAATCGGTTACTCTCTTCAAGAGTTATCGTACGCACAAATTTTCGAACATTTTCGAACTTTTGTGGGGGAGGTACCGGAAGAAGTGGACCGATATAATCCATCTTTGAACTTGAACTAAGTTTGGACAAAATATTACGAAAGCCAAATTTTGGACCGAATCGGCAGATCCGTTCGAGAATTATTTTGCGCTCCAACCACTACACACGGTGTCATAGGGTTTTTTGTAACTTTCAGGCTATTTTCTCAGGAAGTATGGACTTGCCCCTAATGAAACTTACAGCGTCGTATAGAGGACAGCGAATACAACTTGCGTAAACAAAAATCAAAGCGATTCGAGACCAGGTCCTAAACTGAACTTTTCCGAAATTTTGTGTGGGAGGTACCCGAAGGAGTGGACCGATTGAGTCCATATTGGAACCTCATCTAAGTTTGGTAAAAATTATACGATGTGCAAAGTATGGACCAAATCGGTTATTCCCTACAAGAGTTACCGTGCGCACAAGTTTTGCGACAATTTTTGAACATTTGTGGGGGAGGTACCCGAAGGACTGGACCTATATGGCCCATCTTCAATCTTAAATCGAATCTGGACCAAATATTTCGATACCCAAAATTTGAACCGAATCGATTGATCCGTTCGAGAGTTATCGTGCGCACCAGCCTGCCAGACAGACCGACAGACAGACAGACGGACGGACATTGCTAGATCTACTCAAAATTGTCTGAAACAGATATCGTACAAACATACTTGGGGTCTAAAACCATTATTTCGATGAGGCACATTTTTGGTCGTATCAAAGTGTAAATACCCTCTTTAGCCTAAAATATAAAACTTGGTTATAGGTGAAAAGTGTCAAAGGATGAAAAATTCTACACAAAATTGCACTATGAGTTTCAAAATAGGCAATAAATCTGTGTACACTATTTCCTTAAAAAAATTAGGTTACAAATTTATATATATTAGGATGAAATTAAATGTTTAAATTTTGGACTGTTAATTTTACATTATTCCATACTGGATCAAAATCTAGCAAAATCCTTTACTTTTTGAGAATATTGTTAAAGAAAGAAATGTTCCAAATAAAATTTCATTATGAGTCTCTGAATAAAAGAAATCTGTAACCATAACATATAACATTCTTAGCAGCACTTGTTTTTGAAATATAGGTTTTAGTACCATATTTTCCAATTTTCATACAGATTGTCGTTGTGATTGAAAACTATAAATATCTTATTGATGGTTTTTCGTTATAAATTCATACAGAATATGTTGTGCGTTCAATTTAAACAGCTTTAAAAACATTTGTGGTGAATATATATTTGAAAAATATAAATAAAAAAGCCCAGATCTTACCTGCCAAAATTGCGTATTTTTAATACTTTCAACTTGAATTCCGTAGTTAGGATAAGCCATTGGTTACTTATATTGCATGCGAAAATACAATAGAGGTCTACGGCTTTGGTCCAGTGAAAATATAGGTGTCATATGGGCTCTCACATGCACAATTTGGTGTGGTCCAAAAAAACTACAATGATGGGACTCACTCCTACTTTGGGGGCATTTACGGAATTAACCCTAGCAATTGACATAAATAGCTGTATCATGAATGACCATAACGAACCCAGTTAAGATATAGTCATTTATGTCAATTTCTAAGGTTTATTCCGTAAATGCCACCAAAGTAGGAGTGAGACCCATCATTGTAGTTTTTTTGGACCACACCAAATTGTGCATGTGAGAGCCCATATGACACCTATATTTTCACTGGACCATAGCCGTAGACCTCTATTGTATTTTCGCATGCAATATAAGTAACCAATGGCTTATCCTAACTACGGAATTCAAGTTGAAAGTATTAAAAATACGCAATTTTGGGAGGTCCGATCTGGGCTTTTTTTATTTATATTTTTCAAATATATATTCACCACAAATGTTTTTAAAGCTGTTTAAATTGAACGCACAACATATTCTGTATGAATTTATAACGAAAAACCATTAATAAGATATTTATAGTTTTCAATCACAACGACAATCTGTATGAAAATTGGGAAATATGGCCCTAAAACATATATATCAAAAACAAGTGCTGCTAAGAATGTTATATGTTATGGTTACAGATTTCTTTTATTCAGAGACTCATAATGAAATTTTATTTGGAACATTTCTTTCTTTAACAATATTCTCAAAAAGTAAAGGATTTTGCTAGAGTTTGATCCAGTATGGAATTATGTAAAATTAACAGTCCAAAATTTAAACATTTAATTTCATCCTAATATATATAAATTTGTAACCTAATTTTTTTAAGGAAATAGTGTACCCAGATTTATTGTCTATTCTGAAACTCATAGTGCAATTTTGTGTAGAATTTTTCATCCTTTGACACTTTTCACCTATAACCAAGTTTTATATTACTTCCATGTATCAACTAGAAAAAAGAAGGAAAAAATTTTCATCAAAAAAATTGGGAAATACTTTCATGTTTTTTCAGCAAAATTGATACTGATATTTTCATACAATAGAATGTAAATAGACATTTCATTTCTTTGGTGGCCTATGGTGAAATTTGACGTAGAATATTTTTGTCTCTGACATCATCTCTCTAAAATTATGTTTTGTGGGACAATTTTGAATAAACTCAGATGAAGTCCGACTTTAAACCTAAAACATGTTTTTCATTTTTAGAGATTCCTGGCGATTAGACAAGAGTTACAGATTTGGTGTATTCTGAGACCTATAGTAAAATTTGATGGCGAACAATTTTGTAGTATATTCGGGTTTGATACGATCACATTTTTAATGAGTTCTTGAAAGATTTTCGAAAAAAGGACAAAAAAGCCCCTTTGATGAACCGCATGAGGGTTAAAATTTTTAACAAAAATATTTTCCAAACCCTCCTAAGTAAAGTTGCCAAAGACACTATATACCTAAAATGCAAGGTTTTCAAGATATCTATTCTCGAATATTTCGAAAAATTTAAAAATGGGCGGAAATTGCCCCGCCTATTTTGGTTACTTTCCGACGTAAACTTTAAAAACGCCGATACATGTGTCTCATATTTTTAGATCTACTTTCATAATCTACTCGATTTTCCTTGTCATTTTTTTGTTGTCGCACAGTGTTATTATAAAACAAGTAAGTAAAGGCTGTAGTATATATATAGTATAGAGGGCCTGGACGCGGCCGACCATGTGATACCCTACACCACTACCCCTGGGAATTAACTTTGTGGATTCTGCGACCTTATCACATCAAGCTTAAAAAATAATATAATAATTTTTCTACCAACATCCCAGAAAATGTTACAATTTTTCACAATTTTCACACAAAAATTGTGGTCCATTTAACCCTCTAAATATTATCTGATCGCCATCTCAAATTGCAAGCTTCTTCTCTGTCATATACTCTTACCTTATATAAAATTTCGTTGATCGGACTATTATTGCAACTTACAGAGCCGCTAGAAATGTGAATAAGTATTATGTTGTTGGTCCATTTCACCCGCTAAATATTTCTCGATCATCACCATCACTCCGTACAAAATTTCGTGACGATCGGTCCATAATTGCGGCCTGGAGCGTGTTTACAATTTATAATGGACAGACGGACGGACGAACGGACACACATCTCAAAATCGCTTTATCTCTTCGAGATATGAAGATTGGTATACCACATTGGGGGTCTCCGACGAATATTTCGCGGTGTTAACTGAATTTTTACCGAAACAAACTTATAATGCCCTTTCCACATTGTGGTGTAAGGTATAAATACGGTATGCAAAGTTCATATTCGTGCTCCTCCGAAAACTGAATAAAATAGATAATTATTCAAATTTTTTTATACAAATATGAAAAAATTTATGGTAATTATTATGAAGAAGAATGATTTAGAAATATCAAAATATCCGTAGTTTTGGTAAAGATGGCGCCTATGTGGGTGGCAAAGTTCGTATTCGTACACCTAGAAGCATTATATATTTGTGGTATTCAAGGATTTTTAAAGCGAAATTCCAAAACCAAAAATGTTTTTATATTACCCTAGCCCGGATTACGTTGTTGCATTTCCAAACGCTGGAAACATTTATTTGCATATAAGACCAAGAATATTGTTGTAGAAGGACTACTATTAGCTATTTTCGTCAAAAATTTGGGAGTAAATTGCCACAGTTAATCATATCTATCAAATGTTTCTTAAGTATTTCGAAGGTCGGACGAACGACCTATTATAAGTAGTAGTATAATTTAGATTTGCTTCCAGATTTTTTTTTATTTTCCGCGAAGTGGATGGATATCAAATGCTGTTACTGATATATGCATACATTTTCTCCATACAACAAATTAGAAATTTTAATATATTTTTTCTGTATAAGAGAATAAAAACCGCTATAACTTTTGCCATCGGCCAATTTTGTGAACGCGAACAGATTTGAAACCATCATTTTTTTTCTATAACCTCTCTCCGAAGAATGGTAGTTGAGCTCGATTTTTGTTTTCAGTTTTTTCAAATGGAATTGTAAAAGAAATTTCAATTTTACCACATATTACATCGAAACGACATAATGTCTAAAGTGCAAATAATTGTTCATTTCTGAAAAATATTCAGCTGGTAAAATTCCTTCCTTTTTCTCTTTAATTTATATCACATTACAATGATTGTTTATTGTTGTTTGCGTACCCAAACTTTGAAGTGAATAAACTTCTACTTGTTATAGGAGTTTCTACAAAAAACACTTTTGGGCAAAAAGTTTCTTACCTTGTTTCTTTCCACCAGGTAGAAAGCAAAATAAATAAATAAACTTGTTTCTTTCAGAAGCACAAAATTCTTGAACTTGTTAACATTTAACTGGCCTTTTGTTTGTTCATAGTTTTAAGGAATTGTATGCTTTCACTTGACTAAACTTTTACTCCTTTTTGAGGATATGCTTGTAAAAGTGCATGTGGCAGTATCATTACAATACTTTTGAACTGAATCTAAGCTTGGAAAAATGTTGGATCAAATCGGTTGATCAGTTCGTGAGTTATCATGCTCCCCAGCCACTACATATAATGTTTTTTTACACCCTTCGGGCTGTTTTCTCAAGAAATATGGACTTGTGCCTGAAAAAAGTTTTACCGTCGAAATTGAGGCAGCGAATGTAAGTTGCTTCAACAGAAATCAAAGTGATTCGAGAGCAGGTCTTAAAGTGAACTTATCCAAAAATTTGTAAGGGAGGTACCCGAAGGAGTGGACTAATTAGTCCATATTCGAATCTGATATATGTTTGATTTTATTAAAACACATGTAATAATTTTAGTGAATTATTAAAACATTGCTTTATTTATTATAAAATCCTAACAATTACTTTTCGGAATTGATGTTCCTTGCTTTGCTTGTTCAACAATGGAAACCATTGTAGCTGCCAAAAATGTATTTTAAAAGGATGGACGATACTACAAGTGGCTCAACTGCCGATTGCAAAGTGATTAAATTTGAGATTCACTCTTTTAGGTACAACTCATGAGAAGCCTCTAGTATCATATGATTAAATTAGTACTTTACAGTTGCTTAAACTAGTAGTATTAAGTATATTTCACAGTGTTGCATTTCGTCAGTTAAAGTTTAAATTTTAAGATCAATCACAATATTAAAAGCTATTAATTCACAATGACAAAAAAATACAAAAGCTTTAAAACTACTATTGAAATATAGAGGGCGGGTTTACATTTTATATTTTACATGTAGAGTTGTATTTTAATATTATACCATTATGTGTAGTAGGTATATTATACCCAGTTCCCACATATATACATATATCTGGTAAATATTTTAGGATGTGTTAAGTATGGGCCAAATAGGTCACTCCCTTCAAGAGTTGTCGTGCGCATATTATTTTCCAACATTTTTGAACCTGAGCGCGGTCCACTCGCTATATGGCTATATGGCTTATCTTCGAGTTTTAACTAAGTTTGGGAAAATATTACCAATGCCAAATTTTGGACCGAATCGGCTAATCCGTTCTAGAGTTATTTTGCGCTCCAACCACTATATACGCTGTCATAGGGGTTTTTGCAGGTTTTGGCTTTTTTTCTCAGGAAGTATGGACTTGCCACTGACGAAACTTGTACCGTCGGATGGGGGCAGTGAATACAAGTCGATAACACGAAAATCAAAGCGATTCGAGAGCAGGTTTTAAAGTGAATTTATCCGATATTGTCTGTGTGAGGGACCCGAAGGAGTGGACCGATTGAGTCCATATTGGAACCTCAACTGAGTCATGTAGAAATTTCACGATGTGCAAAGTATGGACCAAATCGGTTACTCCCTTCAAAAGTTATCGTGCGCATCAATTTTCTGAAATTTTTAGAACTTTTGTGGGGCAGGTACCGGAGGGATTGGTCTGATGTAACCAATTTTCGAACTTAAACTAAGTTTGAACAAAATATTAAGAAAGCCAAATTTTGGATCGAATCGATTGATTCGTTCGTGAGTTACCATGCCCTCCAGCAAGACAGACGGACGGACATGGCTAAATCAACTCCAACTCGTCCAAACATACTTGGGGTCTAAAACCATTATATCGATGAGGCACAATTTTATACACTCAGCCTTCAGGCTAAAGAGGGTATTTACACTTTGATACGACCAAAAATGTGCCTCATCGAAATAATGGTTTTAGACCACAAGTATGTTTGTACGATATCCGTTTCAGACAATTTTGAGTAGATCTAGCAATGTCCGTCCGTCTGTCTGTCTGTCCGTCTGTCTGGCTGGCTGGTGCGCGCGATAACTCTCGAACGGATCAATGGATTCGGTTCAAATTTTGGGTATCGAAATATTTTGCCCAGATTCGATTTAAGTTTGAAGATGGGTCATATAGGTCCACTCCTTCAGGTACCTCCCCCACAAATGTTCAAAAATTGTCGCAAAACTTGTGCGCACGATAACTCTTGTAGGGAAGAACCGAATTGGTCCATACTTTACACATCGTGTAATTTGTAGCAAACTTAGATGAGGTTCCAATATGGACTCAATCGGTCCACTCCTTCGGGTACCTCCCACACAAAATTTCGGAAAAGTTCGGTTTAGGACCTGGTCTCGAATCCCTTTGATTTTTGTTTACGCAAGTTGTATTCGCTGTCCTCTATACGACGCTGTAAGTTTCATTAGGGGCAAGTCCATACTTCCTGAAAAAATAGCCTGAAAGTTACAAAAAACCCTATGACACCGGTTGTAGTGGTTGGAGCGCAAGATAACTCTCGAACGGATCTGCCGATTCGGTCCAAAATTTGGCTTTCGTTATATTTTGTCCAAACTTAGTTCAAGTTCAAAGATGGATTTTATCGGTCCACTCCTTCCGGTACCTCCCCCACAAAAGTTCGAAAATGTTCGGAAAATTTGTGCGCACGATAACTCTTGAAGGGAATAACCGACTTGGTCCATACTTTGCACATCGTGATATTTCTACTAAACTTAGATGAGGTTCCAATATGGATTCAATCGGTCCACGCCTTCGGGTACCTCTCACACAAAATTTCGGAAAAGTTCAGTTTAGGACCTGCTCTCGAATCACATTGGTTATTGTTGTAACATCTTGTATTCACTGTCTCCTATATGAAGGTACAAGTTGCTCAGGGGCAAGTCCATACTTCCTGAAAAAATAGCCTGAAGGTTGAAAAACAAACCCTATGACACCATGTTTATGGGTGGAAAGATAATTCTCGAACGGAAATTCCGATTCCGGCCAAAATTTGGCCTTCGTAATATTGTTTCCAAACTTCGTTTAAGTTCGTAGATAAGCCTTATCGGTCCACTCCTTCAGGCACCCACCCCACAAAAGTTCAAAAATGTTCGGAAAAATTGTGCGCACGATAACTCTTGATGGGAATAACCGATTTGGTCCATACTTTACACATTCTCATAATATCTACCAGATATAGATAAGGTTCGAATATGGACTATATTTGTCCACTCCATCCCGTACCTCCCACACAAAATTTTGGATATGTTCACTTGAATCACTTTGATTTTTGTTGAAGCAACTTACATTCGCTGCCTCAATTACGATGGTAAAAGTTGTTTCAGGGGCAAGTCCATACTTCTTGAGAAAACAGCCTGAATGGTGTAAAAACCCCCTATGGCACCCCCATGGTCTATGACGGTCCATTCTTTTAAGTACCTTTTCCGCAAAATTTTTGAACTTTAATCCTAATCAATATTTTTGTCGGTTCATACGACCAAAAATTTTGAAACCCCCTAAATACATAAGTTTTTTGTGAAAAAAGTGTGTCAATTTGCACAGGCTGAGGGTATATCTCTGTCGGCAAAGCCGACTGATACTTTTTTACTTGTTCTCGTAGAAAAGGGTTTGTGCCCTCGTTAGCATAAATACTGATGGTATAAACAAAACATATTTTTTATACCCTCAGCATTTATGCTAACGAGGGTATATACACTTTCATACGAGCAAAATGTGCCTCATCGAAATAATGGTTTTAGACCCCAAGTATGTTTGGACGAAATGTGTTTCAGACAATTTGGAGTCGATTGAACAATGTCCGTCCGTCTGTCTGTCTGCCTGTCTGGCTGGCTGGAGCGCACGATAACTCTCGAAGGGATGGACCGATTCGGTTCAAATTTTGGCTTTCGTAATATTTTGCCCAAACTTAGTTTAAGTTCGAAGATGGGCTATGTCGGTCCACTCCTTCCGGTACCTCCCACACAAAAGTTCGAAAATGTTCGAAAAATTTGGGCGCACGATAACTCTTGAAGGGAGTAACCGATTTGGTCCATTCCCTGCACATCCTGAAATGTGTACCAGACTTAGATAAGGTTCCAATATGGACTCAATCGGTCTACTCCTTCGGGTACCTCCTACATAAAATTTCGGAAAACTTCAGTTTAGGGCCATCTCTCCAATCGCTTTGATTTTTGTTTTAGCAACTTGTATTCACTGCCCTGCATACGACGGTACAAGTTTCATCAGGGGCAAGTACATACTTCCTGAGAAAATAGCATGAAAGTTGCAAAAAACCCCTATGACACCGTGTAAGGTGGTTGGAGCGCACGATAACTCTCAAACGGATCTGCCGATTCGGTCCAACATTTGGCCTTAGTAATATTTTGTCCAAACATAGTTTAAGTTCGAAGATAAGCCATATCGGTCCACTCCTTCAGGTACCTCCCCTACAAAAGTTCAAAAATGTCCGGAAAAATTGTTCGTACGGTAACTCTTGAAGATAGTGGCCGAATTGGCCCATACTTTACACACCCTAATATACCTACCAGATATAAATCAGGTTCAAATATGGACTATATTTGTCCACTCAATCCGGTACCTCCCACACAAAATTTCGGATAAGTTCACTTTAAGACCTGATATCGAATCACTTTGATTTTTAGCGAAGCAACTTGCATTCGCTGCCTCAATTACGATGGTAAAAGTTTTTTCAGGGGCAAGTCCATACTTCTTGAGCAAACAGCTCACAGGGTGTAAAAAACCCATAGACACCATATGTAGTTGCTGGAGATCCACTTCCATAATGGTCAATGTAGATCCATTTCTTTTAGTATCTCCTCCGCAAAACTTTTGATCTTTAGTCCTAATCAACATTTTTGTCGGTTCAAACGCCCAAAATTTTTAAAACCCCCTAAATACATACGTTTTTTGGGAAAAAATAGTTTCAATATACACAGGCTGAGGGTATATCTCCGTCGGCAAAGCCGACTGATACTTTTTTACTTGTTTTTTTCTGACCTAAATCCAAATGAAGTCAAAAAATAAATATTTTTTGGAATTCCAGTTAGGTGATTGTATTTTTAGTGTATTTTGTAATGCCAATTCGATCATATACTTAAATGTTACCTAAGGTTTTAGTCATGATGATCTCCAGTGCCCACATCGGGATGAACGCTATAAAACCTTTATTAAAAATTTTACCAAATTTCAGAAAAAAATTTTGGTCTATTCAAACTGCTAAATTGGTTGGTTTTACTTTTTTTTTGCAGATTGTTTTGTTTGCCCATGCCTATTTTTGCATCATAAGATAATCGGCACTTCTGTTCAAGACATTTTGTATTAACATCATAAAACAATTCATACCATACACCCTCTCCAGAGGGAAAAGAGGGTAAATGCTACGCTCATGGTTTCGTATAAAAATTATAGCAGACGCACAAAGTTGTACCCAGCTCATTAGCTTGATATTTACACGGGAAATATTTTTGGTCACTTACTCCATACAAGTGGGTCCGCTGTGCAATGTACAATGTGGCCAAAATCAAGATTTTGTGACAAAACTGTTATCTATATAAACAAAAATATTACAAGAGTATATGTATGTATGGTAACATGGGGCGCCTTCGCCACGTTTTTGTTCAAAATGTTCTCATACCGACATCGTTAAAGTTTTTTCAAATATTATTTTTCGTACAAATATAAGCGTATCTTGACTATAAGTTTTGATATATAAGTGGTTATAATTTTGTTTTTAAAATATTATTTTTGAGAATTTACAAAATGTCTAAAAAGTGGCGAAGCCTCCCCACCTATGGGGCAGCTTCGCCATCTATATTGAACATTTTCCAACGGACTCTAAAACTGTAATTTACCATACTTTTTCCCTAAATATCAACATTATGCGAAAAAGGAACATGTTTTCTATTGAATAATCAAAAATGATTCTAAAATTCACAAATAGTAACCGATTCTAGCGGTTAATTGAAATAGGTTCCTTGAATTGAGGTACAAAAATCATAATATAAACAAAACAAGATACGTTTATGATACTATTTGATTTTAACTTCACATTATAGTGTGGCATATCTATGGCATAAAGAATTGAAGTTAAACATGACAAATTTCTGACATTAACCCACCACACCCCTATCATGGCGTAGGCGCCCCACCCCCAACATATCTCATAATATGAATATATTGGCATTTGTAATTGTTTTTTCCATGCAAATTAATGGTATTTCTATTCTTCAGTAGTTGTCTTCTAACGGTATAAAACATGTTTTTGATATCACAAAAGGTAAAGAAGATATCACAAAAAACATCTACCATAATTATTTTTCCCAATACCCTCAAAACACAAAACCGGGTGCGTCCTCTATCATACTTACGACACAACTGCCAACTTTTGGGAGATGATAGATCTTTATTAAACTCACAATTTTGCCTTTAACGGATTTTTTCTAGCATTTGTATTTTGCGAGAAAATCGGCGATGGCGTACCCGCCCCAGTGGCGAAGGCGCCCCATGTTACCATATATACACAATGCTCAGGGATTTGAAGCGAAATTAAGTAGACAGTGTGTTCTGAGCTTTCTTTTCACATTAACTTTAAATTTATTTTATTTACGATAATTCCACACAATATCTTTAAAGATAACAGGAAGATTGTTTTCATCATGTACTCGTATGTATGTGTATTGACCACTGGCTATCAAAGCAGGCTTCATCTTTTTCTACTGGGTAGTCTTAACATTTAAGATGTCCGTACATGTATTAATAAATGCCACTATATCCGAATTGTTTGCTATGAAATCGCTTTTAACACAGAAAATGTTTATCAGCATGTCTTGCTGTGAGCAACTCTCCCGTTGGCTATGGTGAATATAAGAAGAAGATTCACCATAATAATATGTCGTACGGATGCCAGATGCATGATTTCCATATTTCTTTGGGTTATATATCATCAATTTTTCTGAAAATTTAACAAAGCTGAAGCTAAGAACTCGCGGCTTGTGATTGTATATTATACAAATTAAATATTTTTGTATGAAATTAAATGATTTTGGACCTGGCAAAAATACTGGCCTTAAAAGATACTATGCATGGAAGGTGTTTGATATATTTATGTTAAACAAGTAAGAACGGCGTTAATTTCGGCCATGCCGAACTTGTTATACCCTCGACCATGAGTTGTATTGAAGTAGAATGGACCAGTTAGTTTCCTTTCGTTTATGAAGAAGACTAAATACGAAATTTCAGCAATTTCGGTAAAACAATGTGGGTAAACTCAAAATACCGACAAATTTCTGGCGGAAAGTTTTTAGACTCAAAGAAGACTAAATACCAAATTTCCGATATTTCGGTAAGATAATGTGGCTAAAACCTAAAAAATACCGAAAATCAAGAGATACGCATCTATTGGGGATATAGGAATACGTGGACCTCTCTATACTGATAATTCTCTTCTGGAATATTTTATAACCCCATGGAAGATTAAATAACAAATTTCAGTCTTTCGGTGGGATATTGACGTCATTACCTTCAGAATTACGAAAATCCCGAGGTACCGTTCTATGAAGGCGTGAATCTATACCGACAAATTTCGGGGGGAATGTTTTATAGCCCCAACGAAGACTAAGTACTATATTTCAGCCATTTCGGTGTGATAATGAGGCTAAAACCTCCAAAATGCCGAAAATCGGGTGGTACGACTTAGATTTTTAGCCTGATCAAAAAAATATATATTCTTTATAGGGTCTCCGATGAATATTTCGATGTGTTACAAACGGAATGACAAATTTAAATATACCCTCAATATTATGGTGAAGGGTAAAAATAATGGGTAGAAATGGGTTGAAGCCAACTTGTCTCTTTTTGTTTTCCTCTCAAAGTAAAAGTTGAAGAAATTCCAAAGACTGAAAATCGCCTAAAATTGTTTCTGTAAATATCGCTTATTTTATCGCATTTTCTGCGGGTCATTTCCATAGTAATGAAAAAACTGATACAGCATTTTCGTTTTTGCGGAAACAGAGATTTAAAAACTTCACTGATAAAGGAGCTACATTAATTTTATTTAATTTAAAATGCATATAAATTAAAATGCGTTATTTGACCTCTATTTCAATTCCAGAAGCCTTGAGCCTCAGCAACCCAATTATAGTCCTCAATGTGAAAGCTATAATATGAATGTCTAAAAAGCAAAATTCGTCTATTTTATTGAGAGATTAAAGCAAAATAAATACATATAGATATAGATTTTTCCAATATTTTCCACAACATAATGCATGTGAAAAAAATTTTTTTCAAACAAAAATTATTTTTTTTACCAAAATATGTGCTTATTTTGGCTGTAACATCGAAACTATAATACCAATCTGTATTTGTTTAGTCTCAGTTTATTTGCCGTGAATAATTTATCAATTTAATATACATTCCCTGAATTCTGAGTAAATTTTACAAGTGTTTTGCAATGTACTGGATGAAATCACTTCGAGAGAAATTTTTTGTAACAATTGTGCTCATTAAAATAATTAGCGTTTTTATGTTATTTTCTTCCTTAAAAGCCGAAATACAACCGTCGTAACTTTTATCCGCAACAACCGAAAATTGGCTCGCGAGCAGATTCGTTCTGGAGAACTTTTTCTTAACCCATATACCAAAAATCGTTGATGTAGCGCGAAAAAATGTATCCTTTTTTGAAATGGAATATGAAATAATTGGTTCCGCATTTTAAATACATCTGCATCGAAAATACTACTAGCAACTGAATTGTTAATAAAAGGCTGGGTGAATTGGTCGGACTGCTGGCAATTACAATTTAAAAGTATTCGGAAACTTTACATTTTATAACATATATGGACTGACTGGTACTGTGTATCATTAAAATCTTCGGTTGGTAAAAATGAATATATGGAAAATATTTATTTATAAAAATTTTAAGGGAGAACAATTATTTGCAACTTCATCGGACAAATCATGACAATCGTGTCATGCTTAAGTGTTCCATACGCCATTTTGAGATAAGGGTAACATACTAGGTTTTAAACCATGCACTTTCAGATTTTCATCTCCACAGTAACACTTCACATAAGGGAGGTGTAACACAATTGTTAAAAAGTAGTTTTGTTGATATGTGATAAAATGTGTGTCATGTGACACAAACTTCAAAAAAAAAAAAAAAAAATAAGTATATAATTAAAAAAATTAAGTAACAGTGTTTTATTTATAAATGCACTTAAAAGTAGAAAATAATTTTTCATGATGGAATCTCTCAAAATAAAACGCTTGCATTTGAATTAAAAATTGTGACAATATTGAACGGCAAGCGTTTTATTTGAGAGATTCCATCATGAAAAATTATTTTCTACTTTTAAGTGCATTTATAAATAAATCACTGTTACTTAATTTTTAATTATATGCTTATTTTCTAGTTTCTAGTGCATTTAAAAATATAACACTGAAACTCGAAATTAAAGCTACAGCCATTTCGGCCCAAAAATTAAGACAAAAAACACTTGAAACCGGGTGGAGCCGTAAAATGGGGGCTATACCAACACCTGGACCTATGCAACAATTTTCGGTGGAGAAATTTCTGTACCACTGGGATCTCCAAATGACAAGTTACACGCAATTCGGTATAAAAATGAAGATAAAATCCTTAAAACACTTGAAATCGGGCGGTACCGCTATATGGGGGCTATACCAAAACCTGGACCTATGTCCATAATTTTTAATGGGTACGTTTGTGTACCATTTAAAACCCTAGTTGTCAAAAAACAGCCAATACAGACTTAACATGACGATAAAATACCTTAAATCGAGTGGTACCGTTGGATGGGAGCTACAGGAAAAAATGGACCCATATTGGTTTTGATTTCATATTCATGTATTGTCATCCAAATCTGAAAAGTGTTCAAAGTTTTAGTTCGCTTGGTCAATTACAACTGTGTTAAAAATGAGTTACCAGATTTGAAAAGCATGTAAAATTGAACACTGTACAACACTGTAAAAACGGACCAATATTAGTTTTGATTTCATATTCATGTATTGTCATCCAAATCTGAAAAGTTTGCAAAGTTTTAGTTCGATTGGTCAACTGCATTTGTGTGAAAAATGAGTTGCCAGATTTGAAAAGCAAAATACCGGAAATCGGGTGGTACCGTTATATGGGGAGTATAGGAAAAATGGACCCATATTGATTTTGGTTTCATATTCACGTATTGTCATCTAAATCTGAAAAGTGTGCAAAGTTTTACTTCGATTGGTTAACTGCAACCGTTTTAAAAATCAGTTACCAGATTTGAAAAGGGGGTTAACTTAGACACCGTAAAAACACTGTAAGAATGGACCAATATTGATTTTGATTTCATATTCATGTATTCTCATTCAAATCTGAAATGTGTGCAAATTTTAAGTTCGATTGGTCAACTGCAACTGTGTGAAAAATGAGTTATCAGTTTTGAAAAGCAAATTAGATAAAACACTGTAAAACAGTGTCAAAATGGACCAATATTGGTTTTGATTTCATATTCATGTATTGTCATCCAAATCTGAAAAGTGTGCAAAGTTTTAGTCAATTTGTCAACTGCAACCGTGTTAAAAATTAGTTACCAGATTTGAACAAAACACACACCAAAGCAAGTTAAATAAAACACTGTAAAAACCAGTAAGGAAAGGATCAAAGTCGGGCGGGGCCGACTATATGATACCCTACACCACTGTGAATATGTAAAATATAAATCGGATCCAGATCTTAACCGATTTTGATATAATTTGGCACATTTATTTCCACACCGAATTCAGTCACACATTCCAAATATCATTGAAATCGGACTTATATATCGTGTTTGGAGAAGAAAATACACGAAATCGGTCGAAAATATATATGGGTGCTATATCCAAATCTGAACCGATTTCGATATAATTTGGCACATTTATTTCTAGACTGAATTCAGTCACACATTCCAAATTTCATCGAAATCGGAAATATATAGCGTGTTTGGTACAGAAAATACGTGAAATCAGCCGAAAATATATATGGGAGCTATAACCAAATTTGAACCGATTTCTATGTAATTTGGCACACTTATTTCTAGAGCGAATTCAGTCAAACAATCCAAATTTCATCAAAATCGGACGTATATAGCGTGTTTGGTGCAGCAAATACATGAAATCGGGCGAAAAAATATATGGGAGCTATATCCAAATCTGAACCGATTTCGATATAATTTAGCACATTTATTTCTAGACTGAATTCAGTCACACATTCCAATTTACATTGAAATCGGACATATATAGCGTGTGTGGTACAGAAAATACGTGAAATCGGCCGAAAATATATATGGGAGCTATATCCAAATCTGAACCGATTTCGATATAATTTGGCTCATTTATTTCTAGACTGAATTCAGTCACACACTCCAAATGTCATCGAAATCGGACATATATTGCGTGCGTGGTACAGGAAACGTGAAATCGGCCGAAAATATATATGGGAGCTATATCCAAATCCGGACCGATTTCAATATAATTTTGCACACTTATTTGTTGACAAAATTCAGTCACACATTCAAAATTTCATCAAAATTGGACGTATATAGCGTGTTTGGTGCAGCAACTACGTGAAATCGGGCGAAAAAATATATGGGAGCTATATCCAAATCTGAACCGATTTTCACCAAAAGCAATAGCGTTCTTCCTATTGCTAAAAAATTGTAGTCCCTAATTTTCAGCTGAATCGGACAAAAAATGCGACCTGTATGTTGCGAACAAAAATACATGGACAGACGGACGGACACGCATAAATCGACTCAGAAAGTGATTATATGTGTATCCCCAAAAGGAACTATGGGTCTATTTCGTTTCCTTTTGTATGTTACATACAAATGCACAAAGACATAATACCCCTTACCACTGTGTGGTGCAGGGTATAAAAAGATCCCATGGAACTATCACTTATATCTGACTAAAATAAACTCCTGATATATTCTTTGAGTTTAATTAAGTAAAACTGAGCTCTTAAATAATTGGATTTTTCACCAATTTTAGCCTAAATGGGTTCAAACAATAACTTGAGTTTTTCTCGAATCAGGCAAATGACGTATGTACACACTAAGCATGACACCGACGAATTGTCACATGTAGCTTCTTTTTGCTCTTACTTTGCCTTCTACTTATTTAAATTATGAAGCTTGTAAATTCGATTTGTTAATAATTAAGCAACTATGCATATTTTACCGTCTTTCTTTACTCATTTATTTATTTAATGGACAGCATAAATCTTACATCAATATTTACATATCAATGGTATTAAAAATCAACATTTCACTAAATATGAAAACAACTTGCTACTCGCATTTATTACATATACATATATAATATGTATAAGTACAAAATGCCAAATTTAACGATTTACAAATTTAAATCAACTCTTCTCTTAACTTGTAATTTTTCATCTTTTTCTGCTATTATATTTAATAACCAATATTTACGGCGAATTTAATTCATTAATTTTATGAACATTGGTTTATTGATATATTGCAACCACTGACCAAAACGGTAAATTTTAATTTATCAGATGGTCGCTAGTGCGGTACATACAAACTGATAATTATGAAACGTTGGTTGGTATGTTTATGACTTGGTCATATACATATGTATATACCTACATGAAACTCGTGTTCAATGGGAAATATGCACTTTAACGTGCTGAAATCCTAATTATTAATACAATAAGGACATTTCAGCATGATAATTTGACTTGAATACATATAAACAAAAGTTTTAACAAGTAAGCAAAGGCTATAGCAGGACGGGGTCGACCAGGCCGATATCCTATACCACTACCACAGGGAATTAGCTTTTAGCAAATCAAAATTCCATTATTGACGAAATTCACTTCTCTCATATCAATGAGTGCACCCCACCTACAGTTTATCACCGAGTACGAACGGCGTGTTCTTTGATACACTTGTAGAGAAGTTTTACATGACTGAAATACTCAAAAAATGTCGCCAAGATTACTGAGAGTTCGAAAAATTGATGTTGCCGGGCCAAGAAGTGTTTGTGCGACAATTACATATATCATAAATTTCTAATTAATATTCTAGAATTGGAAAATAGACATTGTTTAGCCGCTCCTGTTACATTATTAAATTTTCTTTGAATGCCAGGTTCCTTTTTGTAATACAAAAATGGGATTAAGCCAGACTATTTTGAAAAAACAAAATTGAAAAAAAAAACAATATTTGCAGTTACAATGTCAAAGGGAAAATTGTGAAATTATTGAAGATCTATCGTCCAAAAATTGTGCACTTGTGCCATACTTATGCACACGGTTTTGTGCTTTTTAGAGTGATAGCATTGCGATATAAAGATATCTTCTTCTTCTTCTTATATATAAAAGACAATGTGTGTATGTTAGTATGTTTGTACGGAACATGTATAGACTCAAAAACTGCCCAACCGATTTTCTTGAAAATTTCAGAGAATGTACGGGGAAATAGGCTATATATATTTTTTTTGCATTTCGGAGGGGGCGGGGTGCCTCCCCTATGTCCTATTTTTTAAAAACGCTATTTTAAAAAAATTGTCGACGTATCGGAGAGAAAATTAATTTGCGAGACAATGGTTGATGTGTCTCCGATTCTAGGTACTGATTTTGGGCCTGAAGACCCAACCACGCCCACTTTTTTAAATAGCTTATATATTAAAAACTGCTTAACCGATTTTCCTGAAAATTTCAGATAATCTACTGGGAGGACCCGTGGTGAAAATAGGTTATATATTTTGCTGGATTTCGGAGGGGGCGGTGTACCTCTCCCATGCCCTACTTTTTTAAGAACTCTATTTTAACAAAACTGACGAACGTATCGGAGAGAAAATTAATTTGCGAGACAATGGTTGTTGTGTCTCCTAACCTAGGTACTGGTTTGGGGCCCAAAGATCCGACCACGCCCACTTTTTAAATAGCTTATATATCAAAGACTGCTTAACCGATTTTCCTGAAAATTTCAGATAATTTACTGGGAGGACCCGTGGTGAAAATAGGGTATATATTTTAGTGAATTTCGGAGGGGGCGGGGTACCTCCCTCAAGCCCAACCTTTGTAAAAACCCTACTTTAGCACGCCCATTTTTAAATATATTGTATATCCAAAACTACCGAACCGATTTTCCTTAAAATTTCAGAGAATGTATAGGGAGGACCCGTGCTGAAAAAGGGTTATATATTTTTTTGAATTTCGGAGTGGACGGGGTGCCTCCCCCATTCCCTATTTTTATAAAAACCCTATTTTATCCAAAACTACTACACTCCGATTCACCCTGCTTCGAACTTACACCTTTCGAACTATCCGGCTGCTCCGAACCACCCTGCTCCGAACCAACCCGTTCCGAACTTGCACTCTCTGTTTAATTTTTTGGGCATGTGGGTTAGGCCGTTTTGGCGTTGAATGCCTTATATGTGCCGTGGTGAAAATAAGGTATAATTTGGTGGAATTTCGGCGGAGCAGGGTTTGAAATTAATTCGATTGACAATGGTGGCTGTGTCTCCAAACCGAGGCACTTATTTGTGACCTTAAGATCGGACCACGCTTACTTTTTTAAATATGTTTTATCTCCAAGACTTCTGAACCGATTTCCATGTAATTTTCAGATGATGTACAGGGACGGTCCTTTGTAGAAAACGGCTATATATTTTGTTCAACTTTACCAGCCACCAGCGAAATGATCGTAGCATATTGATTGAGTGTGTGGTGACTTCGCTAGAATTCACTTTACCAATACAAAAACGCCTCAGGTCATGTTAGCTCGATTAAAAATTCAATTAATTAAAAACTTTCATAAATTATGGCCTTCGTCCTCCAACAAACAGACAATGTGTCGAGGTCTTAGCGTTCTAAGCCACTGTTAATCTACTTCCGAAATGGAAGGCATTACAATTCATAAAGAAAACCCATCTTCGATTGTAGATGTGTATGTATTGAGAAAGGTTTCTAGACAAAGACACTAGGTTGACTTGATAAGTAAAAGGCTTCAAAAATACTTCAATACTTAACGATGCAAGAAAAATATAATTGATGACTTAAGAAAAGGTAACATAAAACAGTTTTAAGGGCCAGCAAAGCCGACCGAGTCGGCTAGTATATATGTATATAAGTGAGAGACAAAAAAAAAATAGTTTCCACGAAGCCAAGGTTTGCACTATTATAATACGTACATGTACATGGTAAGGAATAGCAAGATAAGCTGCTGTCTTTACGATGTAACAATAAGGGAACGCCGCATGCGGGGATATTATCACCTCTTCTACGGGTTACTACCAGAAATAGCATATTAAGCACTTTAACCGATCAGGGATTTCAACCAGTCTGTTATGTAGACGACATTATAACACTTTTGAGGGATAAGAATCTAAGAGCCAAGTCGGATCTAAAATGGGCTTGACCAAAAGGTTTTAACGTAAACCCGGAAAAAACGGATATATGTACATATGTATTTTCATTAGGAAAATAAAACTGGGACAACTGAAAAAGACAATTAATATTTCCATTTAAAAAATGTGAAAATGTGTAAAAACGGCAGAAATAATCAACTGTTATACAGAAAGTGTAAAATTTAAAAAATCCTTTTCTTCAATAAACTATTCCAATCACCATGCTTTTCTGTATTTTTGAGCACTATCTGACCTCTAAATGCATGAATATTTCACTCGCTGCACAAAATACGATTTTATTTTTGCTTTAAAGTGATGATAATAAACAATGTTGTGTAAAAATCGCTACAATTGCTGCCTTAAAAAGCCAAAATCGCTACTGTAGTGATTTAAAGTAAAAAATCGCTAAAACTCCTAAGAAGTGATTTTTGTACGCCAAAAATCTTCACAAGTAGCGTGAAAACCACCAAGTTGGCATCCCTGCAAGAAAGAGCTAACAATCTCTATAAATGTTGATCAACCTGTGGAAGGCTCCAAATGGGATCTCAATCCAAAGATGACACACTGGCTATTCAGAAGCGTAATTAGGCCCATTTTAACATAACACTCAGTAGTCTGGTGTACAGCTATGGATAACAAATGTAATATTAAAATATTACAGAAAGTCCAACGTTTAATGTTGGTACTATCAATGAGGGTACTAGAAACAATTATATATATGCCCAATAAAAATTCGGATAAAGTATGAAGTGATGGTTAGGGTGGGGCGATTTGAACACCACCACGGGCGCCTGGATTTTATGATTACTGGGATTGTATTAAGCAAAAAAGTCCACTAGACCATATGTCTACGGTGAAAATCGAGCCCCCGGATTTTGACTGAAGTTTTTTTAAGGTTTTTTGGATATTTTGGCATATATGTAACAGCCAAACCACTGAGATTTTCGATCCAACACAAAGACAAAAATTGTAGCCAAGACAATAATTAAGAACTCTCTAGTACTCAGGAAAAGCATTGGAACGCTCTTTCAGGCAGTTATTGCCCCGAGAATGTGAAAATTTTTCGGAAAATATCGATAAATTACACTGTGCTACAAAATTTGACTCAAAGTCAGTGGGTGGAAATTTCATTTTGGAGATGAAAGCCCTTGGTGAGTGTACTAAGAACGCAAAAGAAAAATTTTCAGGATAGGTCAAGTTTCTGGGATATGGTTTGGCCAAAATATCCTTGAAAAAAATTTCAATTCAAAATTCGGGGGCTCGATTTTCACCGTAGACATATGGTCTAGTGGACTTTTTTGCTCAGTACAATACCAAGAATCAGAAACTCCAGGAGCCCACTATCACTTGTTTCCTTCCATACAAATCGCGCCGGCCCACAGTGGTCGAAACCACTGATCTAGCGGCGCGAAATTAATAACTTGGAAACGAATGAAGATATCTTTCTGAAATTTTGCACAAACTCAATCTGTGTCTGTGGGTAATTATGGACTAAATATGAACAACATAGGCAAATATTTTGGTATAGCCCCCATATAACGGTACCTCTTGATATTCGATATTTTGAGGATTTAAGCCACCTTTTCCTTCCAAATTAGTTGTGATTTAGTACTTAGGGTTCCTAGTGATCACTAAACCTTTCCACCAAAAATTGTGGACATAGGTCCCGTTTGGGTATAGGCCCCTTTTAAGGTACCTCCCGACTTTCAGTAGTTTGGGGATTTAAAGCTACATTTTCCGACCAAATTTGGTGTAATTTGGTATTTGGGGTTCCCAGTGGACACAAAAATTCTCCACCAAAAATTGCGAACATAGGTCTACAGTTTGATATAGCCCCCACATAACCGTATTCAACAAGACCGTATATCAAGACCATTTATCAGCAAGATTTGCAGCTATTTGCAGCTAAATTTTGGTTATTCGGAATCTAGGGAGTCCAATTTAATTATTAAAAAAATAACTGGACCGAACCTCGGTGGACCTTTGTAGTTACGCTCCATCCAACAAAAGTATATTGCACTAAAAACATACAAAAAATAATAATTTTGGAAAATTTATTGCTTTATAACTATGTAACTTCAGGCCTTAACATTTTATTTTAATTTAACTTAAACCCTCCCCTATCAATAAAAAATAAACTTTGTTTACTTTTATTACGAATTTATTTAACAATTAAACAAATATGAGATCAGGTTTTTAGCAACAATTTTATTAAAATCTGATCTGTCAAAATTTCTTGCACTTGACACTGAATAACTGAGTGAATATTTACAACAACAAAAAAGTAAAAACAAAATCATAGTCAGCAGAGTGTCTGTAATCGATATAATGGAAAACATTTCGCAATTTTATACTTTGATTTTTGACTTTCGCGCCGCTAGATCAATGATTTCGTCTTCTGTGCGGCCTAGTGATGGTAGCATACCATCAAACCATATTACGGATAACAACGGGTGAGTTAATGGATAACATTGTATCGGGCAGTATATCTGAAAGAATTGCAGTTGCCTCGTGTGAAACGTTAATTCCGGATAGAGACTGGTGGATCGACGAACCTCTAGCAGAAATGCCTACGGAAACAGTTGTTACGTAGACTGATCGATGCTAAGTGGGAGAAGGGGTCTGAGGCTCTTCATTGAAGAATCAGAGACCGAAATCTCTCTTCGTTTGTCAAATCACAACATGGTCCATCAAGCGGAGATCCGATAATGGAGTGGCTGAAGGCGACGTCAACTACTGCAAACGTCCTTAGGGACAGTAAAAGTGCAATCAAAACAATAACATCCATGAAATTAGAGGTACTCAGATAGCTAATTCTCTGGCAAAAATGGAAGGGGATACTAACAGTAATCTTAGAGAACAAAAGCCGCTAAAGACCGAGAAGACGGCGAAAGGTTTTAACATTTTCTCTGCCAATGACCGGCTTTCGCAAATATCAGATCCAAGTTTTTATGGACAGATTTTAAATGAACTAAAACAATTAAGAGATTTTGTTAACGGAACATAACTGCGTAAGTCAAATATAGAGAGCAATTTTCTTCAAAAATAATAAAAAGAACAAACCGAGTCTAGCCTATAGTCAGCAACAGGCCTACTCTGGCTTAAGTGTATATCCACTAGGATATGTGGCGATTCCTAGCACCTCTTTTCAATATTTCCTGAACCTAACCTAGTCCAAAAGTTATAATTTTGTTGTTGGGGTAGCCAATACATCTCGAGATAAAGGACAAGTAAATTTCCAAAACCTTGAAGTCAATTGCAGTTTACTTGAAAAAACGGTTTTGGATCTACCATTGCACATTGGTCACAAATGTGAATTCTTTGGCCAAAATTTAATTTTTTGACATTCTTCTTTTGAGTTTTTTTCTTCGCAATATGGAAGTAAACACTCCAAAACAACAAAAACAAAGATTGTTTATTCCAAATTTGCATTTACCGTTCGACAAGAAGCTGTCAAAATAGACATTTCTTTACTGTGTTATTAATAGAGTTGAGTGTGCTGTATTTTGTGATAATTTGTGGGTTATAAAATCTCAATAAGTAAAAATGTAAAGGTAAAACTCAAATATGGAGAAGAAAGACGAATGTAAATAGATTCATTTTCCAAAAGAACAGAAAAAAATTCGGTCTAAGAACAAAGTTATCAACATATTTCTGGAACAATCTTAAATTCTTACATTTTGTTTCAATGGTAAAATTGTTCTGGACCGAAATAATTTTGATCGCTAGTGGCCGATGTTAGAAAAAAATCAAAATTACTTTGATGTGTGTACTTTAATAAAAAAATCATTTCAAGTTGCGATTCGTTGCGATAAATGATGCACAATTTTTTCAGGCTACATCAAATTCCGAAATATTTCATATTCGGCTGGTACAAGTTTAATTCTAAGAAACACAAATTTGAACCAATTTTCCTGAAAACTTGGTATTTTCATTTTGAGGGCCCAGAGAATATTTCAACTAAAAATGGTCGACATAGGACCAAGTTGGGGTATAGCCCCCATATAAAGGTACCCCCAATTTAAGATAATTTGACAATTTTAGCCATATTTTTAAGCCGATTTAGCTGTAATTTTGCATTTTGATTTCTTAGAAGATATGAACCCTTCGCACAAAAAATTGTAAACATAGGCCGAAGTTTTAGTTTAGACCCCATACAATGGGATTAGAGGCGGGCGCGTGTCGTGCCGTGAGTAGTGCGTGTTCGTGCCTTCTCGAAAAACGCCGTGTTTGTGCGTGTCGTGCCGGAATAAATTTTTGGCCGTGCGTGATCGTGTTTTTTGTTCGACACGGTTTTGCACGACACGACAAAACACGATCTGCACTATGTGACACGATCGTGCTAAACTTTTGGGCTCCCTTTAGAAGTCGTGCAAGAGACCATATAAAACACGAAAATCGAACAAGAATATAAAACCGACCAAAAATGCCTAAAATTATTTGCTTCCTTTTTGTAGTCTGGTACTTTTTGCCGTTTTGTTATGGAGAGGCCAGATTATGAGTAAGAAAAGTTGATGTTTGTTTGCAATTTGTTTTGTTCATGAGAGAAGCAAACACAAAAACTGCCCAGAGGGTTAACGCAATATACTCTCTTTGCAAATCAGATGTTTATCTTACTGTATTATCTGTTATGGCTGATGTAATTGAAAAACATCCTCTTCCCGATTTGGGAAAACAGATTGACTGTCCAAAAACCTTGTAAGATATCTTAAACACCCGGAGCTAAACAACAAATTGTGTAAAATGTTAAAACAAGATATAAGAACACGTTGGGTTTCAACATATATTATGCCTGAGAGCATAATGAGATTAAGAGTATTTTGCTAGCATTTGCTAGAATGAGTTGGATCGTATATCTGACTTAAAGTTTTTATTGCTAGAACTTCTATTGTGGTTTCATAAAGAGTGTTCCGAAATATTAAACTCGGAGAAGTACCCTACTATGCCCATTTTTGCCCTTTGGTTTAAAAAACTTTTTCAGAGTTTTGGATCAAAATGGCAAAAATACGAAAAATGAAAAAGTCTCCAATTGATACAGAAATTGATACATATTATCGAATGCCGCATCTAGCCAGACTGATGTTTTAAACTTTTGGAAACAGTATAATCTAAAATATTTTAAACAATTATACTATGTTTACATTTACGAAATTCATACGATTTCAACTGTCAATTCCTTTGTGTATACCTCAAATGAAAACTCATCTGAAATCGATTTGATTTCATTTGACGTTTGAGCAATGGATTTGACAATTGAAATCGAGTGGATTTCGTAAATGTAAACTTATGGGCCGATTCCGTACAGCGAGGCGAGTCGTGTCGCGTCGCCAAATGCAATTTTTCGATTCCGTATGGCAATATCGCCTGACGTCGTCAAATTTTGTCGCCGAAATGTTCATTTTCCGGCGACAACAAATTAGCTGTCGCCGTACATTTTTACTAACGAATACAAATAAAATAAAAATAACTTGTTATCGACGATTATTTTCTATCGCTGTACGTAGTACATTTTTTAAATTTTGTCACAGAGACGATAGACGACGCGACATGACTCGCCTCGCTGTACGGAATCGGCCCATTAGTGTTAGCCAGGAAATGCTATACCCGTCAGCTCAGCAACGAGCGAGAGATTTTTTTCCACATCTGGAAATATATTCAACGAAAGACGTATTAGACTCTTGAGTTCTAACTTGGACAAAATAATGTTTTTCAATAAGAATAGAAAAATTAAAAGTACATATGAATATTTCTTTAAAACAAATAAATGTACACTTACACTCCACGTCAGTAGAATAGAACTCTTAAATTTTTGTTCATATTAGTTTATTTATCCGATAGTACTATGAAAAATATGCATTTATTTTTGGTCATCAGGATAGAACAGTCATTTTATTTTTGTGAATTTTTGAGATTGATATTCCAAGATGTTTCAATTATCTGTCATTTGAAACTCTTTTACGATGTTATGTCGGTGTTCGCGGAATTATTTATAGGTTTTCTTTGGTGAAATATGATTAGAAAGCGTTGCCTTATCGACTGAAAGAAAAATTCGGAGTTAATATCTCGAAAATAAAATGACTGTTCTGTCCTGATGACCAAAAATAAATGCCTATTTTTCATAGTGCTATCGGAAAATGGATCAGAAAATCATTTCGAGAAGAGCTAGAAACATAATTTTTTCTGTGTACGAACATCATAGACTTTAAATACCTACAAGATGAAAAACGTAGATTCATTCGTTTTGGGATAAATAAGCTAACATTAACAAACAATTAGGTGTTCTATTCAACTGACGTGGAGTGTATGTCGATTTCTCCTTTTTTGTAATTTCGTGCGTGAGTGTGCGTGTTCGCGCCTTCTCGAAAAACGCCGTGTTTGTGCGTGAATGTGCATAAAAATTTTGGTCCATGTTCGTGCATGTTCGTGCCTAATTTTTTAGGCACGCGCCCATCTCTAAATGGGATCACCCTGTTTAATATATTTTAACGTTTTTTTTTTGGAAATTCAGGGTGAAGATAATTCTGAATTAATATTTTGTGACAGTAATCATAAATACAACTAAATATTAATACAAAAAGACATACAAATAGTTTTGGCCAGAAAAATTGGATTTGGGACCAGTGTGCATTGGAATATTTAGAACCACGCTATCAATTGTTTACCATCCACACATACTTTCGTAGTCGTTTCAGTTTCTATCGAGCCTTGTCCAAAAGCAATATTGCTATTTGAAAAGAAATCGTATATACTATTGACTATACAGAACCCTCGGTAGTTGTGAAATATTTAACAAAAATTTAAAATAATTTTACATCCTGATGGCGAATTGCATCAGTATTTTTTTCAACCCACTATTCGAAAATGGTAATCTGGCCAGTTGACCATGTCATAACATGCATGCCTTAAAGTGACGGAGAAATACGCATGCAACAAAGACATCAACCACCCATCACTTTGAAACCCAAAGTTCAATGGTTAATGGGATGTGAACACGAATTGCAATAAACACGCAGCTTGTAAGCAGTAGCACGTTCATTTACACTTAGTATTGGGATCAGCAGCAACAAGCTAATAATAACCCCATTTTAAATCCACCAATGTATCGACAATGTTAGCAGGCGTCGGGAAAAAGGAATAACAAACATAACGTGCTACATAGGCATGAGTTGATTATTAGTCAAAAAACTTTTTGATTCTTTTGCCGTATCCATTTTGGTGGGAAAGGCCTAACTTGTGTGTAAAATGAAAATAATTAGGTCACCAGGGATCTCGGTAGTCCTAGTTTACTGCAGCTCATACTAAAATTGTGGGAGCTTGAATGCAATTGACGTCTTTCTGTATATTAAAATAAAAAATAGCCTTAACTTAGGCCATAAATATAAATTTGGTAGAATGGATGTCATGTCCATATTTTAATTTCTAGGGGACATATTCCGACAAATACCGAAAACGAAACTTGAAAACCAGCTCTTGAGCTCTCGCATGATGAAAACTACATAAATGTAGCAGTTAGATAACTGAACAACTCTCCAATTTATAAATTGGTTCATTTTTTGCTTTGCTTGTATAGAACTACATTTACCTCCCATGCAACAAAATGTCGCAAGAATGACAGAGAATTCGCCAAATCAAGAAACTCCCTGTCTTTAAATTGATGCAAATTGCAATCATGTACGGGGTTTTTTGCTTAAAAGGATGTAATAACTCGAAATATTGATAGCTTTTGTAATTGGCCGATTCGGTAAAAATCAGCGAAAGCTAAACGCCTTTTAATATTGTTTACACCCTCAGTATTTATGCTAACGAGGGTATATAGACTTTCATACAGCAAAATGTGCCTCAGCAAAATAATGGTTTTAGACCCCAAGTATGTTTAGACGATATGTTTTTCAGACAATTTGGAGTCGATTTAGCCATGCCCCTTCGTCTGACTGCCAGGCTGGTGCGCACGATAACTCTCGTACCGATGAACCAATTTAGACCAAAATTTGGCTTGATAATACGTTATCCAAACTTAATTTATGTTCGAAGATGAGGCATATCGGCCCACTCCTTCATATACCTCCCCCCACAAAAGTTCAAAAATGTTCGGAAAAATTGTGCGCATAGCTCTTGAAGAGATTAACCGATTTGGTCCATATTTTGCACATCGTAAAATTTCTACCAGACATAGATGAGATTTCAATAGGGATTATATCGGTCCACTCCTTATGGTATCTCCCACACAAAATTCTAGTGCAGTAGGGTAAAACATGGTCTGCCCTGTCCGACTACAACCCTCTCGTTCTTGCTTTTTTTAATTTTTCTGATCTATGGTCCCAATTTGAACTTCTATATCTCAAATTGGCAAAACATAGGAAAAGTAAAGATCAATTTTGTAAATAATTTCCAGTGCTCCAAAATTGTTCCAAATCTCATTTCGATAAGACTTGCGCCTTACAAGCAAAATCCTGAAAACATAAAATTAGTATAAAAATATGTCCTTTGACCGCGATTTATTTAAAAATGTCTCCGCCGTTTTTTTTTTGTTTTCTTATCTATCGATTTTCAGAATCCGCACCATCGTCCCAGGTGTAAGCACCTTTTATATAAAGTTAGTTCAGGTACACCGTTTGGTGTCAGTTAGAGGAACACATCGAGCCCTTCCCGCGAAAAAGGTGTAAGCGACAAAAAGCAAATTTTACAGGAGACGGTTTTTATTGAATAACTTTTGATCTAACCAAAATTGTTAATTAAGTTTTGGTATAGTTCCGTTACTAAATGGTATTTACTAAAAAAATAAGTAATTTGTGGAATATCTTCAATAAAGGTAATTAGTGTCGCTTACATCTTTTACGATGTCACGCAATCAGACTGTTACATTAAGAAGGGCGGTTACATTAAAAAATTTTATTTGAAACAAATCATTTTTAGAGTAATTCACATCTGTAATTTAAAAACAAAGCAACTTACTTTAAAAGCAAGTATTTATTTGAAAAAAATTAAGATTAAAGCGTATTTCTTGTAATATAGTCATGGTATGTTAATGTATAATTTTGATGTACGCGACAATTCGCTGTCACCTAAAAATGTAAACAAAATAAAAAGGGCGCTTACATCAAAATTGCTTTTGCTCTAATTTCGTAACGGTACGTGGCAGAGTTCTAAAAATTTGGAAGATGGAGTGTTGGAATATTCTTTATCAATTTCCGTAGAAAAAGAAAATCGGAAAAATTTCGCTTACATCTTTTTCGAGGGAAGGGCTCGACATATTATAGCAAATACGAGTAAGTTACATTACAGACATTCTTAGGCGATACTACTGGAGAAAAGATATTTCCACAATATTAGCACCCTATGGCCCGTTCTTACATCTTGTCTTTAAAGTCAATTTTAGTTATACCTTACTATAGGAAAATTAAAGAATAAAGTTCGCATTACCAGCGATTTGTTATTACATCTTCCAATTAATATAAATGTTAAATTTGGTAAAAATATGGCAATATCAAGCAAAAAGTCTGTATACATAAAATTTACTTAAATCTGATTGGTTGATTTGAATTTGCTGAGAATTTTTTCTTGCTTTCGTGCAGCATACTCTCGGGCGCAGTTTAAATTTTAAAGGGAACACAAAGTTCCTTTTAATTTATCTGACACTTATTATTAAAGCAAACATGTAAGAACAAAAAACGGGTTATCTGTCCGATACTGGCGAACATTTAACTACAGAAAGGATGTAATAATCGGCCTATGTGTATTTGTTACCTGATATCTTTATACGTATGGTTCTACAAGTCTTATACCTATTGAAGACTAAATACATTCTGTTAGCTATTTCGGAGGAATATTGAGGCCACAACCGTACCGTTCTATGGCGGCAAAGTGAAGGCGTGGACCTACACCTACGAATTTCAGGTGGAAAGTTTTGTGGCCCCAACAAAGACTTAATTCCAAATTTTAGCAACTTTGGAGGAATATTGAGGCCACAACCTTCAAATTGGGATGTACCGTTCTATGGGGGCTATATGAAGTCGACACAGCTAGAACCTAACGAAGACTATATACCAAATTTCAGCTATTTCGATGGATTATTGTGGCCATAACCTTAAAAATTCCGAAAATCGGGAGGTACTGATCTTTGGGGGCTATATTAAGGCGTGGACCTGTACGAAGAAATGTATGGCATTTCGGAGGAATATTAAGGCCAGATCCTTCAAAATACCGGTATCGTTCTATGGAGGCTATATGAAAGCGTAGACCTATACCGACAAATTTCTAAGGAAATGTTTTATACCCCAAACAAAGGCTAAGAACCAAATTTCAACTAGTTTCGTGTCACAGTGAAGATTAACCCTTCAAAATGCCGAAAACCGAATGGTACCGTTCTATGGGTGCTATATCAAAACGCGGACCGATGTAGCCCATTTGCAATACCAAACATCCTAGGAGTGATAGAAACTTCTATATCAAATTACAAAGCTCTATCTTAAAAATTACAAGCTGTATCTGGATTTCAACAGACGGACGGACAGACGGACATTGTTGTATCGACTTAGAATTTTACCCTGAACAAGAATATGTATACTTTATAGGGTCTCCGATGAATATTTCGATATGTTACAAACGGATTGATAAATTTAATTAAATCCTTCATATTATGGTGGAGGGTATAAACAATATTGTGTTTCTTTTCTGCAAAGCTATGTGCGGTAGTGGAGAGCCCTCCGACTAAAACAACTAAATTCGAACATTATTTAGATACGATTACATAACATGTAATCGTAGCATAAAGTAGCACCAACAATTAATTCATTAAACTTGAAATACTGCCATGACAATGCTGTTGATTTTATCAATGTTTATACCCTACACCACTATGTGGTAAGGGGTATTATGTGTTAGTGCATTTGTATGTAACATACAAAAGGAAGCGAGATAGACCCATAGTTCCTTCTAGGGATATACATAGAATCACTTTCTGAGTCGATTTATGCATGTCCGTCCGTTCGCAACATACAGGTCGCATTTGTTGACCGATTTCGCTGAAAATTGGGGAATACCATTTTTTTAGCCGTCGGAAGATCAAGTTCGAAGATGGGCTATATCGGTCCAAGTTTTGGTATAGCCCCCATATAACGGTACCCCCCGATTTGCGGTATTTTGACGTTTTTAGCTACATTTTCAGACCGATGTAGCTATAACTTGACAGTTAGGGTTCTTAAATGTCAATAAACTTATATAACAAAAGTTGTGGACATAGGTCCACGTTTTGGTATAGCCCCCATATAACGCTACCCCCAGATTTACGGTATTTTGAAGGTTTTAGCTACATTTTCAAACCGATTTAGCTATAATTTGACATTTAGGGTTCTTAAGTATCAATAAACTTATATAACAAAAGTTGTGGACATAGGTCCACGTTTTGGTATAGCCCCCATAAAACCCCCGATTTACGGTATTTGGACGTTTTTAGCTACATTTTCAGACCGATGTAGCTATAATTTGACATTTAAAGTTCTTAAATGTCAATAAACTTATATGACAAAACGTGTGGATATAGGTCCACGTTTTGGTATAGCCCCCATAGAACGGTACCCCCGATTTACGGTATTTTGACGTTTTTAGCTACATTTTCAGACCGATGTAGCTATAATTTGACATTTAAAGTTCTTAAATGTCAATAAACCTATATGACAAAACTTGTTTTAGATTAGATTAGATAACACTCGAACTTCCGCGTTATGGTGTGATGAAATTTTTGTTATAGACCCTGTGTGCCATCAGGAATTAGCGTTATATCTTTGTACACTATTGCTTAAGTGCTCTACAAAAACAACAAACAAAGATATAATGCTAACTCATGATGGCTTACAGGGTTCCTTTTCAAAAATTTCATCACGCCATAACGCAGAAGTTCGGCTCACGGCGCATCTGTCCTTCGGGGTTTTTAATATACACACACCAAGGGCTTTCATCTCCAAAAGGAATTATCTCTGCCCCAACATTTGTGTTCACAGTGTAATTTAAGCAATAGTGGGAGGCAGTAGGAGTCTATCTATTGTCGAAAAGTTGTTACACCTAAAATTGTAAAAGGACCCTAATTATTCTATTTTAATTAAGACTTTTTTATGGTGGAGGGTATAAAAAGTTCGGCCCGGCCGATCTTAACGACTTTTTACTTGTTTTCATTTAACAAAATTTGTATTTACGATCGACCTACCAACACTGCAGGTTTTTGTAGAATGTAAATGCAATTTTTTGGGTCAACATCCTAAACGGTTATATATATTGTTAATTAAATTTAAGGATTGAAGTAAGTATTTATACCAATACCTCGCTTTTCGTCGTTTCACTTTGCGTTGTTTTTGAAGTGCGTCGTTGCTTACTTAATAGCTGTGTCTTTTTACGTGATAATTAGTAATAATTATTACTAATGCTGCAGATTTTGACAGTTGTATAAAGGAAAAGTTGCTGAAAAATGTTTCAGCAACATTTATTAAGTTGTTTTAAGTTTGAGTGTCTAATTTTTTTATACCCTCCACCATAGTATGGATGGTATATTAAGTTTGTTTTTCCGTTTTTAACGCATTGAAATAATCATTGGCGACCCTATAAAGTAGATATATTCTTGATCTGTATAATTCTAAGTTGGTTTAGGCATATCCATGATATAGAGGGCTGAAATTTGCACATATGTATGTGTATTTGGTCTAAACTTAAACCAGAAACGTCTCCACCAAAATGATGAACATATTTTGACTGTTTTAGCTACATATTCTGCAAAAAAAACTATAATTTGGCATTTAGTGTTCCTAGTTGTTCAAGTAGTTTATCAACCTAACATGTTGGGCATAAGAAACAAGTGTTTTATTACAGTGGAACCTATATTCGAGTTTTATATGGTTTTCCATATAAGATCTTAATTCGCTTCGAGTCGTTTCACATTGAGTTGTGTTTTTTTAAAGTGCAAGGCGAGGCCTTGGTATAATTGTATTGTTAATCGTCTTTTATAAAAATATCAATTTACAAAAACATGAAAATATTTTATAATATGAAAAAGGGTAAGATATGTGTTTTGGACTATGAAGTGATCGCTAGTGAAAAGTAGAAATAGAATAACAATTACAAAGTTACCAGTCAGCGTTTGCGACAGTGATATAACCTCAGTCTATGTGAATTAAGACGTTCATCTATGAAAAGTTTGAATACCGGCTTCACAACAGAAATACCTTTCCCCTCAAATTTATGTTTTTAATGAGTTTTTAGAATTTTTGCTACACTTATTATACCCACAGCATTTATGCTAACGAGGGTGTATACAATTTCATACGGGCAAAATGTGCCTCATCGAAATAATGGTTTTAGGCCCCAAGTATGTTTGGACGAAAACCGTTTCAGACAATTTGGAGTCGATTTAGCAATGCCCGTCCGTCTGTCTAGCTAGCCGTTGCGCACCATAACTCTCGACCGTATGAACCGATTTGGTCCAAAATTTGACTTTAGTAGTATTTTGTCCAAACTTAGTTTAAGTTCGAAGATGGGTTATATCAGTCCACTTCTTCCTACAAAAGTTCGAAAATGTTCGGAAAATTTATGCGCACGATAACTCTTTAGGGGAGTAACCGCTTTGGTCCATACTTTACAGATCGTGGAATTTCTACCAGACGTAGATGGGGTTCCAATATAGACTCAATCGGTCCACTCCTTCGGGTACTTCGCACACAAAATTTCGAAAAAGTTAAGTTTATGACCTGCTGTCGAATCGCTTTCCTTTTTGTTGTAACAACTTGTTTTCACTGCTACATATACGACGGTACTAGTTTCATAAGACGCAAGTCCATACATCCTGAAAAAATAGCCTGAAAGGTGCAAAAAACTCCTATTACACAGTGTGTTGTGGTTGGAGTGTAAGATAACTCTCGAACGGATCAACCGATTTGGTCCAAAATTTGGCGTTCATAATATTTTGCCCAAACATATTTTAAGTTCGAAGATAAGCCATATTGGTCCACTCCTTCGGGTACCTCCCCCACAAAAGTTCAAAAATGTTCGGAAAAATTGTTCGCACGATAACTATTGAAGGGATTGACCTGATACGGATCAGGTTCGAATATGGACTATATGTGTCCACTCCTTCGGGTACCTATCACACAAAATTTCGGATGAGTTCACTGCTCTTGAAGCAACTTGCATTCTCTGCCTCAATTACGACGCTAAAAGTTTTTTTTTTCAAGGACAAATCTATACTTCTTAGGAAAACAGTCGTAGAGGTGTATGTGGTGGCCGATTTGTTCCCAAATTTGGCCTTCGTCATATTTTGTCATAGTTTTAGTTCGAAGATAGGCAGTACCGGTCTACAGTACTTCCCTCCCTCACAAAAAAATTCAAAATTTATGTCTAAGTACAGTATAAGGTCTGTTCGAAGAAATGTATGGATAAGTTAATGCTTCCTGGCATTCCAAAGTTATACGATGACCCACTATGGAAACGATATAACATAAGATCCACGTCCATAATGGACCTTCAAGGTCGTCCTTAATCCCAATCCACATTTTTGTCGGCAAGTTCAAATGTACAAAAATTCTGAAATGACCCTAAATACATTCGGTCTGTCCATAGATGAAAGTTTAAATTCACATAGGCTGAGGGTATATCTCTGTCGGCAATGCTGACTGATACTTTTTTACTTGTTTTAATATCATTTACCACTTGCTCATTTTTAGGGAAAAGAGTAACTACAACCCAACATGAAGGTTGTTATTACTATTTCTCATAGCATGATCTTGCCAATCGAAAAGTTTGGTTTTACTATGTTGAAAAACGTAACCATTTTTACTAGTTAACAAGTAAGAACGGCGTTTAGTTCGGCCGCGCCGAACTTGTTATACCCTCCACCACAAGTTGTATTGAAGTAAAATGGAATAATTAGTTTCCTTTCGTGTATGAAGAAGACTTAATACTAAATTTCAGCTATTTCAAAACGTCGATCTATACCGACAAATTTCTGATGGAAAGTTTTTAGGCTCAAAGAAGACTAAATACCAAATTTCCTATATTTCGGTAAGAGAATGTGGCTAAATCTTAAAAAATACCGAAAATCAAGAAGTACGCTTCTATGGGGATATAGGAAGACGTGGACCTATACTGATAATACCCTTCTGGAATATTTTATAACTCTTAGAAGACGAAATAACGAATTTCAGCCATTTCCGTTGGATATTGACGTCACAATCATCAGTATTACTAAAATCGGGAGGTACCGTTGTATGGGGGCTAGTTTTATACCACCAACGTAGACTAAGTACCAAATTTCAGCCATTTCGGTGTGATAATGAATCTAAAACCTTCAAAATACCGAGAATCGGAGGTACTGTTCTATGGGGGCTATATGAAGGTGTGGACCGATACCGAAAAAATTCTGGGGGAAAGAAGACTGCGTACCAAATTTCAACCATTTTGGTAGGATAATGAAGCTAAACCAAAATACCGAAAATCGGGAGGTACCGTTCTATGGGGGCTATATCAAAACGTGGACCGATATATCCCATTTTCAATACCAACCATCCTGCAAGTAATAAAAACTTCTGTACCAAATTTTGACTCTCTATCTTTAAAATTGCGAGCTGTATCTTGATTTCAACAGACAGACGGACGGACATCAAATCGGGGAAAGTTTTATACCCCTAAAGAGGACTACGTACCAAATTTCAGCCATTTTGGGGGCTATATGAAGGTGTAGACCGATACCGGCAAAATTCTGGGGGAAAGTTTTATACCCCTAAAGAAGACTACGTACCAAATTTCAGCCATTTTGGTAGGATAATGAAGCTAAAACCCTAAAAATACCGAAAATCGGGAGGTACCGTTCTATGGGGGCTATATGAAGGTGTGAACCGATACCGACAAAATTCTGGGGGAATGTTTTATACCCCTAAAGAAGACTACGTACCAAATTTCAGCAATTTTGGTAGGATAATGAATCTAAAACCCTAAAAATACCGAGAATCGGAGGTACTGTTCTATGGGGGCTATATGAAGGTGTGGACCGATACCGAAAAAATTCTGGGGGAATGTTTTATACCCCTAAAGAAGACTACGTACCAAATTTCAGCCATTTTAGTAGGATAATGAAGCTAAAACCTTAAAAATACCGAAAATCGGGAGGTACAGTTCTATGGGGGCTATATCAAAACGTGGACCGATATATCCCATTTCCAATACCAACCATCCTGCAAGTAATAAAAACTTCTGTACCAAATTTTGACTCTCTATCTTTAAAATTGCGAGCTGTATCTTGATTTCAACAGACAGACGGACGGACATCAAATCGACATAGAATTGTATGCTGATCAATAATATATATACTTTGTAGGGTCTCCGACGAATATTTCGATGTGTTACAAACGGAATGGCAAATTAAATTACACCCTCCATATGGTGGAGGGTATAATAATACGAAGCATTACTACTTGATACCGACAAAATGATCTTAAAGCCGTTTAAAAACAAATCAACCTTAAAACAATTTCTTTATACTATTTTACAGATAACTTCTTTAATGGTTCAACCTCGGCAAGTGGTGGCAATTTGATATTATTTTTGTCATTTATAATAAACGGCTGTATAACCTGGCTTCTCTTGCATGATCGCCCTTGTCTTCTAGGATGACTTTAGTCAGATACTAAAGTCCTGGTCTAACGATCACCATCGCCTCCCACTATGAATATGACACATACAACAATACCCATTGTAAATTGTGATCTTATCATCTGGGCTGCAGAAGAGAGTATATGGTGTTAGTATGCTTATTTACATTCCGTAACTCTAGGTGTACTCCAACCATTATTAATTAAAATATTTCACTTAAAAGAATTGGAAATTCATGATTAATAATGCGTATCTACTCTACGTCTGATATGATTCCGAAAAAAACATAAAAGATTCGCTCCATTATTTAAAATCAAGGAAATATTTTTCTGGGAATTATTCAATATTATTTTTATTATTTTTACATGAATGGAAACATGTGTGGCCATGTTGGTTGTGAGGTAAAATTTATAAACTGAACTACAAAATTTCAGTTGAAAACATAAATGCAGTCACATTTCTCTACTGTCATCATTTATATGTCGTCCATTTGAATGACGCAAAATTCATATTTTTTTCAGTTAAAAAAAATAAAAACTATTTAATTCGCAGGATTTGTACACACATGCTACGACAATTTCAATAGTTTCACTAAATATTGAATAAGCTCCAGTGTTTTGCAATACATTTATAACTGCCAATGTCGTCATGTTGGATATTCAGTATTCACATAGCAATATGTGTATTGACTGGTGCATATCTTTTTTATCAAACAAAATGTGGAATGGGGAAAACCTGGGAAAGAAATATAATGTTAATCGCAGATCAGGGACGTAGCCAACATGACCAAAATTTTGAAAGTTCATGTTAGCGACATTTTCTTATTTAGCAATGATATAAACCATATTTTTATTAATTTCCCCTTCATTTTAGAACTTTTTTGACAGTATATCAGAGTAACTATATGTTCAAAACAATGGATATCTTAACAATCGCATATATTTTTGGGTGTATCTTTTATCAAATAACTCACAACTACAGTGAATGTTATGTAATTCACTTCGGTAAGACTAAAAGAAAGAGTACACAATCGGAAACCCTTAGAAATATCTTAACATTTACATTTTTTGTTTACATGGAATGTTGAGGACCTTTCCTGTGTTTTCTACTTCACAAAAGTTCAAAATCACGGCTTCAATTTCCCACTCCAATTTTATTGAGTAAATTATCGAAGGAAAATTAGATTAGTAGAGGAGGGAATAGCATGGCGTTATCCACAAGTATTTTTTATATTTACAGGTAAATTTTTTTTGTCTTTTTTCACGCTGCTGTGTCAGAATATGGCCAATTTTTCAATTTCGGAAATTCAGGTGTCCAATTGTAGTTATTTCTCTAAAGGTATTTTGGTGTGCAATCGTAAATCTCATCACAAAGAATTTATGAAGGCCGATAGTGGTTTTCTTGATAGATAACTAATGCTGAGCAATAGTGAGTCTATCCATGATGAATTTCTAGCATCCAATCGCGGGTATGTAAGTGACAAATCCTGTTGCCCAATCGTGCATCTGTTAATATAACAATTTTAGCGTCCAATCGTCGGACTTCTCTTATACAAATTTTGGTTTCCTATAGTATATCTTCTCATAAATTGATCAGCATTATTTTAAAATGAAAATCTGGCGCCCAATCCAAGGTCTATACATGTATACATTCTTTTAGCAAAAATCCATAAACACAATTTTTCCCAATTTACATTTTTTATACTCTCAGCCTTTAGTGAAAATGTGCCTTTTCGAAATAATGGTTTTGGGGCCAAAGTGTGTTTGGAAGAAATCTGTTTCAGAAAACTTGGGGTCGACTTAGCTATAGCTGGCTGCCGGGAGAACACGATAATTCTCGAAATATCAACCGATTCGGTCCAAAATTTGGCCTTCGTGATATTTTGTCCAAATTTTGATCAAATTCGAAGATGGACCTTATCGATCCTTCCACAGAGATTTCAAACATTTTCAGAGAAGTGAGGTTTAAGACCTCTCTAGATAATTAGTAAATATATGTACCTGTGTATGCTTAAGACCTCAGTAGTCATGGTTTCACTTCCTTTTTATACCCTCAGCCTTTAGGCTAAGGAGGGTATATACACTTTGATACGATGAAAATGTGCCTCATCGAAATAATGGTTTTAGACCCAAAGTATGTTTGGACGAAATGTGTTTCAGACAATTTGGAGTCGATCTAGCCATGTCCGTCCGTCTGTCTGTCTGTCTGTCTGTCTGTCCTGCTGGCTGGAGCGCACGATAACTCTCGAACGGATGAACCGATTCGGTTCAAATTTTGGCTTTCGTAATATTTTACCCAAACTTAGTTTAAGTTCGAAGATGGGCTATATCGGTCCACTCCTTCCGGTACCTCCCCCACAAAAGTTCGGAAATGTTCGGAAAAGTTGTGCGCACGATAACTCTTGAAGGGAGTAACCGATTTGGTCCATACATTGCCCATCGTGAAATGTGTACCAGACTTAGATAAAGTTTCACTATGGACTCAATCGGTCTACTTCTTCGGGTACCTCCCACACAAAATTTCGGAAAAGTTCAGTTTAGGGCCATCTCTCGAATCGCTTTGATTTTTGTTTTATCAACTTGTATTCACTGCCCTCCATACGACGGTACAAGTTTCATCAGGGGCAAGTCCATACTTCCTGAGAAAATAGCCTGAAAGTTGCAAAAAACTCCTATGACACCGTGTGAGGTGGTTGGAGCGCAAGATAACTCTAGAACGGATCTGCCGATTCGGTCCAAATTTTGGCCTTAGTAATATTTTGTCCAAACATAGTTTAAGTTTAAAGATAAGCCATATCGGTCCACTCCTTCAGGTACCTCCCCCACAAAAGTTCCAAAATTTTCGGAAAATTTTTTCGTAAGGTAACTCTTGAAGGGAGTGGCCGAGTTGGTCTATACTTTACACATCCTAATATATCTATCAGATATAGATCAGGTTCAAATATGGACTATATTTGTCCACTCCATCCGGTACTTCCCACATAAAATTTCGGATACGTTCACTTTAAGATCTGATATCGGATCACTTTGATTTTTGTTGAAGCAACTTGCATTCGCTGCCTCAATTACGATGGGAAAAGTTTTTTCAGGGGCAAGTCCATACTTCATGTGCAAACAGCCCGAAGAGTGTAAAAACCCCCTATGGCACCATGTGTTGTGGCTGGAGATCCACTTTCATAACGGTCAATGTCGATCCATTCCTTTAAGTATTTCCTCTGCAAAACATTTGCTCTTTTATCCTAATCAACATTTTTGTCGGTTCAAAAGACCAAAATTTTTACCTAAATACATACGTTTTTTGGGAACAAATTGTTTCAATATACACAGGCTGAGGGTATATCTCTGTCGGCAAAGCCGACTGATACATTTTCACTTGTTGGTAATAATTTAGTTATAAGTAAAATATGAAATAAATTAATAAATAAAAATACCTCTCTGGAAACGCATTGATTTTTGCAGCAAGTGTTCTCGGTTTTCCTATTACTACCGTACACTGTTTTTCAGGGGAAGGCCATACTTCCAGAGAGAATGGCCCGAAAGCTGTAAAGGACACCTACGGCCATAATGTGTAGTGGCTGGTGCACACGACAACTTTCAAACCGTATACTTCGTTGGTCCAAACTTTGTTAATAAAGTTCGAAGATGATGATTTTCCGTCTACTCCTTCTGGTATTTCCCCCCAAATTTCAAGAATTTTAGCTAAAGTGATATTTACGATTTGGTCCAAACTTTGGATTTAGTAATATTTTGTCCAAACTTAGTTTTAGCTCGAAAATAGACCATACTAGGTACATCCCTCACAAACCTTCAAAATAATTGTTTAATGCAGTTTAAGGTCTGTTCGAGGATCCTTAGACATTTTTACTGAAGGTATTCCTTGTGTTTAGAGCGGTATTATGTTTTTCGTGGGCAAGTCCATATTTCCTAAAAAACTGAAAATTATACTGTGACGAACTGAAATTACAGGTGGACGCAATATCTTTTAAAAGGAATGACTCCCAAAATTATACCTCCTTCTTTAGGTACCTCCATACCTCCAATCCATATTTTTTGGCAAGTTCATACGTCCGAAAATGTATACACAATTCTTAAAATCTCTTAATAGATAGCTTTGGGTTAAAGGATTTTGGTGGTGTAGCCGATATTCGATCTGTCCATAGATGAAAGTTTCAGTTCACACAGGCTCAGGGTATATTCCTGTCTGCAAAGTCCACTGATACTTGTTGAAATTTTGACGAAGAAGAATGTGTTTCCGATCAGTTTTTTTATTTCGTTTGCCGTCACAAAGTCCTTTACCGAAGAAGGAAAAAGGAACATTTCTAGAAATGTGCATCCATTGAAAGTACTTCCCAAAATACAATTCAAAGAGCAATCGACAGAAAAAACTCTGAAGATGAAATTCAATGTAACTTCGAAATATTGGAAATAATATGCAATAAATAAAATATAAACATTGACCTCAATCTCAATAACCTTGATTATTAACATTCGAAAGGTCGAACAAAACATAAAAATACGACAGAAAAATCATTTTTTATACAATATACAAATTTATACAATTATACAAAATTCCCATACTTTTTTAGTGGCAAAAGTTGCAAAAGAGAGAAATCTCAAAAATTTCTATTATATGCAACTTTTTCTATAATGTGCGGGAACGGAAAAGTGGTAAAAATGAGAAAAAATGTTAAAATCAATATCGTCGTCACTTTCTGTCAAAATCGCACTAGGGGAACCTAGCTAAACATGACTCCAACAAAAATAAACATTTTTGGATTCCTCCTTTTTATCACAATTTTACATTTAACTTTTTATTTTTTCCTTTCCGATTGTTTTTCTTTTATCTTTTCTTTTCCGACTTCATGTTTGTTTTGCAATTTAACTTTTTATTTTGTCCTTTCCGATTGTTTTTGTTTTTTTTTCGACTTCTTGTTTGTTTTCCTTTTGTGTGTATTCATCATTGAATCTTTTTCCTACGTATGTAGTTATCCCTGGCAATTAAATGTCAAATTTACAATTTGCTAGATTTGCAAGTTTCTACACAGCCAAATTTGTGTAGTGGAAAATTGCAGAAGAGAGCTCAATTCAGCGCCATATTTGTTCAAAGAGAACTGCAAGTTTTGCAAGTTTGTTTTGTGCACAGGAACGCATTTCTAGCACAAACTTGAAAAAATAGTACTAAATAGTACTAATTTGCAGGTTCTGGAACGCAACTTAATTTGTAGCAAGAAACCAGTTTCAAATAATCTCAACGAACGACACTGCGTTAGAACAGAAATTATGTCATAACAAGCACTTCCATCATATTCACTGCAATTGCGACCCGTAGCGTGATTAAAAAAAACGGAATACATTACCGGATACATTACCGACTATTGTGATATCTCTGTTGTTTGACCGCCTACGAGATCAAAGCCCTAGGTGAGTATATTAAGAATCCTAAAGGACTGATCCGCCGTGAGTCGAACTTCCGCGTTATGTCGTGGTGAAGTTTTTGCTAGAGACCACGTTAGGCATCAGGAATTATATATTTATTTTTGCGATGACATGTCTGCAGTCAAATCGAACGAGTATTATTTTCGTTGAGCAATTCAACCTTCTAACTCGCTTCCTTCAATGTCCTTTTCGTCTTTTATTTTAAGAGCTGCTTTAAACGTACCACAAGATGACGTTTTTCAACTTCGTAATGTTCTGCACAAATGTCGATCAGAAAATTTTAGGTACGGCTCTCATCGACAACTAATCGATTTTGTGGCGTTTTCATGGTCGTTGGAATACCTTTGAAAGTAGTAGGCTGTTGAAGGCTGCTTTATAATCGACAAAAATGTGGTAAGTGTCGATCTGCATGTCTTGGGTTTTCTCCAGGATTTGCGCAGGGTAAATATCTGGTCAATGGTGGACTTGCCAGGTCTAAAGCCGCATTGGTATGGTCCAATTCTCGTTGACCATAGGCTATAGTCGTTCGCACAATATCCATGACACGATCTTGTAGGAAATCGAGAGTAGACTTATGTCCCTATAGTTAGAGCATACAGTCTTATCTCCTTTCATGTGGACGGGGCACAGGATACTCAGGTTCCAATCATCGGCTACTCTTTCTTCCTGGCAGATGGTGCTAACTAGCCTTATCAGCGTGTCGCCTCAGGTTTTGAATAGCTCGGCTGGTAAGCCATCGGCTCTTGCTGCCTTATTATTCTTCAGCCGGCTGTTTTTACCTCATCTTGGCTGAGGGGTATACATTCAAAATCATCTTCTGGGATTGGATCTGTGGTATCTTCGTCGTCTACGCTGCTTTTGGATACTAACAGGTTTGAAAAATGTTCTTTCCATACCCTGGGCACACTATCTGTATCAGTTACCAAATTACCTTGCTGGTTTCTACAGGAGGATGTGCCTGTACCAAAGCCATCAGTTTGATGCTTCACTCTTTGGTAGAATTTCATTCTGGCTCCTGTACATCTCGATTTTGTTCACACTCCCGCTCTTCCATTTTTCTCTTTTTGGAAAAGACGTTTCTCCACTCCCCTTTTCTCCGAATACCTCTCTCGTGAGCTACGTGTTGCTACGGATTGTAAAGTAGCCCTATATGCCGCATTTTTCTCTTCGGTAGCAGCACGACACTCCTGATCATATCATGGATTCCTTGGCGGAGGTCTTTGGTATTCAAGTATGGATTTTGCGGCTGTATAAAGTGGGCAATGCTTTGCCATTGCGCTGATATGTTATCGGAATAAGGAGTGCTATCTGTTGTGATTGCAGCTTCCCGATGTCTAACTTTCGTGTTGTGTCTATTCGTACTTTGTTTGCTACGTTTAACCGGGTGAGTACCTTTGCTGCAACAAGGTAGAGGTCCGAGTCTATGTTTACCCCTCGGAACGAACGCACATCCAACACGCTCGATGAATGTCTTTCATCTATCACAACGTGATCAATTTGATTTCTTGTTTTCTGATTTGGGGACAGCCAGGTGCCCTTATGGCTGTCGAGATGTTTAAATCTGGTGCTGCTAACTACCATGTTTTTGCAGCTGCGAAGTCTATCAGCATCATACCATTGTCAGATGTTTCATTGTGAAGACTGAATTTTCCGACTGTTGGGCCAAAGATATTTCCTTTCCAATTTTGGCATTAAAATCGCCTAGAATAATTTTAATGTCATGGGCTGGACAAAGCTCCTTGTCTTCAGTGGGAGAATGTGCAGATTCGCAGATCATGGTCCTTAAAACGTTTGCGGGGGTCGTCAACTTTAGAGGGATTTGTTTTTCTTTTCTTTTTTCATAGTAGTCTGCTTTTTCTAGGGGAGGGTTACTAACCCGGCGCCCAAACCCAAGTTTTTAACGTTCTTATGGGTGAACGCGCGGCAACAAACCCTCCATATTCTATATAATATTATTTATATTTCAAGTCAAAAATGTAAATATTTTCTTAAGTCGTCTCCACGCAGTTGTGACGCAAACATTAAAATGCGATTATCTCAAAACGGGAAAATGGCATATGGGACACTTAAGCATGACACCGGCGATATGTATGTGAGCTTCTCCATACACCTTGCCGTCGTCCTGATGCTGCTCTCGCTTTGTGTGTCCTATTGACTACGTCCGTTTATGCACTACCACTCGTTGTTACAGTGCTTCCTAGATAGGAGAAGCTTTCGACGTATGCAACCGCTTGGCCTTGCAGCTTGATGTTTTCTGTACTGGAGTTGTTAACTCGCATGGCCTTAGTTCTCTCGATGTTTATTTCTTGTGAGAGAGAATACAAATATCATCCGCATAATAATTCGTCCAATCCGTGGTCAAAAACCATTATTTCGATCAGGCACATTTTGCCCTATGTCAGTCTAAAGATGGGGGGTATAACAAGTAATAACGGCGTTAGATTCGGCCTGGCCGAACTTGTTATAACCTCCACCACCAGTTCTATGGGGGCTACATCAAAACGTCTATCTATACCGACAAATTTCTGCGGAAAGTTTTTAGACAAAAAGAAGGCTAAATACAAAATGTCCAATATTTCGGTAATATAACGTGGCTAAAACGTTCAAAATACCGAAAATCAAGAGGTACACTTATAGAAGGGGTGTAGGAAAACATGGACCTATACTTATAATTCTCTTCTGGAATATTTTATAAACCTATGAAAGACTAAATAACAATTTGCAATCATTTCGGTAGGATATTGAAGTCACAACCTTCAGAATTAAGAAAGTTTTATAGCCCCAACGAAGACAGAGTACTACATTTCAGTCATTTCGTTGTTATAATGAGGCTAAAGCCTTCAAAATACCGAAAATCGGATGGTACGTCAATTTCTTTTACCTTAACTGCGCACGACAATTTATAAAGGAGTTCTGAAACAGGCATTTCCAGTAGTGAGTAAGTGGAAATTTCATCATGTTTTTATAAACTTTTATACACTTCGAGTCATCAAAACATAAATTTTTGGAAAGAAATGGGGATATCCTTGAGGGGCCGTCATATTCTGCAGTGGTAAATATTCTCTAAAATGTATGGGAATGACTTATACGTAAAATATACGACTAAAGGACACGGCACGCTTCTAAAAATAAACTTGTTGAAAGAAAAAAGCAAGTTTTGTTGGGCATTACACCTGATTATTTAAAGAATCCTTGCCAAAGCAGGATATACGTGTAAGGATACACAGGAGGGATATACTTCTACTGAATATTACTGAAAGTACTTCGTTTTCAATATAGAGTGAATATGCATCGATATTCTAATAAAATCTTTCTGTATTCCCAAGTTTTAAAGGGGGGTTCTATTCAAATGAGCCAAATTTTTTACTTCCATTTTTGACTTTATTTTATTTTCCTTGTATAATTCTTATACAAATTGGATTTGAATGCAAATGAATGACTAAGTTTACTCCAAACACATGAAGCAAAATATAATAAAAATTAAGAATTTCATATCTTGTATAATTCGGAAAAAATGGAGGTTGCAAAAAATTTTGCAGGGGGGTTCTATTCAAGTGAGCGGCAGTGTATTCTTCTATCCTTATTTCAACAGACGGACAGACAGGCATGGTTTTATCGACTTAGAATTTTACCCTGATCAGGAATATATATTCTTTATAGGGTCTTTCGATATGTTACAAACGGAATGACAAATTTTATAATACCATCCATATTATAATGGAGGGTATAACAAAAATATAAATATGTATGTCTTTGAAAAAAAAAAAGATTGAAGAGCAGGCCTTAAACTGCATTTTTCGGAAATTTTGTGTGGAAGGTACCCGAAGGAGTGGATCGATATCGTCTATATTCGAACTTGATCTATGTCTCGAAGAAATATTACGATGTACCAAGTATTGACCATATCTGTTCGAGTGTTGCCGTGCCCACCAGTTTAGTGAAACGTTTTGAAATTTTGAGGCGCAGGTACCGAAAGAAGTGGACCGATATGTCCCATCTTCCACAAAATATTATGAAAGCCAAATTTGGGGCGAATAGTCTGAACCGTTCGAGAGTTATTGTGCGTTCTTGGCATCAAGACAGACGGACGGACATTGCTAAATAGACTCCAAATTGTCTGAAACGGATTTCGACGAAACACATTTTGGTCTTTAGTCTAAATGAGAGGTTATAAATACCGAAAATCGGGAAGTACCGGTATATATGGGAGATATACCAAAACGTAGGCCGATATAGCCTTTTTTCGAACTTGTGCTGCCTATGAAAAAAACACACTCGGGTGCAAAAATGTAGCGTTCTAGCTCAATATTTTTGTGGATCGACTCATAATTTTATCCTGATGAAGAATATTGTATATACTTAATAGGGTCGCAAATTATTATTATTTCAATGTATTATAAACAGAAAAAAACCGACGAAAAAATCTTAAACTATAATTTAACATTATTTTGTAAAATATTATACCTTCGTTCTGTTGTTTCATAAAATATTTATAGTCAGTTCAGTTTTTACTATTTGTCCGGAATCAACACATTCTTACTTTAATACCTACATTAGGGTTATGACTTTTTGAAATTTTTCCTCAAAAATGATTTCCTGTAGCAGGGATGAATGAACTTTTGCCTATTAATCACTATGCTATCGTTTATTCCATTGAAATATAAAAAAAGTTCACGCACAAATCGATTTTAAAAAGATAATTTTTTGAAAAAATATATGAAATGAAAAAAAATGTTTTTCAAAAAATTATTTTTTGTTGCACGAATGAATAAATATAACCCTAATAACTAAAATAACGTTTATTTCATTCAAATATTAAAGAAGTCGCAAAAAAATCTCTTTGAAAAAATTTTAAATTTTTGTTTTTGTTTGTTTTGTTTATTGTTGAAGTTCAATCTCATTTTCGATTGTTTGAGTGGAGTATTCCCCCATTGGCTCAACTTCATTTATTACCCTCTATTACAGAGAGTAATGTTTTTCAAAACGAACTGACAGTGTTGCAAAATTTTACTGATCGCTACCAATACCATGATTTCATCCCGGCGAAGGGAATTATCAATTGGCTTCTCAGTTTTTGAAATGATGCCTTTTTAGCGAAAAACCGAAGTCTTTAAGTGTCTAGTATTCTCATATGAATGAGAATCTCTTATAATCTTTTTGCAGAGATAAAACGCGGTGGATATTTATTTTTTATAAAATTTATTAATGAGAGAACAAATTCAACAAAAATGTATATACACGAAGGAGAAAACAATTTGAAGTGAAGAAAAAATATGGTTACAGAAAATATGTATTAAACAGAAAATTCAAACGTATGTGATTGAAAAAATATTTAAAAAATTACAAAGTTATTTAACAATGGAGTTCAGACTGTCTCAACACCCCCTCTCAATCACTGCGTTTTAATTGTAGTTCATCTCGAAACTTTACGAACTTGCTAGTATCCAGCGCTTTTGTAAACATATCAGCAACTTGAGATTCTGTTGATATATGTTGAATTTTTATAATCCCTTTAGAAATGTAATCTCGGATGAAGTGATACTTCACGTCAATATGTTTTGATCTTTTACTGCCGGAATTTTGCGCTATACCAATACATCCTTTATTGTCTTCATATAGTTTAATAGGCGTATTTTCATTTAGAACTTTTAAATCTAAAAGGATACCCCTTATCCAAACTGCTTCTGAAACTGCATTACTAAGAGCGATGTATTCCGCTTCGCTGGAAGACGTTGCAACTATTGTCTGTTTCTTACTGCTCCATGATACGGTACAACCAAAAACTTTGAAAATAAATCCGCTTACAGATCTACGGTCTGTACTATCTGTTGCCCAATCGGCATCTACGTATCCAACAAGTTCTTCAGCACTTAAATTATCTTGATAAACCAAATGGAAGTCTTTAGTTCCTTTAATGTAGCGAACAATTCTTTTTAACGCCGACCAATGTATATCACCAGGACTGTTTTGAAATCTACCCATATATGATATTTGATAACATATGTCTGGTCGAACACTTAGCATTAAATACATTAAACTTCCCAGCATTTCACGATATGGTTTATCAGTTAAATCTTGGGTTTCTTTTGGTAGAATCAAAGTTGGAGTTTTTGTAGGATTGCACTCTGTCATTGAAAATTTTTCAACGATCTTTTCGATGTGATTTCTCTGGTTCAGCTTCATTACGCCCCCAGTGCTGTCATATTCAATCTTCGTTCCCAAGTAATATTGTAAGGGTCCACAATCAGACATTTTGAATGATGCACGCAGATCAGATTTTACCTTTTCTATTGCTTGCAACTCATCTCCTGCAATCAACACATCGTCCACATATAGTAGCAAATACAGAACAGAATTACCTTGGAACATTGTGTAAAGGCACGAATCATGCAAAGATTTCTTGAAACCAAGTTGGAGCAAGAAGTTGTTAATTTTTTTCGTTCCAGCATCTTGGGCTCTGTTTAAGTCCATAAAGCGATTTTCGTAATTTACATACTTGATTTTTAGGAGCATTTAATCCGTCAGGAACTTCCATGAAAATGTCTTCTTTTAAATCTCCGTAAAGAAATGCAGCTTTTACGTCCAGCTGGTGAATATGCAAATGTCTCTTAACGCTTACCGCTAATATTATTCGAATTGTACTAAGTTTCGCTACCGGTGAATACGTTTCTTCATAGTCAATCCCAGCTCTCTGAAGGAAGCCTTTCGCTACAAGCCTAGCTTTATAGCGAACAGGATTACCATTTGCGTCCTCTTTGATACGAAATACCCATTTAGACTTTAATATTTTCTGGTTGTTTGGTCGTGGGACCAAATCCCAAACCCGATTATCTTCAATAGAATCAAGCTCATCCTTCACAGCCCTCATCCAATTTTCTTTATTGGAATCATTCATGATTTCTCCATAAGTTTTAGGTTCCAACATACATTGAGAAATTGCAGAGTTTGCATTACCTGTTATGTACCCCATCAATTTTGCTTTTAACCTTTGACTTCTTCTCGGTTCAGGTTGGGTAGATTTGCCTTCATTTTCGTTGATAGTATTATCTTCGTCATTGGTAGTATTATCTTCATCGATATCGCTATCATTTTCAGCAGAAACCAATTCATCATAGGAACTACCTTCATAATTATTGACATTTTCACCAGGAACGACATTTTCCACACATTCCCCCTCTTGCTCGTTACTGTGGGATCTTATAAGTAATTGAGGATTTTCTTCTTCCTTTGTCTGTTGCAAATAAGGAAAACAACTTTCATCAAAACGAACATCTCTTGCAAAAATTATATTTCTTTTCTTAGGATTCCACAATCGGTATCCGTTGCATGTATAACCCATCATAACCATTTCCTCCGACTTTGAATCCAATTTCTTTCTTTTCTGCTTAGGAACCCACACAAATGCTTTACATCCAAAAACACGTAATTTTGAAACATTAGGCTTATGCTTGTACCAAATTTCTGCAGGTGTTTTCTTATCCGAAAGAGATTTGCATGCGCTTCTGTTTATTAGATATGTTGCCGTTAATGCAGCTTCACCCCATAATTCTTTCGGAGTACCAGATTCAATTAACATACTTCTTACTTTTTCAACCAAGGTACGGTTAAATCTTTCAGCAACTCCGTTTTGCTGGGGAGTATAGGAAATTGTATTTTGAATCTGAATTCCTTTTCTCTTAAAATATTCCTTTGCTTTGTTTGAAAGATATTCTGTGCCCTGGTCGGCAGTTATTGTAGATATTGAGACACCATGCATTGCTGTAACCATTGATTCAAATTCGACAAATTTGTCGAATATATCGGATTTTCTTTTCAGTAGGTATATGAATGCGAAATGGCTATAATCATCTATGAAGCTTACAAAGTATCTGTGACCATCCTATGTTTGGGGATCAATTGGTCCACAAATATCAGTGTGAATTCTTTCAAGAATGCGACTGGACTTTGGACGACTTCCTTTAAAAGGCTGCCGACTCTGCTTACCTTGCATGCATACATTACAAATGCCAACAGGCGTCACAGCTTCCACACCATCGACCATTTTATGTCGGACCAGTTCTTCAAGATTACTATCACTAGGGTGACCCATTCTTGAGTGCCACAATTTCCCAATATCTGTTGTACTTAAACTTGCATTTGCCTCATGTGTTATTCTTATTTGCATCTCGTACAAACTTCCTTTCTTAGGTGCTTTCATAATCACCTTACCATCTTTCTTCAATAGAGCAACATTTTTGGAAAATTCAACGCTTATTCCATATTCAGTTAGCTTTGGTACAGATAACAAGTTATCCCGAAGTCCTTTAACATAGAGAACATCCGTCATGGTGATTGCCAAATCTCTCCAATATCCTCTGATTGTACCTTTCTTGTAAGCCAAAAGCTTTTCCGTATCTTTAGCAACACATATGGTAATGGGTTCGTTCATATTATAAAGATCATTGAAACTGCATTCCGCTTTACACATGTGATCCGTGGCTCCAGAATCTATTTTGAATGTTAAAATTTCAGACTTATCCTTAATTTTCTTACCATCAGAAACGCTTGACATAAAACATATTGACTTTGATGTCGACGCTGAATTGGCTTTTCCGTTTTCCAAACGAACGCGGCAATTCTTCTGTTTATGTCCCTTTTTCTTACATCGGAAGCACACACCAAGGAACTTCTTCGATTTCTTCTCACCACTAAATGCAGACGACTTTGAAGTATCCACGTCACAACGATCTTGCCTTTTTGATTTATCTGCCAATAGCCTCTGCTTAACTATTTCAATTGACAGGTCTTCTTCCTTCATATTTTCCAACGCGGCCACTACCGGGTCAAAGGCTTCTGGTAGTGTGACAAAAAGTTGAGCAACGGCATCTCTTTCATCCACTTTTGCTCCAGATGTCTTCAATTTCCGTATAAGTTCATCAAAAACCAGTAAATGTTTCTGCAAGTCATCACCAGGTTTCATTCTTAAAAGCGCTAACTGCTTCCTTACCAATGTCTGACTCGTAACCGACTTCTTAGCAAATGTATTTTGCAGAGCAGACCACATCTCCTTCGCTGTTTTCTTATCGCGAACACATTCCAAATAATCATCTGCTATTAGGCTGATAATAGTTGTCTTAGCCTTTTTATCCTTTTTAGAAAATGATGCAGCTAAATTTGGTTCGGCGGGCGGAGTATTCTCTATGGCATCCAGCAAATCCAACGAATCCAGATACATCCATACTCGATAACTCCAGTTCTCAAAATTAGTACCACGGAATTGTAAGATTCCGTGGGTAGACTCTTGCTTGGTATCGCCCATAACCTCTTATAATCTTTTTGCAGAGATAAAACGCGGTGGATATTTATTTTTTATAAAATTTATTAATGAGAGAACAAATTCAACAAAAATGTATATACACGAAGGAGAAAACAATTTGAAGTGAAGAAAAAATATGGTTACAGAAAATATGTATTAAACAGAAAATTCAAACGTATGTGATTGAAAAAATATTTAAAAAATTACAAAGTTATTTAACAATGGAGTTCAGACTGTCTCAACAGAATCACACTCACTTTTCGGCTTTTCCAAAGAAACACCAAAATCAAAATATTCTGCAAAATGTCAGCACGTATCAACTAAGAATTCTTCGAATTCTGTGAGTTGAAAAGAACACCAACACAGTTGCCTGTGAGGTTGTTATTGGAATTTTGTTTTTTTGTTTTTAACAAAGCTCCATTCGTTCGCCCGTGCCTCGGCTGTTTTTTGTTTGTTTTGTTTATTGTTGAAGTTCAATCTCATTTTCGATTGTTTGAGTGGAGTATTTTTTGTTTTTTGTTAAAAAATTATATTTTTGAATAAAAGCGTTTACGACATTTTTACGATTCTCAGAATTGAAGAAAAATAATGGGAAATAAATTTTATGTCATTTTAATTATCTCATGTGGCTCTAAAGTTTATATTCAATTATATATCTGTTTTCAGTGACTTCAAAAAATTGTCCATCATTTTGATAAATTAAAATTTTAAAATTATTTTGTGCCTGAGGTTTTTTCACCGAATCACCTTATAATTAAGATTTTATGTAATGTTATGGCAAAACTCATCACGCTATGATACAGGGATATGAGGTTGTAAAAAAGTCATAACCCTAACCTACATATCCTTAACAACAATGCAAAAGTTTACAATTATCTTTTTCTTTTTTGTTCGTTCTGTTCAGCACGTTCGTGGCGTTATTGACATTCTGTTTAACAATGCAGTGAATATTGCATCCCTTAAGCAGAGTAAATGAACAATGACTGGAACTGGATATGTAAATAAATATGTCGATTTTTTTCTACCATTATGCCCAAAAAATTAACATAACTGTGAAAATTCGAAATACACACAGGTAGTGACATACGTATACATATCCATATAAATGTGTTTAAATAAACGGAATACTATAGCAAAAGCTACATTTAAGTTTACATTTTTTAATAATTACAACAAAAACACTATGCAACAATGAAAATGCAAACAATTTCTAGTATGCATTTTTTGAAAGTACATTTTGAGACTACAAGAACCCTAGTAGGGTTTTTTCCTGTGAGATCCAGTTCGGATTTTATGGCATCATTTAAACCTTAAAGTAGCTTTACGTAACCCTACACAATAGTTAAAAATTTCATGACGTTTGGTCAAGTTGGCCATCCCCCAAATCAAAGCAAAATCTGGCTAATGTGACTGCAAGATAGCGAAGGTGAAGATAACACATAAACAACAGATCACTTATTATATTCCTGTCCAATGTTCACGACCCGGAGATTGCTAATCATGGGTGAACACACGATCCAAACTCTGACAGCCTTCTGCCAAACCGAGCCTACAAGTCTGGTTCTTTTTGCCAAAGGTCTAAAATCGTTTCAGCGAGAACAAAACACCGTACCATACCAAATGAGAAACCCTCCTTTCCTCTTCACCTAAATCGTCAAAAATCTTTCAATAGCTCTCTAAAATCTCTGCTAAAAATTTGCATCAGGATGAACACAATGGACCGCAAGATCTCCAAGTGAAGTAGTTGTCAACCGTGACAGCAGAGCGTCCTTTATCCTTACCAAAACCTACTTGTCCTCTTATGCATTAAAATCTCAAAAATGAAATAAAATTCATTATTAATTTTCAATGTGCAAAAATATGTGGACATAGTTTACTAACGTTGACGAACCCCGCAAACGTTTTAAGGACGATGATCTGCGAATCTGCACCTGGAATGTTCGCACTCTTTATACAGAAGGTGCAGTTTACGCATTGGCAGATGTACTTGAAAAGTACAAGGCCGACATTACTGCCATACAGGAAATACGATGGAACAGGAAAGGCGTCACAACAAAACCTAAAGGTGACGGACTGTATTATAGCTGCCATGACACAAAGCATGAGTTTGGTTGCGGATTTGTAGTTGGACGGAGGTTGAAACCTCTGGTCTCGCTACAATTCGATTAAAAGTAAAATTCTTCAACATCAGCTTTATTTGCGCTCATGCTCCAACTGAAGACAAGGACGAACAGACCAAATATATATTTTACCGTTGCCCTCCCCATGACATTAAAATGATACTAGGCGATTTTAATGCCAAACTTGGAAAGGAGAATATATTTGGCAAACAGTTCGGAAATTCAGTCTCCACAGTGAAACATCTGACAATTGTATGAGGCTGATAGACTTTGCAGCTGCAAGAAACATGGTAGTTAGCAGTAACAGATTTAAGCATCTCGATATTCATAAAGGCCCCTGGATGTCGCCAGATCAAAGAAAAATAAATAAAATTGATCACGTTGTGATAGATGGAAGACATCCATCAAGCGTGTTGGATGTCGGATCGTTCCGAGGTGCAAGCATAGACTCGGACCACTACCTTGTTGCAGCAAAGGTACGTACTAGAGTAAACGTAGCAAACATAGTGCGAACAGACACAACACGGGAGTTGGACATCGGTAAGCTGCAATCACAACAGATAGCCACAGCATAGTCCACTTAACTGGCCCAACTTCTTAATCAAAGCACTCCTCGTCCCGATAACATATCAGGACAATGGCAAAACATTGCCCACTCCACAAACAGCCGCAAAATCAGTACATGGATACCAGAGGCCTCCACCAAGGAATCCATGGTATGACCAGGAGTGTCGTGCTGCTACCGAAGAGAAAAATGCGGCATATAGGGCTACTTTACAATCAGTAGCAACGCGTAGCGCACGGGAGAGGTATCGGGAGAAAAGTAGAGAGGAGAAACGTCTTTTCCGCTGGAAAAAGAGAGAGATGGAAAAGCAGGAGTGTGAACAAATCGAGATGTACAGGAGACAGAATGAAATCCGAAAATTCTACCAAAGAGTGAAACATCAAACTGATGGCTTTGGAACTGGAACATCCTCCTGTAGATACCAGAGAGGTAATCTGGTAACTGATACAGATGGTGTGATAAGGATATGGAAAGAGCATTTTTCCAAACTGTTGGTATCCAATAGTAACGAAGTCGATGAAGATACCACAGATCCAATCCCAGAAGATGGTATTGAATGTATACCACCCGGCCAAGATGAGGTAAAGACAGCAATAAACCGGCTGAATAATAATAAGGCAGCAGGAGCTGATGGCCTACCAGCCGAGCTGTTTAAAACCGGAGACGACACGCTGATAAGGTGTGTGCATCAGCCAGTTAGCTCCATCTGGCTGGAAGAACGCGTACCCGACGATTGGAACCTGAGCATCCTCTGTCCCGTCCATAAGAAAGGAGATAAGACTTTATGCTCCAATTATAGGGGTATAAGTCTTCTCCCTATCGCCTACAAGATAGTGTCAGGGATATTGTGCGAACGACTAAAGCCCATGGTCAACGAAATAATTGGACCATATCAATGCGGCTTTCGACCTGGCAAGTCCAGCATTGATCAGATATTTACGCTGCGGCAAATCCTGGAGAAGACCCAAAAGATGCAGATCGACACCTACCACATTTTTGTCGATTATAAAGCAGCCTTCAAAAGCCTGCTATGTTCAAAGGTATTTCAAGCCATGTCTGACTTTTGTATCCCCGCAAAGCTAATTCGGCTTTGTAAAATGAGTCTAACTGACACAATATCTTCAGGTAAAATAGGAAAAAACCTCTCCGAAGAGTTTTGTATCAAAAGAGGTTTCAGGCAAGGAGACCCTCTTTCGTGTGATCTTTTCAGCATCCTGCTAGAAAAGGTTGTACGAGAGGCAAACGTCAAAAGAAGTGGCACAATCTACACTAATAGCCAAATGTTACTTGCTTATGCTGATGATATAGACATCATGCGACGATCAGTAAAAGAAGTTGCCGATACCTTATGAAGGTCGAAGGAGAATCTGCTAAAGTGGGTCGGGCGGTAAACGGTGAGAAGACCAAGTTAATGGTGTCGACGCGCAATGCGTCCATTGAGATCGGTCCAACTGTTGAATTTGGTTCCTATAATTTTGAGGTAGTAGGCACCGCCGTAAACACAACAAACGACATCAGTTGTGAAATAAAAAGATGAATTGTATTGGCCATCAGATGCTATTTTGGCTTAAGTAAGCACTTCAAAAACAAAGCCACAACTCGTCAAACAAAAATAACGCTTTACAAAACACTGATACTACCCGTGTTAATGTATGGTTCCGAAGCCTGGGTACTTGCGCGAGCAAATAAGGCAGTGCTTGGTGTGTTTGCGAGAAAAATCCTTCGAAAGATCTACGGACCAATCTGCGTTAACGGTGAATATCGACGTCGCATGAACCACGAGCTGTATCAGCTATACAACGACATCAATATAGATAAACGTATCGAGATGCAGTGATTGCGTTGGCAAGCCATATAATAAGAATGAGCGACGATGAACCCGCTAAAAGCCACGTGGCGGTGCACGCAGAATTCCCATCCCTAGTACCTTAAAACCGTTTTAGCCTTGATACCATAGCGTGTGGGGATTTAAGAAGTTTTTCCTACAATCCAGAGATTTTTATTGGGGGAATTTTTATGCCCAGGATAATGATGTAGGTTATCACAACTAGTACATTTTCAAAACATAGGGTTTATATATTATATCTAATATATAAAAGGCAATGTGTGTATGTTACTATGTTTGTATGTTTGTATGTTCCGAATAGACTCAAAAACGGCTGAAAAGATTTTCTTGAAAATTTCAGATAATGTACTGGGAACACCGGCGGTGAAAATAGGCTATATATTTTTTTGAATGGTCGTCACGGAAGTGAAATATCGCGGTCATCCCAAATTATTCAAAAATGTATTATTTCTGATAATATACCTAATTTTAGTAAGCGTGACTACTAAACCCCTATAACACTGGCTTCAATATGTGGGATAACGCGGTCAACGCCATAGTTTGGAATACAGTAAAATCCCGATAACATGAGATGTCACTATATAGAAATTCCGAAAAATCGATTGGGAAATCTTATGATATTTTGTATGTGGAGTTTTCAGGTCTAAGAATAGGTCATAATCCATTTTTTTATCCCGCTAAGTGTAGTGACCAGTGGTCCTCCCCACAAATTTTTTAAGAAAATGGCGAAATTCAGGATACTTTTTAATATATTGTTTACAAATTGTTTGCAAGACAGTAATTACCGTCTTGACCCTGAATGGTCTTCGCTGAAGTCAAATATCGCGGTCATCCCAAAATTTTGAAAAATGTATTATTTCAATTAATATACATAATTTTAGAAGCGTGACACAGAAATGATATAAACTCTAGCTTCAACAAGTGGGATAGCGCGGTCGTGAGCTATTTTAATACGGCGAAGTGTAGTGACAGGAGGTTCTCCTTCAAATTTTTTTTTAAAAAAAAGTGAAGTCCATAATTTTTTTGAACGTATTGTTTACAGATTACTGTCTAGACCCTGAATGGTCTTCGCGGAAGTGAAAAATCGCGAAAAGTGAAATATCGCGGTCGTCACAAAATGTTCAAACATTTATTATTTCAGATAATATATATAATTTTGTAAGCGTGCCTAAAAACCCTATAAACGCTGAACACTAAACAATAAGTGGGATAGCGCGATCAACTCCACATTTTGGAATACAGTAAAATTCCGATAACTTGAGATGTCACTAGATCGAAATTCCAGAAAAATCGATTGGAAATCAGGCTAAGTTATTGATATACAATACAATATCATCATTGGAATCAGAATACCGTGATCGTCTGATTTTTGAAAATATTATAATTACGGATAAAATCTCAAAATATGGGCATTGATTTCAATCCTTGGAATAGCTAGATAAAGATACATTTTTTAAATACAGCAAAATCTCGATAATAACAATTACAATTTATAGAAGTAATTTTTTATGAATTATATAAATGGTGTCATACATATCCCAAAGGAATATAGATTATGCTGAGGGATATTTTACCACTATTGCATATAGAGCGCGAAGAAAAAAGGCGTTACGTTCGACCGGGCTGAATGAGGTTAAATCCACCAAAAATAGCGAAAATCAGGCGCCATCGTTCTATGGGAGCTATATCAAAACGAGTACGTATACTGAAAATTCTATGTAAGACTGTTAACGACCCCCAACGGTGGCTATATCTCTGAACTATCGAAAATCAGCCGGTACCGTTCTATGGGAGCTATATCAAAACGAGGACCTATACTGACAATTCTCTGCAGTAATATTTACGACCCCAACAATCCAATGTATAGCAATGTTAATTGACGTGCAACGACCATTATATGTGGTCACAAAGTGCTTTAAACTGTCCATTTATGGTGAAGGGTATAATAAAAGAGATTTTAAATCTTAAATTTGGGGGATAACATTACATGGAATTTATGTCAAAACATTGATTTATATTATGAAGTTTCTAGAGGGATGCCTAATTATGGCTGTATCAATATAGGATAGATAACTAAAGTTTACACGGAGAACCCAAACAACGGGCCAGCAACGCGGACCGGGTCAGCTAGTATTATATAAAATTCAGTTTCAATTTTTGAAGGGAGGATGCTCCTTTATTTGTACAGGTTATGAGACCTGATTTCCTTCCCAATTTTTGCATTTCCAGTATTTGTGTAAATGCGTTGTTCTAATTTCTTTATGATTCCCTTTAAGGCACATGGTAAATTTCGCTACTTGATTTGTAATTTTGGAATGTCATCCGTTTTCTGTGTAGCTTATCAACTAAAACAATGCCAAAATTGTGAACCCATTCTCAATACCTATCGCCACGTAGCACACAACCTGTGGTTTCGTCGCCAGGAGACACATTTCATTACCTAAAACGAAACATGGTCATTTTTCTTCTTAGAAAACTGCATATATTTCTCCACACAATGACATAACCGCTCATTACCCTTGTTTGAGGTTGGCAATTTGCAGTATTGGGAACAGTGATATACCATTATTTCTTGTTTGAAAGCGGTTACCTCTTGGGCAAAAGTTCAATTACCTACATTTGTGAAACAGTTCATTTTACTGTGTAAATTTGCAATTTTCTTCATCCCTTTGGCATCATCATGGCACATAAGACCAACCAATAGAGTTTTGCAACTATGAAAGTTTTCGTCTTGGACTATGGAAAATAGTAATTTAAGATTGGTGTTAATAGGGCAGATAAAAAAGGCGTGTTTTAAAATATTTTTGAAAAATGACATCTGAAAATAAAACCGATTTATAAATAAACACAAATTTGTTTAAACCCTTTAAGAGATAAGGTAAACTTAAAATGTTATGATACGTATGTTAAACCTTTTCTCTCTTCAATAATCAATTTATTGGACCAAAGTGCCAGAAACATTTAAAACTATAACTAAATGTAAACCATCATTTACTATAAAACATACTCACAATGCTGCTACCAACCAACGTTTTGCCATACATTGTTTAACCCATTAGTGCATAGCGTCCCATCAAACGGACGTTTTTATTTCTTACATCAATTCTTTATTTAGAATGATGCATTATATACAACTGTAAACAGGGCTCTTGCGGCTGCGGAATGCTGTTTTATATAAGATTCTAGGTACGGTGTTTAGGTTAGGGAGGGGAAATCCATAGGCTTCGATAACTCGGTAAAGGAATGATGGGCAGTGGGGGTGAAAAGAACAAGAAAATAAAAACAACCAGTATCAGTTTAAATATAATAAATGATTGCTGTTTATTGGTGTATTTCTTTTCAAACAACAAAGATTACCTTGTAATCTGGGGTGGCGACAGAGGCCGGTTAGTAGCAACAAAGATTACCTTCTGCAATCTGGGGTGGCGACGGAGGCCGGTTAGTATAACGCGTAGACGTTATGTTAAAGACAAGTAAACTATTCAAAGGTTGATCGACAAGTGAACGCAGAGGTTCTTGCAATCGCAGAGGATTGCAGCGATCGCAGAGGATCTGAGTCGATTTATACTACTACAATTACATATTCCAATGAGAGAAAACTCAACAACAACCGCTCGTTGGCATCAACACTCTACGGTCTCCGCAGAGGGAACTTGCTGAGGTGATGCACGATGATGTCAATCAGCATCCGTGATCGACTGAGCTCGGGAAGTTGAGTTGGAATGTATCAAACCTAAACATACGGTCTAGGTAAGCTGAAATTCACAAAAAATTAAATTATTTTTAACGTTTCCCCCAGTTCAGATCTGGAAATAACATATTGTTCAAAACTCAAGGAAACTTGAAAGGTTTGTTATATACGGACCTGAACAGGAAAGAATGATATAAAATAATCGAATTTTGAGCTTGAAGAACCGTTCCCAGATGATGTTCTAGAAAGTTATTTATTGAAATCTTAGGTACATTTTTGTGGTTGGCTGTATCCTAATTTTTGGGCGGTCCGAATATTTTCCAGAGTTTTTGGCTATTTTCACATTTAAGAACCAGTCATAGACATTTCGATTGCTCCAGAAAGTAGTTTGCTGATGTCTTTGCTAAATTATTGTGGTCCATTGTTTTCTTAAATTTTGAACGGTTTAGTATCTATGAAGCAGGAACCGAGAAAAGAGGATAAAAATTGCATTTGATTTGTTATTTTGACCATTAAGAACCGTTTCTACAGAGTTCGTATGTTCTAGAAAGTTGTTTACCAAGATCTAAGGTACATTTCTCTTGTTGGTTGTCTGCTTCAATTTTCATCGGTTTGATATCTGTAGACTAAAATCCGAGAAATAATTAAAAGGGAAATTTGACCATGACGATTTTGACCTTGAACGTGTGTTCACAATTATTATTCTTTAAGACGAGAGCTACATTTTTTCTTTCACGAGTAAACCCAAATTCTTAGCGGTTTGGAAGATATGTGCCTGACAAAATGATTCCTTTTGACATCAAGGCCTCAAGTCTTTGGGTGCCCATAACCGCGAAAGTTTAAGTGATAGGGAAAAACGCCGGGACACCTGTCTTCTTAGTTTTGGTCTTCTATCACGCTGCGGTGTCAGAATATGATTAATCATTTTCGTGTCGCACAGTGTGATTTCAACTTTGAGGAAAATGTGTTTAATTTCACACTAGGGAGATGCGTTCAACGATGTTTCTACGAGTATATATATATTTTTTTCTTTTAAAAAGTGTGAGTTTTTATAAATTATTTCATTCTTTATTTCATTTCATTATTTTATGTACCTATGTGTCGTTGCGTTTGCCTTTTAATAAACTACCACCATTTATAAATGTGTGAATATGATAAAGATAGCCAGTGAGCGCTTACTGAGAGCAAGTGAGCATACATTTCAATGTGTTTTTGATTGAAATTTACGCTCCCTCGCTCTCAGTAAGCGCCCACTGGAACATGTGTTCCAAACATATAATTTGCTTGCACACAAACATATATTTGTTTGCAGGACCCACACATATGTTATGTTTGGGACTGGTTGCAAACAAATATATGTTTGCTGCAAAATATGTTTGGGACATATGTTATAGAGACCGTTTTTTTCCTTCGTGTAGAAGTAGATTACAGCGATATATTGTATATAGATGACAGGGAACCGATTTTAAAACGTTTTCGCAATAATTATGCGGGGATTCAAAGTCGAAGAGAAAACAGCGCATAGTAGATCCATGCACCAAATTGACAGGGAATGTTAATCGGTCCCGGTACTGAAGACGTTCTTGAGAATATTACTGTAAAATCTAATTTATATGCTCTTCAGATATATGAGTTAAAAGTGGGTATAGACGAAATAAATGTTTTTTATTGGTGTCAGGATATGCTACAGTCCTTGGCATAATTAGATTGACAAAATCTACAATTGTCTTAAAAGGCATATAATTGTTGTCAGCATTCATAAAACGGGTAAACTGATGAAATTGTTATGTATTCATTTGCAGAGCACTGCTATATGGTAAGGCTGAATTCTGTTGAGCACGTTTGGAGAGTATTTCGAGTTTAAACTTAAAGTTATTTCCCTAAAAATCACATTTGTAAGAGAAAAATGTTCTTACTCTCATAAAAAGTCGAAATCCGTAAGATATTCCGACATTATGGGTGACGTAGGGGATGGAAGCTACCAAGGAACAGTGCTGACCGGCTTTAGCATGGCAAAGCCCAGGATTTATCTTGGTCCTTCTTTCATTTCAATTGGACACTGACCTCCCCGTGGTGTCACCTGGGGAACTGCCTTTAACACCCGTTAAAGGTAGTGAGCTAACATGTGCCGCGCGTTCACCCATAAGAACGTTAAAAACTTGGGTTTGGGCGACGGGTTAGTAACCCTCCCCTAGAAAAAGCAGCCTACTATGAAAAAACAAATCCCTCTAAAGTTGACGACCCCCGCAAACGTTTTAAGGACCATGATCTGCGAATCTGCACCTGGAATGTTCGCACTTTTTATAGAGAAGGTGCAGTTTACGCATTGGTAGATGTACTTAAAAATTATAAGGCCGACATTACTGCTATACAGGAAATACGATGGAACGGGAAAGGCGTCACAACAACATCTACAGGTGACGCACTGTATTATCGCTGCCATGACACAAAGCATGACTTTGGTTGCGGATTTGTAGTTGGTCGGAGGTTAAAACATCTGGTTTCCAGCTTCACCCCAGTGAATAAAAGACTCGCTGAAATTCGATTAAAAGCAAAATTCTTAAACATCAGCTTTATTTGCGCTCATGCTCCCACTGAAGACAAGGACGAATAAAGATATATTTTACGAGCGCTTAGAAGAAATTTATGACCTTTGCCCTGCCCATGACATTTTAATGCCAAACTTGAAAATGAAGAATATATTTGCCCCAACTGTCGGGAAATTCAATCTCCACAGTGAAACTTCTGACAATGGTATGAGGCTGATAGACTTTGCAGCTGCAAAAAACATGGTAGTTAGCAGTACCAGATTTAATCATCTCGATATTCATAAGGGCACCTGGCTGTCTCCAGATCAGAAAACAAGAAATCAAATTGATCATGTTGTGATAGATAGAAGACATTCATCGAGCGTGTTGGATGTACGATCGTTCCGAGGCGCAAACATTGATTCGGACCACTACCTTGTTGCAGCAAAGGTACGCACCCGCTTAAACGTTGCAAACAAAGTACGAACAGACAGAACACGAAAGTTAGACATCGGTAAGGTGCAATCACAACAGATAGCCACAGCATATTCCACTCAACTGGCCCAACTGCCAGGAGAAACGTCTTTTCCGCAGAAAAAAGAGAGAGGTGGAAAAGCGGGATTGTGAACAAATCGAGATGTACAGGAGACAGAATGAAGTCCGAAAATTCTACCAGAGAGTGAAACGTCAAACTGATGGCTTTGGAACTGGTAACTGATACAGATAGTGTGCTAAGTATATGGAAAGAACATTTTTCCAATCTGTTGGAGTCCAATAGTAGCGAAGTCGACGAAGATACGACAGATCCAATCCCAGAAGATGGTATTGAATGTATACCACCCCGCCAAGATGAGGTAATGACAGCAATAAACCGGTTGAAGAATAAAAAGGCAGCAGGAACTGATGCCCTACCAGCCGAGCTGTTTAACATCGGAGGAGACACGCTGATAAGGTGTATGCATCAGCTAGTTATCTCCATCTGGCAGGAAGAACGCGTACCCGACGATTGGAACCTAAGCATCCTGTGTCCCGTCCATAAGAAAGACTTAATGCTCCAACTATAGGGGCATAAGTCATCCCCTATCGCCTACAAGATTGTGTCAGGGATATTGTGCGAACGACTAAAGCCCATGGTCAACGAAATAATTGGACCATATCAATGCGGCTTTAGCCCTGGCAAGTCCACCATTGACCAGATATTTACCCTTCGGCAAATCCTGGAGAAGACCCAAGAGATGCAGATCGACACATACCACCTTTTTGTAAATTATAAAGCAGCCTTCGACAGTCCGCTACGTTCAAGGGTATTCCAAGCAATGTCTGAATTTGGTATCCCCGCAAAGCTCATTCGGCTTTGTAAACTGACTCTAACTGACACAATATCTTCAGTTAAAATAGGGAAGAACCTCTCCGAAGAGTTTTGTACCAAAAGAGGTTTCAGGCAAGAAGACAGCCTTTCTTGTGATCTTTTCAACATCCTACTAGAAAAGGTTATACGAGAGGCAAACGTCAAAAGAAGTGGCACAATCTACACCAATAGCCATATCTTACTCGCTTATGCTGATGATACAGACATCATGGGGCGATCAGTAAAAGAAGTAACCAATACCTTTATGAAGGTCAAAGTAGAATCTGTTAAGGTGGGTCTGACGGTAAACGGCGAGAAATCCAAGTTGATGGTGTCGACGAGCAATGCGTCCATTGAGATTAGACCAACTGTTGAGGTTGGTTCCCATAATTCTAAGGTAGTAAAAAGACTTCGTATACCTCGACACTGCCGTAAACACAACAAACGACATCAGTTGTGAAATAAAAAGAAGAATTGTATTGGCCAACAGATGCTACTTTGGCTTGAGTACTCACTTCAAAAGCAAAGCCACAACTCGTCAAACAAAAATAACGCTTTACAAAACACTGATACTACCCGTGCTGATGTATGGTTCCAAAGCCTGGGTACTTGCGCAAGCAGATAAGGCAGTGCTTGGCGTGTTTGTGAGAAAAATTCTTCGAAAGATGTACGGACCAATCTGCGTTGACGCGGAATATCGACGTCGCATGAACCACGAGCTGTATCTGTTATACAACGACATCAATATAGTTAAACGTATCAAGATGCAGCGTGTTGGCCATATAATAAGAATGAGCGATGATGAACCCGCTAAAAAAGCTTATAAATTCGAGCCACATGGCGGTGCACGCAGAACTGACGGGCCAAAGAATAGATGGCGCAAACAAATGGATGAAGAGAACAGAAAGGGAAGCACTAAACGGAGAGAATTGGAGATCTTTTCTTAGTTCGGTCTATGGAACAAATGTTTTGTAATGGTCCAGCTAAGTAAGTAAGTAAGTATTAAATACTTCCTAAGTAATTGGCCCAAAAACTCAAAAAAGCCCTATTGACGTCAGAGATATTGTGTTTACTTATTTTCTTTAGGTCAGAAGCTGAGGGTATATCTTTATCGGCACAGGTGACTGATACTTTATTATTTGTTTAAAGGATTTTAATACGAAATCAAGGAACTGAGAAGATTTTTTAAAGAGCAATCATGGCGGAAATTTTTAAAAATATTTAGGAGGTCAAAAAAGGAACGGTAAAATCATATATATTTGAGGTTATGTTTAGAATTCGCAGCCACCAAAAAGTGACAACTTTACACGGGAACTTTGGCCTGGAAAGGTGAAGAAAATTGCGGGGTATTACTGTATTATTTCTCGATGATTAATACTGACAGAGGAAGAGAGTAAGTAGTTTAGTGTTTTGACAAGCCATGACATTTTTTTCACATTTAAACAGGTTAATGGAATATACAAATGTCCATTAAAAAGGTAAGAGTATATATGGTAACATGGGGCGGCTTCGCCACTGGGGCGCCTTCGCCAGCACCGATTTTCTTGATAATTATAACTGCTACAGAAATGCCGTTAAAGGGAAAATTGTGAGTTTAACGAAGATCTTTCATCTCCCAAAAATTGGCATTTCTATCAAATATATGATTGCTGATGCACGCGGTTTCATGTTTTTGGAGTATTGCGAAAAATATTCATGGTAGGTATATTTTGTGATATCTCGTATACCTTTAGTGATATCAAAATTATATTTTATACCGTTAATAGACAACTACTGAAGAATATAAATTCAAATAATTTGCATGATAAAAGTAATTATAAATGTCAATATATTCATATTATGAACTATGTAGGGGGTGGGGCGGCTACGCCATGATAGGGGTGTTGTGGGTTAATGTGAGAAATATGTCAGGTTTTACTTAAATTGTTTATGCTATTGATATACCACGCTATAATGTGAAGTTGAAATCAAATATTGTGCTAAACCTATCTAATTTGGCAAAAATTTCATTTTTATGACTAAATTCAAGGTACCTACTTCAATTAACGGCTAGAATATGTTTCTTTTTGTAAATTTTAGAATCATTTTTGATTATTAAATAGAAAACATTTTCCTTTTATGCATTATGTTGATATTTGGGAAGGAAGTATGGTAAATGCCAGTTTAAGAGTCCGTTGATATATATCCAATGTCGATGGCGAAGCTACCCCATGGGTGGGGAGGCTTCGCCACTTTTTAGACATTTTGTAAATTCGCAAAAATAATATTTTAAAAACAAAATTATAATCATTTATATATCAAAACTTATAGTCAAGACATGCTAATATTCTTACCAAAAATAATATTTGGAAAAACTTTAATGATGTCGATATGAGAACATTTTGAAAAAAACGTGGCGAAGGCGCCCCATATATATATATATATATATATATATATATATATATATATATATATATATATATATATATATATCATATCTACCCAGTAGTCAGTCTCTTCTGGATCTCCACAAAACATACAGTAGTCGACGATACTGTAGAGAGAATTGGAGATCCCTTCTATGGAACAAAAGTTCTGTAATGGGCCAGCTAAGAAAGTAATGGGAGAAAGCCATTGAAAATGCTGTTTAGTGACAAATCTCTTGAATATTCTGGAAATATCGAACCGTGAATGGGTCCATAATGGCACAGATGTGTGTGAAATATATTATTTTTACGGTATTTTATAAAAATCCCCGATTCTCGGGAAAAATATAAATATGACATTTTTTTTAATTGTTGAGTTCTTAAAATCAATTGAACAATTTTGTCAAAATACTTATAAAATTTTATTTCCATTATAAAAGTGCAAGTGTACATTTGAATTGATAGAATTTATTACTTATTTTAAGGACTCTATTAAAGGATTGGCCAGAATATTTTTTCATATTTTTTGTAGAAGACTAATGCGGTAAAAAACCAAACAGATCATTTTTCAGACTTGTCAAAATATTTATGCCAGGCACTGTCTATATCCACACAGACGTCGGCTTATATAATGGACCTGCTAGTAGCTGCTTACAGGACACGAATGAGACAACGCAAAAAGTTATGAAATTTCGTTAATTTGCTAGAGATTTCTATTATAAATACTTGGATATTAGTAAAAAAGAGTGTCTATACACATTGTACTAACTTTCCGTCGGTATATAAACACATCATCTTTGGAAGGATATGGATTGCCTTCCTCCAGAAGTTCATTGCTTTAAATACATGTTAACTTGATAATACTTCTTACCAGGGCTTCGGAGTCGGAGTCGGAGTCTGGAGTCGGAGTCTAGCAAATTTTGCTGGAGTCGTGAAAAAAAGCTCGACTCCGACTCCGGGCAAAATGTTTTTTTCTACATTTATCAAAAGAGTTTTTATTTTTTTATGATAGAGAGATTAACTTTATTAAAATTTTGATAAATCGTTTATTCATTTTATAGGAAATCTATGAGTAAACTTGAAAGCAAAGGATTTATTATATTTAGTAATGTTCCATGACAATAGAATTATAATTGCATATTTCAATATGAATCGATTTCTTAATATACCATCACATTTATGACAAAACGTATATGAGGAAAAGTCAAAATTTTTTAGTTTCCATGAAGCCAAGGTTTGCACTATTATAATACGCGAACTATTGTAGTTTACCAGTAACTATTACTTTTGCTGGATTAATTTAGATGTTTTTGTACAAAGCTCAAAAATTTAGCAAAAAAATTTAATTTACGTGGTAGTTACGACCGCGTAAAGGAAAAACATAGGTAAAAACACGTTGAAGCTAAACAGGTTTTTTACATTGCTATTCGATTTCTGATTAAACCATTCAAATGACGGACATCTGTCCAAAGCAAAAGTAGGAGAATACAAAATGAAGATTACACTTCTAATGTATCACTTTCCAAAATTTCCACTGCATCCACCTTTTATGGATGCTGACATTTTGAAGCCGGATTTCAGGTGTTTTTTGTATTTTTTATGTAACTGGGACGCGCATTCGGATATTTCGAAAAAACAATTTTTTATTTTTCTTACATTTTGTTCAACTAACTCACAAAATAAATTTTAATAAATATTTTATCTTACAAAAATTTTATAAATTTCCTCAATATATTTTTTGTTTTTTGCTATAATATGCAAACCGCTAAACGGATTTGTATAGTTTTGGTTTCATTTGAATCTTCGCGATGTTTAGATTACGTACATATATTTTATATATTTTTCAGATGCATAGACAGCTTGAATTTTATTAGAACAAGTTGTAAACTACCAATTGTTTTGAATGCTTTCCTAATTTCCGCGAAAATTTACAACTTTTTCACTAAAGTTGTGGGACCTCAGTAAACATATAGTATGTAGGGAGCCCCTAATTAAGAGAGTTTCTCAATATAATGATTAGAGTCTTTTAAAGATTTTGTTCTTTTTATCAGAATTGAAACCGCCATAACTTTTGCGCGCAACAACCAAAATTAGTATCTCGAACAGATTTAAGAATGGGATTTTTTTTCCCAATCTATGTACCAAAAATCTTTCATGTAGCTTAAAAAAAAATTTTTAATTTTTTTTTATGGAAAACTAAAAAAATTTGTGTTTTCTTCATATACACTCTGGAATACTAGTTTTAGATCTCACATATTTATACTTCACAATATAATGTGGAAAAAGTATTATGTATAAGTTTATTTTGTCCACAATTAAGGGGTTATGGTCACTTATTGTGCACGAAAAATGAAATTTTTCATGAATTTTTACAAGTAATCTACCAATTTTTTCCAAAAGATATTGTTTTCATCTGATTTATAATACCTTGAGCTACTTTCAGATTTTTTTTTTTGTTGAAAAATATTGCACAGTTTTCTGACAAATGGCCACCTACGAAACACTGTTTTTACTAAAGCAGTTTGCGGTGACCACTGTAGCTCGAAAACGAATAAACCGATCAGCATATGTTTTTGTGGGATCATTAAGAACATAATAATCGTGTACTTAAGCGAAACGAATTAAAAAATATGCATTTAAAAAAAATGTGAACTGTAGAAGTCAAAATTTCAATTTTACCTAAAAAAGTTGAGAGTTTTTTCGCCATAAATCCGTCAAAATTTTTTTTAAAAAGTCTCTTGCTTAAGTACAATCTTTTTATACGTATAATAATCCCAAAATGCTATTTTGAGAAAACCGTGTTTCAAACTTCGATGTTACATACAAATCACAATGAATTTTCTCTTTCTAACGCTCATATCTCAGCTAATTTTTATCCGTTCGACATATTCTATTCTACATGTACTTTAAAATGAGTCAGCAAAAAATTATCGCTTTCGTAAAATCTGTAAGTAACAAATTACTGTTGGCATACCCATCTTCATATTTCGACAAAATAAAACGAAAAAGATATGTGACCCGTCCGTACAAAAAAATTTTAATCAAACTCGTCAGTTCTACTTGTTTTTGTTTTAAATTGATAATCTGAGGGTATACTCGTACATATATTTCGGCAAAATCTACTGAAACTTTCTAAATTCTTTCTGTTGTTTTTGTTCTTTTTGATATAAGATACAGCAGATTCAATACGGAACATCAATTTTACATCGCATTGCATTACAAATTGTCTTAGAGAAAAGAACAGATAAGCATATAGGGTCCTAGTATAGGAAAAGTTGAATTTTTACCCTCGGAGTCGACTCCGGAGCCGGAGTCGTGAAAAAAAAACTGGCCTGGAGTCGGAGTCGGATTCGAAGGAAAAATGGATCGACTCCGAAACCCTGCTTCTTACTACATACAAATTTATTTCAATCCAAACCAAAGATTATGTGTTTATTGCTGTCAAAAGTGTAAATTCATCTGACTCCAATCCAATAAACAACTTCAAACCAAGGAAAGTATGTATTAAAATATATCACACACTAAGTGTTCCCATTGCATGGCGTCCGATATATCTTAAGATAAATTATAAATGATAAAAGTTGTAGTTGAAATCGTTTATTTATCTTAGTCTCATTCTAAAACAAACAAAAAGTGTGAATAAAAGTCGTCCGGAAACATTATGCATTAATGGGTTAACCATACTTTACATTATATAATTTGATTGTCAAACAACACAACACAATCCATAAAATATCACCACCAGATATTAAAATGCTAATTTTTTAAATTGTGTTTGTGGTTTAGCTTCGTGTCAAAATATTATTTAGCATATTTAACTTAACACATTTTGATGTATTTCTGTTGATTGCATTATAAACATGTCCATGTCAGACACATAAACCAACAAACACATCACACAAAAACAATTTCCAATAATAACCACAATCCAATATATTTTAATTACACAATGCACTAAAAATAGACTACGTTTAATTGATATCATAAAATCAGGTAAACAACACTATTCTACAAATAAAATGTATTTAATGTAAATGGAACAGGTTTGTTTTAGTGAAAAGCAAATGAGCAAGATTGTTCCATTTCATCTAAATTTTAACCCAATCGTGAGGTTAAATATGAAATGAATATATACATATGTATGTACATTAGACTGGTTTTAACTCAAAGGAAAAAATCGATGTCAGATTTTTTTATACGGCACCCTTCTAAAATGTTTAGTTTTGATAAAAATTAAGATTGCCAAAGTTTGAGCTCAATCGGAATATGTTAACACCTGCCACTGGGGCCTCAAACTTTCCATGGGCCCTTTATATAGCTAATTTTAAAATCTGACCCGATTTTCAAATTTTTTGTAAAATTACTTGTTTAGCCACTACAAAGAACCAGTAAGCTGTTTCATCGATTGGGACAATAAATGTGGTCTGTAGAGTGATTTTGTGAAAATTCGCCTTGGTAGTCCGGTCAAAATAGACATTGAAATAGCAAAAATTCCCACAGAGCTGAATTTTGGTGGAGAGCTAGGGTTTGCCATTAGAAGCAACGTCCTAAAAGTCCCCATCGATCCCATGTGTGCAAAAAGAAATATTCGGGGCCAAAGGTCAAATTTTAAGCGTTGTTAGGTTTTCAGGATATATAGTGTCGTTACTTTAACCTGTTCGCCTCATAATGTACTTAGGCGGCTAATTTTTATTTGACCTTTAGATCGCGATATCTCGAAATGGTAAGTTTTTTTTTAAGAACCATAAGACCACTCTTGTAGACAATTACTGAATCTACAACTTTTACTTTAGCCGGTTTTTGCTAAGTCTTACCGTTTTTGAGAAAAATTAAAAAAAACTGAATAATGCCTCCAAAAATGACCTTTGACCCCGAATAACTTGTTTTGCACACATGGGATCGATGAGGACTTTTAGGACGTTGCTTTTAAATGGCCAACCCTATCTCTCCCACCAAAATTCAGCTTTGTGGGAATTTTTGCTATTTCCCCCTTATACGCATGTCTACTTTGACCGGACTATGGTCCCATACAAATTGGTATAGGGCCAAAGGCGAATTTTAAAGAAATCGCTCTACAAACCATATTTATTGTCCAATCGATGAAAACAGTTTACCAGTTCTTAATTTTTAACAAAACTAAACATTTTAGGCGGGTACCGCAAAAAAAATCGACATTTTTTAAAACCGATTTTTTTAAAACCACTCTAATGTACATATATTCTCTCAAAAATCCTACAAAAGCGAACGGGAATAAGAAGCTTCTCTACGTAAGGATACAAATACTGGGGGAGTAACGACGTTAATTGAGAAGAAGAGAGGACGGCATAAAAATCCACAGTGGTGGTGGCGATTACTGGTGAAAATTGCAACAATTTTTAGTAGTCAATTATTGATTGATTAATTGAAACTACAAAAACCCTAGTTGGGTTTTGTATTTTCAGATCACGTTTGTATTTTATGACATCATCTAAAACGGTCTAAAACTAACTGTACAAATTTGTTGCGTTCCAGCTCAACTTCCCGAAGCTGATTGAAATCATCGGGCATCTCCTCACCAAATTCCTTCTACGCAGAGCGCATATGCCAAAAGAGCGAGGGTTGTTCAATTTTCTCCCATTGAGATTCTCTAGCTAAGATTTTTTCCAGTTTTATAATTCTCGGGAAACGGGATTCACAAAACCACCATTTCCCGAGAATCGGGTATTTCCCTGGAAATTTTTTAAATAAGAGGGTAGACCAGTGTTTCCATGATTTTTCAATCTTCCCACATTGTTAATTGGTACCATTTGTTAGAGGACCAGAGCCTCATTTTCAGAGAGTTCCTTGGTATAGCCCCCATATAACGGTACCTACCGATTTAAAGTATTTTTAGGCTTTTAGATACATTTTAGGGCTGAATTAGGTGAAAAGTGATATTTGATATTCCCAATGACCCAAAAAACTTCTTCACTAAAAATTACCTAGATAGGTCCACGTTTTGGTATAGCCACTACATAACTGTACCTCCCGATTTAAAGTATTTTTAGGCTTTTAGCTAAATTTTCTGGCCAAATTAGCTGAAATTTTACATTTGATATTCCCAATGACGAAAAAAACTTCTCCTCTAAAAATTACCTAGATAGGTCGCCATATAACTTTAATTCACGTTTTAAGGTATTTTGGGAATTTACCGAGCTAGATGTAATTTGACGATCTCAGTGGTCCCGAAACTTCCCTACCAAAAGTTGGTATTTCGCTATTTTGAGGATTTTAGCCACAATTTTTAACCTAACTAGCTCTAATTTGACATATGAAGTTCACAGAGGTCCCGAAAATCCACGAAAAGTCGTCAACATAGGTCTATGTTTTGATTTAGATGTATATTTGACTTAATTTTGGCATGGAGCAGGATATAAAAAGTTCGGACCGGCAGAACTTAATTTTTTTACTTGTCGTTTAATAGTTTATGTATACCTTTTCCATTCGACTACAGATTATATTTTTATATATATATTTTACTGTATGAGTAATTTTTTCCATTAACATTACCAGCAATGTATGTATGTATGTAGTAAATTTGTTACGTTTTATCTACGTTAACATAGTGTTAGTTATATTTAATTTCTCTTTTTCTGATCCATAAAATTGACTGTAAGGATTATTATTTTTTGTGCAAATTGGCTAATCCCTACGTATATTTAATTCAAATACTAAATTAAATTTTCGTTAAACAAAAATATGTAATAGTATCGCATCAATGCAACACATGTTACGCTTATTGCACTGACTATAACACAAATAAAATTTTAATAAAATAAAATAATACAAAAATTTGTTAAAGCAATATTTATTTAAATGTATTCCCTTATTCATTCCATTTATTTTATTTATTGTTTGTCTGATGTCAAACACAGCTCGACGAGTGAGAATTGTTTAATTAAATAAAACTGGCAACAAAAAATGCAAGTGAAAATTTTTAAATAAAGATTTTAATTAAATTGTATCTTTTGACATCTATGTATTTGCTGGAGGTATTGTATCATCATTTTTATACACATTTGATTTGAAATGATTACAGAATAAATCCAGTTAACTTAGAAATGAAAAACGTGTTGTAATTGATGAAATATTTTGACACTTTAATAGATTATATCAGGGCTATTTTAGTTTGGTTTTAAATACTAACGAACTATAATAATTTGATAGAAAAATGTTTTGTTGCATTGAACTGATAAATGAAAATTGTAATTTTGTCGTTAATGGTAATAATTTGTTAGTAAAGTGATTTGATCGAGCTAACATGACCTAAGGAAGGAATTTATTTTCGTTTTTTTTGAACAGGGTCTGTCGTATGGAGAGATAACAAGTAGTCAGATTTATGAATGTTCCGTTAAACAAAATTAATCTCGGTTCCTGCCTCATCTCAAGGGGTGACTACTCTCAGGACCTACCGTATGATATGGTAAATCCTGTTCAATTAGAATCACGTCCGAAAATTTTGGTTCTGATCGGTCCAGGTATATATATCTAGATATATATAGAAAATTCTTCAGGGTGCCATGATGTACGAAATATAAATTCTCTGAAATGGCTGGACCGAATTTGATAAAACTTTGACTGTAGATTCTTAGATCTTAGAATTGATCGTAAGGTAGTTTTTATACGGAAAAATGGAGGGGGCCCCCAGCCCTCTCCCACAACGGGTCTTAGCCAAAACGCGATTATTAGACGTATTGGTATCCAATACAATAGTAATTGTTACCTCCATCATTAATTGATGATTTGGAAGTAGAATATCGTGATCGCGTCCGATTTATGAATCTGTACTTATAAAAGAGTTCAGTAATGATGACTCTCTGACTCACTGACTGACTGATAATCAACGCCCAGACTAAACGGCTAAAGCTAGAATCTTGAAATTTTGGGTGAGGGTCACTCTTGGTTCGAAGGTGTCAGATAAGGCTGGATTTTTGGAAATTCGAACTAGAACTGTACTAAAAGTACTAGAAGGTACTAAATATGGTACCCTTTGTATTAGGCAAACGCGAAGAGCGAGAATTCTGAAATTTGGAATGAGGTTTACTGATGGAGAGTTAGAAAGGTGTACCAAATGGTTTTTGGAAATTCGAACTATAAGTGTACGAAAAGTACTAAAAGTTACTAAATTTAGTACCATTTGGTATTACGTGAACGGATAGAGCTAAACTCTTGAAATTTGGAATGAAAATCAAGGTATAGAAGATGAATTGATATAAGGAGGTGGTTTTGAAAATGTGTACTCATGTGTACGAATAGTACTAAATTGTACTAAATGGTACTACATTTGGTACAATTTGAATTTTGGGCGAACCGAGAAAGTTGGAATTCTGAAATTTGGAATTACTATTACTGTTGGAGCGTAGGTTGAGATATGGAGGTAGTTTTCGAAATTCGTAGATATGGGTACGAAAGGTACTAAATAGTACCAATTAAGGTACAATTTGGATTTGGGGAACGTATGGAGCTGGAATCCTGAAATTTAGAATTAGGATTACAGTCGGAGTGTAGGATAGAGGTATTTTGGAAATTCGTACTTTTGGGTACGAAAAGTACTAAATGGTACAAAATTTTGTACAATATAAAATTTAAATGATCGGATAGAGCTGGAATAGTGAAATTTGGAATTAAGATTACTATTGGAGTGTGGGATTGGGATACTTTTGGAAATTCGTACTTATGGCAACGAAACGTACTAAATGGTACCAAATTTGGTACAGTTTGCATTTGGGTGAACGGATATAGCTGGAAACCCGAGATTTGGAATAAGGAGTACTGTTGGAGTGAAGGATTGATAAAGTTTTGGAAAGTTGTAGTTAGTTATTGGTAGGAAAAGTACTAAATCGTGAAATTCGGAATTAAAATTGATGTTGGAGTGTTGATAGAGGTAGGTTTAGAAATTCGTACTATGGATACGAATAGTACTAAATGGTACCAAATTTGGATTTGACTTATCGGATTTATCTGGAATCCTGAAATTCGGAATTAAGCTTATTGTTTGAACATAGCACTGAGATAGTTTTGAAAATTTGTACTTATGGGTACGAAAAGTACTAAATAGTACTAAATTTGGTACAATTTGGATTTCGGTGTCTGATGTAGCTGCCATCCTCAAGTTTGGAATTAAAATACCTGTTGAATTGTAGGATTGATAAAATTTTGGAATTTTTTAGTTATGGGTAGGAAACGTACTATATAGTACTAAATTTGGTACAATTTGGATTTGAGCGAACGGCAAGGGTAGTATCAGCATTTTGTATAGTGTAATTTTTGTTTGACGAGATGTGGCTTTGTTTTTAAATTGCTTACTTAGACCATAGTAGCATCTGTTGGCCAATACAATTCTTCTTCTTATTTCACAACTGATGTTGTTTGTTGTGTTTATGGCAGCGCCGAGGTAGACGAAGTCTTTAACTACCTCAAAATTGTAGGTACCAACTTCCACAGTTGGTCCGAGCTCTATGGACGCTTTGCGCGTCGACACCATCAATTTGGTCTTTCGCCGTTTACCGCCAGACCCACTTTCGCAGATTCTGCTTCGACCTTCCTAAAGGTATCAGTTACTTCCTTTACTGATCGTCCCATGATGTCTATGTCATCAGCATAGGCAAGTAACATGTGGCTATTGGTGTAAATTGTGCCATTTCTTTTGACATTTGCATCTCGTATTACCTTTTCCAGCAAAATGTTGAAAAGATCACACGAAAGGCTGTCTCCTTGTCTGAAACCTCTTTTGGTACAAAATTCTTCGGAGAGGTTCTTTCCAATTTTA